>NC_042971.1:52034441-52339441 GCF_901001165.1 Salmo trutta
GGATGGGGAGCGTCGCTGCACAGCTATTTTCAGGTCTCTCCAGAGATGTTCGATTGGGTTCAAGTCTGGGCTCTGGCTGGGCCACTCACGAATATTCAGAGACTTGTCTCGAAGCCACTCCCACGTTGTCTTGGCTGTGTGCTTAGGGTCATTGTCTTGTTGGAAGGTGAACCTTCGCCCCAGTCTGAGGTCCTGAGCGCTCTGGAGCAGGTTTTCATCAAGGATCTCTCTGTACTTTGCTCTGTTCATCTTTCCCCTCGATCCTGACTAGTCTCCCAATCCCTGCCTCAGGCCAAAGAGTTCATTCTTGGTTTCATCAGGCCAGAGAATCTTGTTTCTCATCGTCTGAGAGTCCTTTAGGTGGCTTTTGGCAAACTCTAACCATGCTGTCATGTGCCTTTTACTGAGGAGTGTCTTCCATCTGGCCACTCTACCATAAAGTCCTGATTGGTGGAGTGCTGCAGAGATGGTTGTCCTTCTGGAAGGTTTTCTCATCTCCACAGAGGAACCCTGGAGCTCTGTCAGAGTGACCATCGGGTTCTTGGTCACCTCCCTGACCAAGGCCCTTCTCCACTGATTGCTCAGTTTGGCCGGGAGGCCAGCTCTAGGAAGAGTCTTGGTGGTTCCAAACTTCATCCATTTAAGAATGATGGAGGCCACTGTGTTCTTGGGGACCTTTAATGCTTCAGAAATGTTTTGGTACCCTTCCCCAGATCTGTGCCTTTACACAATCCTGTCTCTGAACTCTACGGAGAATTCCTTCAACCTCATGGCTTGGTTTTTGCTCTGACATGCACTGTCAACTGTGGGACCTTATATAGACAGGTGTGTGCCTTTCCAAATCATGTCCAGCCAATTTAATTTACCACAGGTGGACGCCAATCAAGTTGTAGAAACATCTCAAGGATGATCAATGGAGCCCAATTTCGAGTCTCAGAGCAAAGGGTCTGAATACTTATGTAAATAAGGTAGTTCTGTTTTTTATTTTTAATACATTTGCTAACATTTCTAAAAACCTGTTTTCGCTTTGTCGTTATGGGGTATTGTGTGTAGATTGATGAGGGAATAAAAAATATATATATTTTAGAATAAGGCTGTAATGTAACTAAATGTGGAAAAAGTCAAGGTGTCTGAATACTTTCCGAATGCTCTGTACATTTATAGACATCTTTGAAAAGAAAAGGTTTTTTGTCTTAAAGGGGCAGTGTTGTATTTTGAGATAGGCTTGAATAAAATAAGTAGCCAATAGGCAGAGGGTAGCATAATTTGTCTGATTCTCTGTAATAATGGTATGGGAATAATGATGCATTTTATTTTGTAAAGTGGTTTCTTGCATCAAACAACACAACATTTTCAGTCACCTCCTTGTCTGAAGGACAAGTGGATAAACAGGTTAATGTCAAGCCCTGCATGTTTTTTTCAAAAGTCTCTTGGGCTCCCGAGTGGTGCAGGGATCTAAGACACTGCATTACAGTGCAAGAGGCGTCACTGCAGTACCTGGTTCGAATCCAGGCGGCATCACATCTGGCCGTTAAGATGTTATGGGATACATTTTCTCCATTATTTTTGATGGTAGGCCACTCTGCTAGGCTTACATTATGATCAAATAGCCACGGTAGCCTACTTGGTCACTGTTAAAACTGTACTTTAAAGTGGGTACAGCCTCAGTGTTCACAGTAACTTAAAGTGGGTACAGCCTGTGTTCACAGTAAAAGCGCGCAAGACGTTGCACAGAATTTCCACAATGTTGAAGTTTGCGCTCATCAGACCTGAAAGTTGCTCAATGCTGAAAAGAATTAGAGGGAACATTGCTGTAGGCTGTGAAAATATGTTGTTTTACTTTTTCTTTTAAAAATCCATACCAGTGTTTACTTCATTGTAGCAAAGCTACTTACAGTCGTGCGTGCAGTCGAACCCACGACCATAGCGTTACAAGCACCATGCTCTACCAACTGAGCTACAAAATAATAATAATAATCAGTGTCCACCGTCTCTCCTCCTCTTTATCCTGTAGGATGGGTCGTCTCAGCAGTGTCTGATGCCCTCCAAGATCCACGTTCTGGTTCTGGTTCTTCACGGGGGTAACATATTAGACACTGGAGCAGGTATACAATATAAGAACTTTATTTATAAAGTGGACAACACTTAAACAGTTACAGTAAACACTTAAACAGTTACCTTAAACACTTAAACAGTGTTCTTACTTTGTTTATTCTTGTAAAGACAATGTAACAATTTTGTATTTACTCATAATTACTCCCAGGTGAGCCAAGTAGTAAGCAGGCTGATGTCAACACTCTGAGTGGAGCATTTAAGACGGTGATGAGAGTGCATTACCCAGCAGCCCTAGGACGCATTGCCATCCGCATGGTCCCCTGCCCGGCGGTGTGTGCCGACGCCTTTTCACAGGTTTCCAAGTGAGTACACAGGTTTCCAAGTGAGTACACACACACACACACACGCACACACACAAACACACACTCTAACCCTCGCTCCTCTCTCTCTGGTCCAGTCTCAGTCCCTATAGTTTTGATGAGGGCTGCCTTTCCAACAGTCAGGACCACATCCCTCTGGCTGCACTGCCTCTATTGGCCACTTCCGCTCCGCAGTACCAAGACGCCGTGGCAACCGTCATCCAACGAGCCAATCAGGTGTATGGAGACTTTATCAGGTCCTTGGAAGGGGCATCCTTCTCCGGACAGGTCAGTGCAGGAGTCAGGGGTTAAAGTTTAGGGGTTAGTGATTTTTGCTGATCATACAATACAGTGAGCTCCAAAAGTATTGGGACAGTGGTAAATATTTGTTTTGGATTTGTACTCCAGCATTGAAATGATACAATGACTGTGCAGTTAATGTTCAAACTGTCAGCTTTAATTTGAGGGTACTTTCATCCATATTGAGGGATCCGTTTAAAAATAACTTTTTGTACATAGTCCCCCCCAAAGTATTGGGACTAATTCACGTATATGTGTATTAAAGTAGTCAAAGGTTTAGTATTTGTTGGATGCATTTGCTGTTTGTTTTGGTTGTGTTTCAGATTATTTTATGCCCAATATAAATGAATGGTAAATAATGTATTGTGTCATTTTGGAGTCACTTTTATTGTAAATAATAATATAATATGTTTCAAAACACTTCTACATGAATTTGGATGCTACCATGATTACGAATTGTCCTGAATGAATCATGAATAACGATGAGTGAGAAAGTTACAGAGGCATAAATATCATACCCCCCCAAAAATGCTAACCTCCCCTTTTACTTTGTGGTAATGGTGAGAGGTTAGCCTGTCTTGGGGGCATGATGTTTGTGCATCTGTAACTTTCTCATTCATCAATATTCATGATAACCTCATCGTCACTGTATCATTTCAAATCCAAAGTGCTGGAGTACAGAGCCAAAACAACAAAACGTGTCACTGTCCCAATACTTTTGGAGCTCACTGTATATACTGTATGTACTCAATTTAAAGGTGTGCATTCTCTCTTGTAGGTGTGTGTGATCGGGGACTGTGTAGGTGGTATCCTAGGGTTTGATGCGCTGTGCAGCAGTAACGTCATCGTTTCAGAAAGCCAGAACAGCAGTAGACGAGGCAGCACAGTCAGCGTACAGGTACCTCTATCTCCTTCCATCCCACAGGGCTACTCTACGACTAAAAAGCACATTCAATGTAACTCTCTTAATCTCTGTCTGGGAAACCGGTCCTATCTGTTGCATAGACCTGACAGCTACTAACTTTGTGTGCCCTCTCTCTTCCCCTCTCCATCTCTTTCTCTCCCCCTCCTCCTCCGTCTCTCCAGGACACAGACCTCCTCTCCCCTGGCATCATAATAAACAGTGTCTCTCCGTCTTCTCCGACTTCTCCGACTCTGGAGGGCAGTCGCCATCTTAGTCGCAGTAACATCGACATCCCTCGCAGCTCAGGGCCTGACGACCCCAAGAGAATGCTGCCTCGCAAACGCAGCGACTCCTCCACCTACGAACTAGACACCATCAAACACCACCAGGCATTCCTGTCCAGGTCAGACACACACACACATTCCTGTCCAGGTCAGACACACACACACATTCCTGTCCAGGTCAGACACACACACACATTCCTGTCCAGGTCAGACACACACACACATTCCTGTCCAGGTCAGACACACACACACATTCCTGTCCAGGTCAGACACACACGCACATTCCTGTCCAGGTCAGACACACACGCACATTCCTGTCCAGGTCAGACACACACACACATTCCTGTCCAGGTCAGACACACACAAACATTCAAGGTATAGCTACATTGACCGACCTTGTTATCAAATGTTAACTTTTCTACTGTTTATTTTTTGCCGTTCCCTCTCTCTCTCTCTCTCTCCCTCTGTCTCTCCAGTCTCCACAGCAGTGTATTGAGAACAGACCCAGGTTCGAGGCGCTCCAGCGGGAGTACCATGCTAGAGGGAGGGAGGCTGGACTTCGAGGTGGCGGACTTCTTCCTCTTTGGTTCACCTCTGGGGCTGGTGCTGGCACTGAGGAAGACTGTGGTGCCGTCCATAGATGGTGAGGGATACCTTCATCAGTGGTTGATCTCACTAGCCTGGGTGTGAATATATTACTGCTGCAGCCAACAGTCTTTGCCATGCATGGAGTTGACTTTTTAAGGAGTTAGCTTAAGCAGAAATAGACTATTTGCAAAGTCGGCACTTTTCATGATTGCATTCATGTGTGCAGAAAGTTTTCGATTTTGCATTCAGCCAATTCAAACATATCAAACATTCAGCCAATTCAAACATATCAAACATTCAGCCAATTTAAACATATCAAACATTCATCCAATTCAAACATATCAAACATTCAGCCAATTTAAACATATCAAACATTCAGCCAATTCAAACATATCAAACATTCAGCCAATTTAAACATATCAAACATTCAGCCAATTTATACATATCAAACATTCAGCCATTTCAAACATATCAAACATTCAGACAATTTAAACATATCAAACATTCAGCCATTTCAAACATATCAAACATTCAGACAATTTAAACATATACGTGAGAATCTGTAAACTAAGCCACTCAGCATCTGTGTGGTGAGAGTGACGTTTCCTGCAGCTGTGGGGTCGGGCTCTGCCGGGACATCGCTTAGTGAGGTCACATCATAGTTCAGAGATTAGAGGTCATGTTTTACATCTCTGATGCCAGACATCCATTAGCTGTGACATTTAAGACACAACATGGTCCAAAGTAAACTAAGAACTAAGAAAAATAGGAAGTTTAGGAAGGAGCTGAGAGGCAGCAGAGGAAACAGACGGGGTTGTGACAGATGGAGTTCTGGAGAGTTCCGGAGACATGACTCATCAGCAGTTGCCTGTGTCACTTCTGGACCCTTGAGACAAGAAGCTTTGATTGAAGTTGTTCATAGTTCCGCCATTGTTTGGTCAAATGATTTTCAATATGTGAGCTTTGGAAATAATTTGGATAGCTGTTACTGTATTTTAATAACGGTGTTGTTCTTTTTCCCTGCTCTTTTCCTCATCTCTCTCTCTCTCCCCATCTCTCTCTCTCTTTCTCTCAATTCAATTCCATTCAAAGGGTTTTATTGGCATGGGAAACATATGTTTACATTGCCAAAGCAAGTGAAATAGAAAATAAATAAAAGTTAAATAAACAGTAAAAAATAAACAGTAAACATTACACTCAAAGGAATAGAGACATTTCAAATGTCATATTATGGCTATATACAGTGTTGTAACGATATGCAAATAGTTAAAGTACAAAAGGGAAAATAAATAAGGGTTGTATTTACAATGGTGTTTGTTCTTCACTGGTTGCCCTTTTAAAACATTTTTTTTAAATTTCACCTTTATTTAACCAGGTAGGCTAGTTGAGAACAAGTTCTAATTTACAACTGCAACCTGGACAAGATAAAGCACAGCAATACGACACATACAACAACAAAGACTTACACATGGAATAAACAAACATACAATCAATAATACAGTAGGAAAAAGAAAAATATATATACAGTGAGTGCAAATGAGGTAAGATAAGGGAGGTAAGGCAATAAATAGGCCATGGTGGCGAAGTAATTACAATATAGCAATTAGACACTGGAATGGTAGATTTGCAGAAGATGAATGTGCAAGTAGAGATACTGGGGTGCAAAGGAGCAAGATAAATAAATAAATACAGTATGGGGATGAGGTAGTTGGGTGGGCTGTTTACAGATGGGCTATGTACAGGTGCAGTGATCTGTGAGCTGCTCTGACAGCTGGTGCTTAAAGCTAGTGAGCGAGATAAGAGTCTCCAGCTTCAGTGATTTTTGCAGTTCGTTCCAGTCATTGGCAGCAGAGAACTGGAAGGAAAGGTGGCCAAATGAGGTGTTGGCTTTGGGGGTGACCAGTGAAATATACCTGCTGGAGAGCGTGCTACGGGTGGGTGCTGCTATGGTGACCAGTGAGCTGAGATAAGGCGGGGCTTTACCTAGCAGAGATTTGTAGATGTCCTGGAGCCAGTGGGTTTGGCGACGAGTATGAAGCGATGGCCAGCCAACGAGAGCGTACAGGTTGCAGTGGTGGGTAATATATGGGGCTTTGGTGACAAAACGGATGGCACTGTGATAGACTGCATCCAATTTGTTGAGTAGAGTGGTGGAGGCTATTTTATAGATGACATCACCGAAGTCGAGGATCGGTAGGATGGTCAGTTTTACAGTTTTCTTGTGGCAACAGGTCACAAATCTTGCAGCTGTGATGGCACACTGGTATTTCACCCCATAGATATGGGAGTTTATCAACATTTGATTTGTTTTTGAATTCTTTGTGGTTCTGTGTAATCTGAGGGAAATATGTGTCTCTAATATGGTCATACATTTGGCAGGAGGTTAGGAAGTGCAGCTCAATTTCCACCAAATATTTTTAGTAGTGTGCACATAGCCTGTCTTCTCTTGAGAGCCAGGTCTGCCCACGGCGGCCTCTCTCAATAGCAAGGCTAAGCTCACTGAGTCTGTACATAATCAAAGCTTTCCTTAATTTTAGGTCAGTCACAGTGGCCAGGTATTCTGCCACTGTGTACTTACTCTCTGTTTAGGGCCAAATAGCATTCTAGTTTGCTCTGTTTTTTTGTTCATTCTTTCCAATTATCTTTTTGTTTTCTCATGATTTGGTTGGGTCTAATTGTGTTGTTGTCCTGGCGCTCTGTTTGTGTTTTTGAACAGAGCCCTATTACCAGCTTGCTTAGGGGACTCTTCTCCAGGTTCATCTCTCTGTAGATGATGGCTTTGTTATGGAAGGTTTGGGAATTACTTCCTTTTAGGTACTTGTAGAATTTAAGTATTTTCTGGATTTTGATAATTAGCCGGTAACGGCCTAATTCTGCTCTGCATGCGTTATTTGGTGTTTTACGTTGTCAATTTCTTTTGCAGAATTTGGTGTTTTTCACATTTTTTTAATTCTTGGTTGATGAGCGGACCCCAGACCTCACAACCATAGAGGGCAATGGGTTCTATAACAGATTCAAGTAATTGGCATGTCGAATTTGATGTTCCTTTTGATAGCGTAGAAGGTCCTTCTTACCTTGTCTTTCAGATCGTTCACAGCTTTGTGGAAATGACCTGTGGCACTCATGTTTAGGCCGATGTACGTATCGTTTTTTGTGTGCTCTAGGGCAGCGGTGTCTAGATGGAATTTGTATTTGTGGTCCTGGCAACTGAACCTTTTTTGGAACACCATTATTTTTGTCTTACTGAGATTTACTGTCAGGGCCCAGGTCAGACAGAATCTGTGCAGAAGATCTAGGTGCTGCTGTAGGGCCTCCTTGGTTGGGGACAGAAGCACCAGGAAACAGTAGACATTTGACTTTATATTGTTGTAGGGGAAGGCCGGGTGCTGCAGACTGTTCTAGTGCCCTCACCAATTATTTCATATATACAGTTGAAGTCGGAAGTTTCCATACACCTTAGCCAAATACATTTAAACTCAGTTTTTCACAATTCCTGACATTTAATCCTAGTAAAAAGTCTGTCTTAGGTCAGTTAGGATCACCACTTTAATTTTAAGAATGTGAAATGTCATAATAATAGTAGAGAGAATGATTTATTTCAGCTTTTATTTCTTTCATCACATTCCCAGTGGGTAAGAAGTTTACATACACTCAATTAGTATTTGGTAGCATTGCCTTTAAATTGTTTAACTTGGGTAAAACGTATCGGGTAGCCTTCCACAAGCTTCACACAGTAAGTTGGGTGAATTTTGGCCCATTCCTCCAGAGCTGGTGTAACTGAGTCAGGTTTGTAGGCCTCCTTGCTCGCACATGCTTTTTCAGTTCTGCCCACAAATTTTCTATGGGATTGAGGTCAGGGCTTTGTGATGGCCACTCCAATACCTTGACTTTGTTGTCCTTAAGCCATTGTGCCACAACTTTGGAAGTATGCTTGGGGTCACTGTCCGTTTGGAAGACCCATTTGCGACCAAGCTTTAACTTCCTGACTGATGTCTTGAGATGTTGCTTCAATATATCCACATAATTTTCCTCCATCATGATGTCATCTATTTTGTGAAGTGCACCAGTCCCTCACAATATGATGCTGCCACCCCCGTGCTTCACGGTTGGGATGGTGTTCTTCGGCTTGCAAGCCTCCCCCTTTTTCCTCCAAACATAACAATGGTCATTATGTCCAAACAGTTCTATTTTTGTTTCACCAGACCAGAGGACATTTCTCCAAAAAGTACGATTATTGTCCCCATGTGCAGTTGCAAACCGTAGTCTGGCTTTTTTATGGCGGTTTTGGAGCAGTGGCTTCTTCCTTGCTGAGCGGCCTTTCAGGTTATGTTGATATAGAACTCGTTTTACTGTGGATACAGATACTTTTGTACCTGTTTCCTCCAGCATCTTCACAAGAACCTTTGCTGTTGATCTGGGATTGATTTGCACTTTTCGTACCAAAGTACGTTCATCTCTAGGAGACAGAACGCGTCTCCTTCCTGAGCGGTATGACGGCTGCGTGGTCCCATGGTGTTTATACTTACGTACTATTGTTTGTACAGATGAACGTGGTACCTTCAGGCATTTGGAAATTGCTCCCAAGGATGAACAAGACTTGTGGGGGTCTACAATTTTTTTTCTGAGGTCTTGGTTGATATCTTTTGATTTTCCCATGATGTCAAGCAAAGAGGCACTGAGTTGTGAAGGTAAGCCTTGAAATACATCCACAGGTACGCCTCCAATTGACTAAAATTATGTCAATTAGCCTATCAGAAGCTTCTAAAGCCATGACATCATTTTCTGGAATTTTCCAAGCTGTTTAAAGGCACAGTCAAATTAGTTTATTGTAACTTCTGACCCACTGGAATTGTGATACAGTGAATTATAAGTGAAATAACCTGTCTGTAAACAATTGTTGGAAAAATTACTTGTGTCATGCACAAAGTAGATGTCCTAACCAACTTGCCAAAACTATAGTTTGTTAACAAGACATTTGTGGAGTGGTTGAAAAATGAGTTTTAATAACTCCAACCTAAGTGTATGTAAACTTCCGACTTCAACTAAAGCTGCATCCCTGTCTCCCTCACCGCCCATGGAAAGAAATATGTGTTTTTTGCCAATTTTAACCCCACACTGTATACATTGATTTTATAATGTTGAATGTTTTTCTCCCAACACTGCTTTCCATCAACTTGTATAGCAGACCCTCATGCTCAAATTGAGTCAAAAGCTTTTTTGAAATCAACAAAGCATGAGAAGACTGCCTTTGTTTTGGTTTGTCTGTTTGTCAATTAGGGTGTTACGGGTGAATACGTTGTCTATCGTACGATAATTTGGTAAAAAGCCAATTTGACCTTTGCTCAGTACATTGTTTTCACTGATGAAATGTACAAGTCTTCTGTTAATGATAATGCAGAGGATTTTTCCAAGGTTGCTGTTGCTCTTGACACATATCCCACGGTAGTCTCTCTCTCTCTCTCCCTCCAGTATCATTGTTGCGTCCGGCCTGTCAGCAGCTGTATAACCTGTTTCATCCAGCGGACCCCTCTGCCTCCCGCCTGGAGCCCCTTCTAGAGAAGAGGTTTCACCAGCTGCCCCCCTTCTGTGTCCCCCGATACCAACGCTTCCCTCTGGGGGACGGACACTCGGCTCTGCTGGGTGAGGATAGATACACACACCAGAAGTATTTATTTATATCTCTCCTCCAAAAGCAAGCACTCGATTGGCTGTGTGGTTTGCTGTCCATGTCCATATGCTGTCATGGTAGCGTATCTGTGTGCATGTGTTATCAGATATAATGTACTGTGCTTTACGTCCATCCAGTCAGGCCTATCTTTTTATTTTTTTATTGAACCTTTATTTAACTAGGCAAGTCAGTTAAGAACACATTCTTATTTTACAATGATGGCCTACCCCGGCCAAACCCTCCCCTAACCCAGATGATCCTGGGCCAATTGTGCGCCGTCCTATAGGACTCAGCAGTTATTACGCACTGAACTGGTCTGTAGTCTGTTACATACGTTTATTTCTACCTCTCTGTCCCGCCCACCCACCCCCCCATGTCTCTTCTGCCTCCCCCGTCCCCATCTCTCTCCCCTGTGTCTCCCCCCTCTCCACATCTCTCTATCTTCCCCTCCCCATTCCCCAGTGGAGACTATGCAGAGTAACCCCCATCTCCTGCTGGAGTCAGTACCCCTGTCAGTACCCCTGCGTTGCCAGGAGGGGGGCGTCAGTGAGACCTCCATCCCCGTCCCTGTACTCAGCTGGCCCCAGCAGGCCTCACAGCTCAACGACAGTGTGTACCCATTCTCTGTCTCTGTCTGTCTGTCTGTCTGTTTGTCCACTGCTTGGTTCCCTTTCTCTGTTGCTCTGTCTGTCTGTCTGACTGTCTGTGTCTCCCACTCTCTTGTCTGTAAAATGTAATTGATTGCCTGATCAAAACTCTCTCTCTCGCTCTCTCTCTCACTCTCTCTCGCTCTCTCTCACTCACTCACTCACTCACTCACTCACTCACTCACTCACTCACTCACTCACTCACTCACTCACTCTCCGGTATCTCCTTCCCTCCATAGCGGACATGCTCCACTCCCACTGTGGTATGTTTGTGGACACCCAGTACCCGTCCTCCCCGCTGACTGGACCCCCCCACTCCAGGGGCCCCCGTAGGTCCAGCGAGGCCAGCATCGCTAGCCAGGTGTCAGGCATGGCCGACTCATACACCGCCTCCAACATCACCAACAGTCAGTATGGACTTTATACTGTTTATACTATTAACAGTAGTGTTTGTGGCTCAGAGAGATAAAATTCATTCTCTGAAATGTTTCACACTTTGTTTATGTTTTGTTGTTCCGTAGCTACTAAATGCTATAGCAGTTCGTCTAAGAAGCTGGGTCTCCTCTCCCAGCTTGCGCTTTCTAAACTCCCCTCGAGGAGCCCCTCTCCACGAGCCAGGAAGAAGATACGACCCTTCCTCACTCTCAGACACACCGACTCAGAGCAGGGTGACAATGATGTCACCTCTGACGTCACTTCCTCTGATGTCTCCTCAGACCTGCCCTCTGACTTCACTGATGTCACCTCTGATGTCATCTCTGATGTCATCTCTGACATCACCGATATGAACTCTGACCCTCCGTCGCCAGACACGCTGATGGACATAGAGCAAGGTAGTCTGGGTACTAGAGCGGAAGGTTTGAATCCTGTGTGACCCCCAGGACACTCATCTGTGTGCCCCGTCATTGGTCACCTTCCAGCTACAGTTGAACCATCACACTGTACTAGAGGTCCTCTCCCTCCTTTTCTCTTCTACAGCATTTACCCTGTACTGTACTGTACTGCAGTGGTTCCCAAACAGGAGTTATGGCAATGTCCTCAATCAAGGACCGAATTAACCCTATCAGTCCCGAGACCCCAGCAAAAATAGGCTTTTTATTTATCTGACTTTCATTGATCTGCATGTCCAGACCTCATATTTAACCTTTTTTTTTTTTCAAGACAAAATTTGACATAAACAGGTGCATTCATGAGTTTTATTAACAAATGTCAATAAAACAAATAAGGTCTGCCAAAGCAAACACCTGATAAAAATGAATTTATAAGAATGCTGTAAGTACAGAATTTGTTTGCTCAGTGGAAATGAATATCCAACTAGTCAGTGACAACTGTTTGGAGTTTGTGAAAACAACTATGTGAGCTTATTACAGCATTATGGGCGTTTTTGTAGAAAGACCCCGGGCCCCTTGGGGATCCACCCTTGTCTCACAAACAATGCTCTAGCTCCGCCCCCGTTAATCACACAGACTAATCCAATGGCACAACCTGTAGTCTGTAGCTCAAACACACTATGTTTAAAAGGAATTAGAAGTCCAAATTGCGCCGGTGTCATGGTGGGACTCGTTGTGTTAAAATGAGGGACCACTGTTTGGAAATCGCTGATATTGTATGTTACCCTGTCCTTCCTCCTTCCTTAAACCAAAACTGTCCCTCTACTCCAGTTTAATCTTCCCCTGGCCTGAAACCCCATTCTTCTCCTGTGTGGACCTGTGACTCTCCGTCTGTAATATACAGCCTCTCCCTTGGACTGTACATCTCTGGATGAGCACACTTCCCTCTACTGTGGAACCCCTCTTTGTCTGGAACTATCATTGACCAGAAATATGTCAATCTCTTTTTTAACACTATCTTCTTTTCTCAACCGTGATTACCTATCGCTTGTTTAATGCCAGGACTGTTTCTGCTGATTGATAGACTTCTCTCTCTCACTCTCTCTCCCTAGTTGCGTCTCGGTGGTGGGGCAGTAAGCGGATAGACTTTGCCCTGTACTGTCCTGATGCCCTCACAGCCTTCCCCACTGTAGCTCTGCCTCACCTCTTCCATGCTTCATACTGGGAGTCCACTGACGTCGTCTCCTTCCTACTCAGACAGGTACAACTGTTTATGAATGCCCTATGAATGTTTACAGCATAATAAAGGCATTTTCTCCTTTGTGACCTGTTATAAGGGCTCATGTATTCTATATGAATGCTTATGTAATCATCCCTGTCTGCTTCTCCAGGTTATGAGGCATGAGAACTCTAGTATTCTGGAGCTGGATGGTAAAGAGGTGACCGAGTTCAAGCCTTCTAAACCCAGAGAGAAATGGCTGCGCAAGAGGACACACGTCAAGATCAGGGTGAGGACAGACCCCTTCCTAACCACCTTTAACCATTAGTGACGTCTCAAGATCAGGGTGAGCACAGGCCCCTTCCTAACCACCTTTAACCATTAGTGACATCTCAAGATCAGGGTGAGCACAGGCCCCTTCCTAACCACCTTTAACCATTAGTGACATCTCAAGATCAGGGTGAGCACAGGCCCCTTCCTAACCACCTTTAACCATTAGTGACGTCTCAAGATCAGGGTGAGCACAGGCCCCTTCCTAACCACCTTTAACCATTAGTGACATCTCAAGATCAGGGTGAGCACAGGCCCCTTCCTAACCACCTTTAACCATTAGTGACGTCTCAAGATCAGGGTGAGCACAGGCCCCTTCCTAACCACCTTTAACCATTAGTGACGTCTCAAGATCAGGGTGAGCACAGGCCCCTTCCTAACCACCTTTAACCATTAGTGACGTCTCAAGATCAGGGTGAGCACAGGCCCCTTCCTAACCACCTTTAACCATTAGTGACATCTCAAGATCAGGGTGAGCACAGGCCCCTTCCTAACCACCTTTAACCATTAGTGACATCTCAAGATCAGGGTGAGCACAGGCCCCTTCCTAACCACCTTTAACCATTAGTGACGTCTCAAGATCAGGGTGAGCACAGGCCCCTTCCTAACCACCTTTAACCATTAGTGACATCTCAAGATCAGGGTGAGCACAGGCCCCTTCCTAACCACCTTTAACCATTAGTGACGTCTCAAGATCAGGGTGAGCACAGGCCCCTTCCTAACCACCTTTAACCATTAGTGACGTCTCAAGATCAGGGTGAGCACAGGCCCCTTCCTAACCACCTTTAACCATTAGTGACGTCTCAAGATCAGGGTGAGCACAGGCCCCTTCCTAACCACCTTTAACCATTAGTGACGTCTCAAGATCAGGGTGAGCACAGGCCCCTTCCTAACCACCTTTAACCATTAGTGACATCTCAAGCTAATGCATTTATCAGGAGTTTACTGGTTTCTTTATCAGTACACCCATGGTAAATATATATATGTGTGTGTGTGTGTGTGTGTGTGTGTGTGTGTGTGTGTGTGTGTGTGTGTGTGTGTGTGTGTGTGTGTGTGTGTGTGTGTGTGTGTGTGTGTGTGTAGAACGTGACGGCCAACCACCGTGTGAATGATGCTGTGTTCACTGAGGATGGAACACAGCTGGTGATGGGACGCTTCATGTACGGACCTCTGGACATGGTCACTCTCACTGGGGAGAAGGTAAAGCATTGATGCAAACTTGTGGGACAAACTTGAGTTCTGCCACTGATTGAGAGACACTGGGATAGAGCCAAACCCTAACTTGAGATACTTCCATGCAACTCAATTTTTGTTTGCATAAATTATTTATTTCTGTCAATGCAACATATGGGCGTGTGATTGGTATCCTCCTCTTGCTCCTCCTCCAGATTGACATCCACATCATGACCCAGCCCCCCTCAGGAGAGTGGGTGTACTTTGACACCGAGCTGACCAATAGCAGCGGACGCATCTCCTATGTCATCCCAGAGAGCAAGAGGCTGGGCATTGGAGTTTATCCTGTCAAACTGGTCGTCAGGTAGGTGACAGGATTCATCTGATTCGCTGATTTTCATGGTGTTTTTCAGTATTAAAACAAGCTTTGAATTAAGTGTATTTTTTACAAATCCTCTTTCCTGCACCTCTCCTCCTCTCTCTTCCTCTCTCTCTCTTGCCCTTCCGTCCCCTCCCTCCCTCTCTCTCTCTCCCCCTCCCTTCCTCCCTCTCTTAGGGGTGACCATACGTTTGCGGACAGCTACCTGACGGTGTTGCCGCGGGGAACAGAGTTTGTAGTGTTCAGTATTGACGGCTCATTTGCTGCCAGTGTGTCCATCATGGGAAGTGACCCCAAGGTCAGAGCTGGAGCTGTAGACGTGGTCAGGTAGGAACTTGATGAGTTTTATTGAGTTTTATTTAATGTACTGTTATGTGGTTGTAGATATATGTTCCTGCCCAGGAGTCACACTAGCTAATGTTGACACTAGCTAATGTTGACACTAGCTAATGTTGACATACAAGTTGTGAATAGTCCCTGGCAATCATCAAATGAATAAATGATTAGACAAGACACCCGACCCTTTGGGCTTCTACTTGTTCACCCACATCCTGGTCTCCCTCCCTCCCTCCCTCCCCCTCCCTCCCTCCCTCCCTCCCTCCCTCCCTCCCTCTCCCTCCCTCCCTCCCTCCCCAAGACACTGGCAGGACCTGGGCTATCTGATCGTCTATGTGACGGGTCGTCCAGACATGCAGAAGCAGCGTGTGGTGGCCTGGCTGTCTCAACATAACTTCCCTCATGGCATCGTGTCCTTCTGTGACGGCCTGGTCCACGACCCCCTCAGACACAAGACCAACTTCCTCAAGGCCCTCATCTGTGAGGTACAGTAACGGGGACAGAGATGAGGGTGTAGGGGTAAGGGGTTAGGGTAACACTGGGCTTGAGGAAGGGTAAGTGGGATGTTCAGGGTGAGGGGACTAGGCGAGGTCGGTTTCTACTGTCAAAATACAATTTGATAGAAACAACAAAACTATCCCTACTGATGTGGTGTTTGTAACAGTATGTTCCTCTGTCTGTCTGTCTGTCTGTCTGTCTGTCTGTCTGTCTGTCTGTCTGTCTGTCTGTCTGTCTGTCTGTCTGTCTGTCTGTCTGTCTGTCTGTCTGTCTGTCTGTCTGTGTGTCTGTCTGTCTGTGTGTCTGTGTGTCTGTCTGTGTGTAGGCCCATATGAAGATCTTTGCTGCGTACGGCTCTACTAAGGACATTTCAGTGTACTCCTCAATAGGCCTGCCCCCATCACACATCTACATAGTGGGGCGGCCCACCAAGAAGATGTCCAGCCAGTGTCAGGTACTTAACTAGCTCTTAGAAAATACACTGTCCCCCAAAATGAAGTCATACATTCAAGTGTATAATAGGCAGAATCTACCACACACCCAGAGCTGATTAGTTAAGGTGCTGAATCTACCACACACCCAGAGCTGATTAGTTAAGGTGCTGAATCTACCACACACCCAGAGCTGATTAGTTAAGGTGCTGAATCTACCACACACCCAGAGCTGATTAGTTAAGGTGCTGAATCTACCACACACCCAGAGCTGATTAGTTAAGGTGCTGAATCTACCACACACCCAGAGCTGATTAGTTAAGGTGCTGAATCTACCACACACCCAGAGCTGATTAGTTAAGGTGCTGAATCTACCACACACCCAGAGCTGATTAGTTAAGGTGCTGAATCTACCACACACCCAGAGCTGATTAGTTAAGGTGCTGAATCTACCACACACCCAGAGCTGATTAGTTAAGGTGCTGAATCTACCACACACCCAGAGCTGATTAGTTAAGGTGCTGAATCTACCACACACCCAGAGCTGATTAGTTAAGGTGCTGAATCTACCACACACCCAGAGCTGATTAGTTAAGGTCCTGAATCTACCACACACCCAGAGCTGATTAGTTAAGGTGCAGAATCTACCACACACCCAGAGCTGATTAGTTAAGGTGCAGAATCTACCACACACCCAGAGCTGATTAGTTAAGGTGCTGGAGGCAAAAGGCAAAACTGGATGAACAGGACATAATACATTCAAGTGTATAAACGCTCATCTTCCAACTTCCCTTATGAATAAATAGAATGCACAAATGTATCCCTATAGCTGGATAGTTTAGTAGATACATAAAGTGATTGATCTGATCTCTCATCCATTCCTTCCCCTTCTGTCTATCTGATCTCTCTCAGTTCATCCCAGATGGCTATGCATCTCATCTCTCCCAGCTGGAGTACAGTAAGAGATCCCGTCCTACCAAGACCGCCAGTGCCCGTATCGTCCTCCGTAAGGGCAGCTTTGGACTGGGCGCGGCCGGGGGGGACTACCTCCGCAAGCGCAACCACATCCTGCGCTCAATCAACCCAACTGGGGGGGCGGGGTCTAGCTCCTCTGGCCAACCAGGACGTACGGAACGCACGCTGAGCCAATGCGAGGTGGAGAGGGAGAAAGCAGGAGCGGGGACCCAGAGGAGTATGAGTATAGCAGCTGGGTGTTGGGGCCGCACTGGGAGCACCAAAGAGGAATCAGGAGGATTACCCAGCCCTAAGTAGGGCTCACCAGACGGGGCTACAGGGGGAGGGGACCCTGCCTGACTTGACCTGAGCACCATCTCTGGACTGGCCCTGAGAGAGAGATTGAGAGAGGAGGAAATATGGTTAAGAGAGAGATAAAGAAAATTATGGGATGAAAGGGGAGGGATAGGGTTAACAGAGGGATGGAAAGAGAGATGGAGAGGGAGGGAAAAGGGCAGAGAGAGGGTCTCTGGGGATATGGATATAAAGCCAGAAAAATGGGTGTTGCTCTAACTTTGATGTACATTTTCTAAAGACGTTTCTACTGTATCATGATAGTCTCACAGTCAAGACTTTTATATTACCTATCTTGGCCACGAAAAGAACTGTAAGGAAAAACGAAACATTTAAACAAACTATCGTAAGCCTTAATCGTTGCCCCCTTACCCTGGTCCGAGGAATGGTTGAATTTACTCTCTGCATCTGAAGGACAATGGGAATTCACAACCAACCCAGCTCAGGACAAGCCCAGACAGTGGAGCCACCAACAGAAGTGTCAATGGTGACCTGGAGGTCAGGGTGGTCAGTTTGTAGCCATGGCAACAAGCCAACAACTTCACCTCTGATTTTATCCCTTTATCTCCGCTGAGATACTGTCAACAAAGAAGCACCATTACCCTAAAGAAAGATTGAGGGAAGAGGAGAAGAAAGAGGGAGAAGGGTAAATGGAAAGAGGGTAGACACAGAGAGATGGAAGGAAAAAGGGAGGGAGGGGTTATGGATGAGGTGTAGAATTTCCCTCCAGTCTCTATTTTCCTCTACTGTTTTCAGTGTGGTACTACACAGTGATTTGTACTGTCAACGTTGGCTCCGCTCCAGTCCTTTTCAGTCAATAACAGAGTAGCTACAGTACAGTACCATGTATCTCAATATGGCCTGTGGGCTGTCCCGGGCCTTAAACACCAACGACATGTTTATGAGTCAGACTCTGAAGGAACCCAGGACTGAGCTAAAAAATACTTTGCTTTGATATAACAGAAGACATTAGTGACACTTTTCCGCAGACAGAAAACAGCAACAATCTCTTTACCAGACCATCTGCTTGCAATACCTTTGAGCCACCAGTGGTGGGCGTTGCCACTCTCCCGCTCTGTTTTCCATAAGCATGATGCTGTTGGTAGTCATTCAGTTGATCCTGCGGCGCCCCCTAGCGCTCAACGTTTGTCATTACACACAATTCCATTATCACTGGACTTCCCTGTGATACTCTGAGGAGTCTGAGCTCTTTCATTCTTGAGGGATGGGATGAATGCTCTTCATTAGACAGTTCCCCTATCCTGTTTTTGTTTACCTGGTAGTAATACCTCATGATAGACACCTTCTGATACCAAGTTGTTTCCAACTGTGATTAATTATCTGAAGTACCAGAGAATATACAGTGTTATTCCTTAGCAAATACCAGCTGTCATAGGACTGTAAAATAAAGTGTTACTGATACTTTGACTAAATCTATGGCAACCTGTACACAAAATGAAAGATGAACACCTAACAGAGAAGCAGTAGTATGGTTGACACCCTTTTCTCTCATACTGTCCTGTTTTCTGGCTCCTACTGGTTAGATACTGATATGAGAGAGCGTTGCTTTATCATCCACTTCAAATATATTCCCATTACTAATCACACAAAGCCAATGCACGGCCAAAACACCAATCTCTCTCTAACGGCTGCAGTATCTCAACCTGTTCAACCTCGTTGTTCAACCACTAGTTTATGGCGGAGAATCTAGTTACCATCTCATGTAGCTACTTATTGTTACCTTTGTAGTGCATGATATAATAACTATTCATTATTGCAGGGTATGTGTGCTACAGCAGTACTTACACTCGTGTACATTTCTTAAATGTCAGGATTACTTAATAATGTAAGTAAATGTGCCAAGAACAAGACAGTTGTTGGTTGGGTGTGGAAAGCTAATGTACCAGGCTGGATCCAACCTTTCCTTTGTGCTGTGTATGGTGAGATGAGTTGGAGCTTGTTGCATTGAGATCATGACGGCGTGGCCTTAATTAAAAGGCTGTGCTGTTATATACTGTATTTTACAAATGTAAATCAGATTAGATCTATGAGTTTGTAGATATGTTTTAATCCAATATATTGTCCATATCTAAGTGAAGGACATAATTGCTGATATAGGATGTGGTTATGGTTTTACTTATGACTTGAGCGCTTGTAAGCTCTAGCATGTTGCTTTGATTCTAGGGACATGCTACTATTGTCAACTACAGTAGTGTGGCAGGTAGCCTAGCGGTTAGAGTATTGGACCAGTAACTAAAAGGTCCCTGGTTTTAATAACCCAGCCTGACAAAGTGAAAGAAAATCTGTTTATGTGCCTTTGACCCTAATTTGCTCCCTTATAAAACACCTAATTTTACCTATGTGGTGGGATGTAGGGATACCTAGTCAGTTGTCCAACTGAACATATCTTCCGCATTTAACCCAACCCCTCTGAATCAGAGGTGGGGGGGGCTGCCATAATCGACATCCATGTCTTCGGCACCCGGGGAACAGTGGGTTAACTACCTTGCTCAGGGGCAGAACGACAGATTTTTACCTTGTCAGCTCAGGGATTCAATCCAGCAACCTTTTGGTTTCTGGCCCAACACTCTAATCACTAAGCCACCTGCCACCCCATGTATGTGACAATAAAACACCGTTGTATTGTCAACCTAAATGGAAGGTTTTATTTATTGCTACCTGTTATACAACGGGTGGGTCTAATACTGAATACTGATTGGCTTAGGTGAGTATTGTTCATGTGAATAAAGCAATAGTTTTTGTCAGACATTGATCAGACCAAAAAATATATAATCTAGTCTAATGTCAAGTCCATTTGTTGTGTACAGTAGATCCAGTTACCTAAGGCCACTTTTGAAGTCTTAAAACAAAAAAATGGTTGCAATTTGGTTCTGCAGTGAACTACAATTCTAACCAAGGATGTAGCTGATTGGCTGGAAGGCACTGTGAGGTTTTAGATACAGCCATACTGTCCCCCTCTGTCCGGTGGGTTGGTGATGATGACCTAGCGGAATGTCCTCCTGCTACAGGGCTAGAGAGCCCAGACTGTACAGGAGCCATGGATGTCTGTCTGTCAGTGTAGATAACATTTTACATTTTAGTCATTTAGCAGATGCTCTTATCCAGAGCGACTTACAGTAGTGAATACATACATTTCATTTTATGCATTTTTTTTTTGTACTGGCCCCCCGTGGGAATCGAACCCACAACCCTGGCGTTGCACACACCATGCTGGCATTGCAAACACCATGCTCTACCAACTGAGCCACAGGAAAGCTGGTAGAGGTCAAAATGATACTGTATATGTAGGAAAATAATGGTTGAGAGGTATTTATTTACATAACTCATGAGGTTACTTAATATGATGCATCTTTCAGGTGAATAGTGTTTTGTTTATGATGATCTAGTTGTGAATTGGAGCACCAACAGTCAGTGGAAGCGTTTGTTTTCTTAGCCAGTGCAATATTATTATTGTTCCAGTCGCAGAACCACAAGGAGACACTGACAGTCAGAGACCACAGCAGAGACAATCTATATATTGTATCTAACATGCACAAGCATAGACAACATCGACAACATCTAGTTCTACTGTTCCGCCCCTTCACACTTCTACTGTCCCTTTACAAAAGTTCTACTGTCCCTTTACAAAACTGTTACGATTTTATAGTGCAAACAGAACTATTTTTCAAACCGGACCATTTTACAAAGCCTTTGAGAGAATACTGTATTGCTTCCTATCTTGTGTGGAGGTAGATTTTTTTAGTCAGAATGAGGAAGTGGTTGAATGTGAACATGTGAACGTGAAACTCCATCCGCTATTTGAATTGTATTAGGTGGTGTTCATCATTCAGACTGGGTTAGCCTTCCATACTGTATACAGTATGTATATATCAGTTATGTTAACCACTTAACCGTACAGTATGTCTTGAAATAGAAATGTATATCAGAAAAAACGACTGTTTATATTTGAGAATATTACAATTATTGGCACTTTAGTAGCAGTCTTGCATATTAGAGGTCAGTGTACACACTGTACAGGACATGCTCTACTGTATGGGGCTGAAATCTTAGTAATAGTTCTATACCTTGTAGAGTTACAGGTATAACGAGAACTATATAACAATGTGTTCTGTCTGTTCTGTACTAGCATTCCACTCCTTGTCATGACAACAATTTTTTTATGTTTGGCATGGCAAGGAGTAATGTAATTTTTTTTTGGGAGGGGGTGTGTGTCAGTTAATGCTTTTTACTAAGGAGTGCAATAGTAGCACAAACAGACTGCATTTCAGGCTAACAATGTGTACTTACACTGTACCTGCCTATGTAGCGACCACGTAAATACATAGATTTCTGAATACTTAATATACTGTAAAGTGGGACCAATATATTTAGCTACAATACAGTACATACATAAAATGTATGTCATTTACTCAAGTATTAATAATATAAAATGTACACAAGCTGAACATGATTATATCCTTTAACAGATTGGGAATGTTTTGTACAGTATTCGTACAATACAGTAAAGACATATATTATCACTCTAAATATATAGATATATAGGGGTAACATATACTGGTTGAGGTGGCAATAATTTCATTATATTTTGAGTATATGCAGTTTATTGGACATAAAGGTAGAATAGTAATCATATAATGCATATTTGAATTTGAAGGCATGTACATAAATGAAATAGTGTTCTGTACATCTTACAATCTCATCCATTTCCATTTGTAGCATGTCTGAATTTCAAATTGTTTCAGATTTTATATTTGACAGTTTATCATTGTTTTCTTTTACAGAAAAACAAAACATCATCATCAGCATTATTAGGCAAGGCTGTAAGACGTATACTTATGTACTTGAAGTGGCACATATTTGAAACACCTCCAACATCAGATTTCTTTTCTCCCAAAAGAAGGAACAAGTACTAATATTTAGATCTGTATGTAGTTCCCTCACTGCTCACTCTCTCTCTCCTCTGGTTCATAGCTCACTTTTAACCTTCCTGGGTGAGAGCTCGCTGTATCATTGTCTCTGTACTGTGGAATAAATACAATTGGAAAATGAGCACTCTCTCCTTGTGGATTTTATGGTTTATGTGGGATCAAATTTTATAGCAAAGTATTATTTGTACATGTAGTGTTTTGTTTATGATGATGATTCCATTATATTAATTGGAGGACCAACAATAATATTGACATAGAGAAACAGACACAGCAGAGACAAGATGTTCACATAGATAATATTTCCCACAGATAACAAATCACACCCACACACAGATCCAGATTTAGTTACCATCATTCCAGAGAAAACATGTGAGTACCTACACTCTTTTTACAATCTACTTATGCAACTACTGTATACTACAAAAACATGTATACATCATGGCACAAAACTTTTGGTTTATTTTTATAAAAATAGCTACATTTATAAGCAGTTTTCTAAATAAATACAAACATTAAAGTTTGTATTTTTAATGTCACAGTACCAAACTCCCGACACTATTCAGGCAACAGGCTAGGAGCAGCACAGGGTCAGCCTTACAGCATTACCCTGGTAGCAGTTTAGGGGTTAAATGTCTTGCTCAAGGCCACAATGGTAGTAGGGGATGGAACCAGCCCTGGGGAGGAAGATGGAGAGAGAGGCTGGTGATGGCAGACAATACAATGCCAAATTGCTTAGAGTTACACCTAACCAAATATCTACCCCAATTTCTCACATTTTTAATGAGTGCTTGATGTTTGCCCAGAAGTCTGGAAAGAGTCAAAGGTTATTCCACTACCTAAGGATAAAAGCTACATTCACTGGTCCTAATAATCATCCTATAAGCTTGCTGACTGTGTTAAGTAAATTATTGGAGAAAAAAATTGTATCTGTACAAATCAAGGATTATTTCTCATGTAATGGTCTGATAACGGGTTTCCAGCATGCATACAAAGAAGAGCATTCTACGAGTACGGCCTTAGCATGACAGATGATTGGTTAAAGAGTATGGATGACAGGTAGTAAGATGGTGCAGTGTTGCTAGATTTAAGTGCTCCTTTTGATGTAATTGATCATGAACTGTTACTAGGTAAACTCAAATGTTATGGTTTTAAGTCTGCAGCTCTATCCTGGATAGAAAACTATCAGTAGTCAAGTCAAGCCCCCATGGTAGTCAAGTCAAGCCCCCCATGGTAGTCAAGTCAAGCCCCCCGTGGTAGTCAAGTCAAGCCCCCCATGGTAGTCAAGTCAAGCCCCCATGGTAGTCAAGTCAAGCCCCCCATGGTAGTCAAGTCAAGCCCCCCGTGGTAGTCAATTCAAGCCCCCCGTGGTAGTCAAGTCAAGCCCCCATGGTTGTCAAGTCAAGCCCCCATGGTAGTCAAGTCAAGCCCCCATGGTAGTACTCTTGCTCAGTCCTACACCGGGGGCCTCCCACTACTTTCTATTCTGGTTAGAGCCAGTTTGCGCTGTTCTGTGAAGGGAGTAGTACACAGCGTTGTATGAGATCTTCAGTTCCTTGGCAATTTCTCGCATGGAACAGCCTTCATTTCTCAGAACAAGAATAGACTGACGAGTTTCAGAAGAAAGTTCTTTGTCCCTGGCCATTTTGAGCCTGTAATCCAACCCGCAAATGCTGATGCTCGAGATACTCAACTAGTCTAAAGAAGGCCAGTTTTATTGCTTCTTTAATCAGAACAGCAGTTTTCAGCTGTGCTAACATAATTGCAAAAGGGTTTTCTAAGGATCAATTAGCCTCTGTACGTCTATGTAGATATTCCATAAAAAATCTACCATTTCCAGCTACAATAGTCACTTACAACATTAACAATGTCTACACTGTATTTCTGATCAATTTGATGTTATTTTAATGGACAAAAAAAAAGTTTTCTTTCAAAAACAAGGACATTTCTAAGTGACCCCAAACTTTTGAACGGTAGTGTATGTATGTGTATATATGCAGTATGTATGTATGTATATTATTTCACTGCTCTAAGGATGTAATTTACTATTATGTATTGATTTCTACATTACTTTTTTTTTACTCTTTATGCGATGTGCAATGCAGAGAACATCGGAAGAATAATTATCATTTAACTACCATAGTGAATTGTTGTAATGTTTGTTTGTGTCAATTAATCCCATAAGGGATGGGTTGCCAGTTGTCAATTAAACATTTCATTCATACATTTTATTCATTACAGTGTTACTACACAGGTACAAGAGTAACTTTCATGTAAAGTGATACATCTGAAAACAGTAGGGCTCCTGCAGCTGTGTTGAGAATCAGAATACTGTATAAACAATTTATTAGGATGAAACTAACTGCAACATCTCTGTTCTTCAGCACAACACATTTCGATCACTTTGACTACTAAGTAAAGACACTCAATGATCAGAAGTGAAGGAATTTCAACATGGCCAAACAGAGTGCATCAAAGGTATTTATCCCATATTTATCCTACACTCTTATAATTAATTTGACTTCATTATTCTTAAATGTTTGTATCATATTAATTTCAGATCAGTCTACAATTGAAAAATGTAAATATCAAGGAATTTACAACATAACATTGAATATCTATTCTCTTAGATTAAAAAGGAAGAAATTCCAGCTGGTCAGTTTGAAAAACTCCAGGATGTGAAGGAATGGAATAAAGATCATGTAAATCAAATCAAATCAAATTGTATTAGTCACATGCGCCGAATACAACAGGTGTAGACCTTACAGTGAAATGCTTACTTACAAGCCCTTAACCGACAGTGCAGTTTAAAAAAATACGGACAAGAATAAGAGATAAAAGTAACAAGTAATTAAAGAGCAGCAGTAAAAAATAACAATATATACAGGGGGGTGCCGGTACAGAGTCAATGTGTGGGGGCACCGGTTAGTTGAGGTAGTATGTGCATGTAGGTAGAGTTAATTAAAGTGACTATGCATAGATGACAACAGAGAGTGGCAGTGGTGTGGAGGGGGGGGGGGGGCAATGTGAATAGTCTGGGTAGCCATTTGATTTAATGTTCAGGAGTCTTATGGATTGGGGGTAGACGCTGTTTAGAAGCCTCTTGGACCTAGACTTGGTGCTCTGGTACCGCTTGCCGTGTGGTAGCAGGGAGAACAGTCTATGACTTGGGTGGCTAGAGTCTTTGACAATTTTTGGGGCCTTCCTCTGACACCGCCTGGTATAGAGGTCCTGGATGGCAGGAAGCTTGGCCCCAGTGATGTACTGGGCCGTTCGCACTACCCTCTGTAGTGCCTTGCGGTCAGAGGCCGAGCAGTTGCCATACCAGGCGGTGATGCAAACGGTCAGGATGCACTCGATGATGCAGCTGTAGAACCTTTTGAGGATCTCAGGACCCATGCCAAATCTTTTCAGTCTCCTAAGGAGGAATAGGTTTTGTCGTGCCTGCTTCACGACTGTCATGGTGTGCTTGGACCATGTTAGTTTGTTGGTGATGTGGACACCAAGGAACTTGAAGCTCTCAACCTGCTCCAATACAGCCCCGTCGATGAGAATCTCTCTCCTCTTTTTCCTGTATTCCACAATCATCTCCTTTGTCTCGATCACGTTGAGGGAGAGGTTGTTGTCCTGGTACCACACAGCCAGGTCTCTGACCTCCTCCCTATAGGCTGTCTCGTTGTTGTCGGTGATCAGGCACTGTTGTGTCATCTGCAAATTTAATGATGGTGTTGGAGTCGTGCCTGGCCGTGCAGTCATGAGTGAACAGGGAGTACAGGAGGGGGCTGAGCACACACCCCTGAGAGGCCCCTGTGTTGAGGTTCAGCGTGGCGGATGTGTTGTTAACTACCCTTGCCACCTGGGGGTGGCCCATCAGGAAGTCCAGGATCCAGTTGCAGAGGGAGGTGTTTAGTCCCGGGGTCCTTAGCTTATTGATGAGCTTTCAGGGCACTATGGTGTTGAACGCTGAGCTGTAGTCAATTAATAGCATTCTAAAACAGTGGGCTCTGGAAGTTAACATAGACTCTGCACATGCAGATATTTTGGATGAAAATGATGTTACTGGGGATTGCCTTCTGGATTTTGAGAAATTGGAATGTATTCAATAGGGTATTAAGTTAGGTCTTGCAATAAAAAATATTCAAAAGACAAAGGAACTTCTAAAACAAACAGAGGGGCACCATTATTCTAGCACTGATAAGACTAAGACAATGCATGCCGTGTCCTTTTCATTGACATCACGATGCCTACAGATCCAAGTCTAGCTTTGTCCTGAATGTGACAGAGTCAGGTGCGTTGAACTTAATAATGCCCTGCCATGAATATAAAGCCTTCACCAACACAGATAAAGCAACTAAAGAGGAGAAAATTAAAAAGTTCCCTGGTGAGGTTATTCGTTTCACGGCAGCCTGTATGAACAGCTGCACAAATGGCACCATACTTTTTGGTGTGGGTGACGAGCCAGATTTCTGCCATGGGCAGATTTTGGGAGTTAGTGTCCAGGACGAAGGGTCTTTTGTGAAAAGCCTGCCTCTTCCCATTGAGAAACATTTTGAGCATAAACATAAAGAAGCAGCCAAGAAATGCATCAAGACACCGTGGTTCATTGAGGTTCTCAACCCCAACATGACATTATCTGAAGAATATGTGTCACGGTCGTTGTAATGGATGGACCAAGATGCAGCGGGTATGTGAATGCTCATTTTTATTCATCCAAAACAAACACGAAAAACGGACGACAAAACAGTCTTGTAGGCTCACACAGCAATACAAGAAACAATCTCCCACAAACCCCAAAACCCCAAAACCCCAATACCATTCCAGAATATTCTATATTTACAAACATCCTGTCTATTCAAAATCTTTCTGGTTAAAGAAAAAAGGCAGAGGAGGAGTCAAAAAAGACACCCAGGGCTCCAGACTCAGCAATCAGGTGATTCGTTGTCTTCAGACAAGTCCCACTATAAGTGGTATGTACAGTGGCAAGAAAAAGTATGTGAACCCTTTGGAATTACCTGGATTTCTGCATAAATTGGTAATCAAATTTGATCTGATCTTCATCTAAGTCACAATAATAGACAAACAAATTATTGTATTTTTCTTGTCTATATTGAATATACATAATTTAAACATTCACAGTGTAGGTTGGAAAAAGTATGTGAACCCCTAGGGTAATGACTTCTCTCAAAGCTAATGGGAGTCAGAAGTCAGCTAACCTGGAGTCCAATCAATGATACAAGATTGGAGATGTTGGTTAGAGTTGCCTTGTCCTATAAAAAACACTCACACAATTTGAGTTTGCTATTCACAAGAAGCATTGCCTGATGTGAACCATGCCTCAAACAAAAGAGATCTCAGAAGACCTAAGATTAAGAATTGTTGACTTGCATAAAGCTGGAAAGGGTTACAAAAGTATCTCTAAAAGCCTTGATGTTCATCAGTCCACGGTAAGACAAATTGTCTATAAATGGAGAAAGCACTGTTGCTACTCTCCCTAGGAGTGGCCGTCCTGCAAAGATGACTGCAAGAGCACAGCGCAGAATGCTCAATGAGGTTAAGAAGAATCCTAGAGTGTCAGCTAAAGACTTACAGAAATCTCTAGAACATGCTAACATCTCTGTTGATGAGTCTACGATATGTAAAACACTAAACAAGAATGGTGTTCATGGGAGGACACCACGGAAGAAGCCACTGCTGTCCAAAAAAACCATTGCTGCTCGTCTGAAGTTTGCCAAAGTGCACCTGGATGTTCCACAGCGCTACTGGCAAAATATTCTGAGGACAGATGAAACTACAGTTGAGTTGTTTGGAAGGAACACACAACACTATGTGAGGAGAAAAAAGGCACAGCACACCAACATCAAAACCTCATCCCAACTGTAAAGTATGGTGGAGGGAGCATCATGGTTTGGGGCTGCTTTGCTGCTTCAGGGCCTGGAAAGCTTGCTATCATCAACGGAAAAATGAATTCCCAAGTTTATCAAGATATTTTTCAGGAGAATGTTAGGCTATCTGTCCGCCAATTGAAGCTCAACAGAAGTTAGGTGATGCAACAGGACAACAACCCAAAACACATAAGTAAAGCAACAACAGAATGGCTTCAACAGAAGAAAATATGCCTTCTGGAGTGGCCATTGAGATGCTGTGGCATGACCTCAAGAGAGCACTTCACACCAGACATTCCAAGAATATTGCTGAACTGGAACAGTTTTTTAAAGAGGAATGGTCCAAAATTCCTCCTGACCGTTGTGCAGGTCTGATCCACAACTGCAGAAAACACTTGGTTGAGGTTATTGCTGCCAAAGGAGGGTCAACCAGTTATTAAATCCAAGGGTTCACATACTTTTTACACCCTGTACTGTGAATGCTTACACGGTGTGTTCAATAAAGACAAATGTATCATTGTTTGTGTGTTATTAGGTTAAGCAGACTGTGTTTGTCTATTGCTGTGACCTAGATGAAGATCAGATCAAATTTTATGACCAATTTATGCAGAAATCCAGGTATTTCCAAAGGGTTCACATACTTTTTCTTTTTTTCTCTCCCCAATTTCTTGGTATCCAATTGGTACAAGTTACAGTCTTGTCTCATCGCTGCAACTCCCTCACGGACTCGGGAGAGGCAAAGGTCGAGAGCCATGCGTCCTCCTAAACACAACCTAGCCGCACTGCTTCTTGACACAATGCACATCCAACCCGGAAGCCAGCCGCACCAATGTGTCAGAGGAAACACCATACACCTGGCGACCTGGTCAGCGTGCACTGCGCCCGGCCCGCCACAGGAGTCGCTAATGTGCGATGAGACAAGGATATCCCTGCTGGCCAAACCCTCCCTAACACGGATGACGCGGGGCCAATTATGCGTCACCCCATGGAACTCCCGGTTGCGGCCGGCTGCGACAGAGCCTGGGCTCGAACCCAGAGTCTCTGGTGGCACAGCTAGCACTGCCTTAGACCACTGCATCACCCGGGAGGCCCACATACTTTTTCTTGCCACTGTAGTTGTAACTAACAAATCTCACCATCTCAACTGGAATGAATGGGATATCTTCCTGAGCTGAAACCAATTGCTGTGTTGGACTTTGACCCAGAGTCAACTAAAAAGGGACTGAACCATGTCTTTGATGATAAGATGAAAACAAATGTGCACGTATCAAAACAATATAGAATCCCAGACACAGTGGAGGACCTCATTAGCAAACAAAAAATCTCAAGAATCACCAGTTGGGTTTTCTGCAATGGGGGGGTGGGGGTCAATAGACAAACATCCTCAACTGTAGATGAATGGCGAAATGAGAAGAAAGCCTCTGTGCAAGATGTGGTTTCACTCCTGTGCCGTGAGGATGTACTGCCAGAGAAGGGATTTCTTTCTTTTGTTGTCTTCTGTGAGTGACCGTTTCGACCCTTTGTTTGAGATCTTCCTTATGTTCCAGGAGAGACGCTGTGTACAACAAATCCTATGTTTGTTTGAAAACCAAAATACATTCACTTGTTGGAAGGACCTGAGTCTGACTGAGGCCTGCAGAATCGACATTGAAAGAAGATGTATATATGCGCTCAGTTTGGCTGAGATCAGCGGAACTGTCCTCAATCCGTATTCTGACAATCATAGGTCCAGACGTTTCTTGCTTGGTTTGGGAGGAAGCAAGGTGCTCCTAGAAAGGAAAGTTGAGAGCCGCCTGGACACCCTGGACATTCTGTGTGTGAACCAGTGTGAGGGAGGAAATGAAGACATAAACTCACTATAGGAGAACTTTTACAAAGGGGGCAAGGTGGAAGGGTGTGTTGTGTCTTTGTCATCCTTAAAAGTGAAGACTGTTATTTTATCAAATCAATTTTCTGTAATTATTCTTACGTGATTAAACTAATCATGTAAATTGAATTAACTAGGAAGTCGGGGCACCATGGAAAATCTTCAGATTGCAAAGTTAGAATTTTCCGAATATAACTCCTCAGATATTTTAATATCTGATCAATGTCTTCTATTAATGAATTATTCTTTACCTCACGTCAGTCTCATTCCAAACGTCGTAAATTGTTGGTTATCTGCACGAATCCAGCCTGAACTATGAATCATCCATACACCAATTGGCTTAATCATTTATTTACTAACGAACTACATAATCACAGATATGCATAAACAAAAAAACAGTAGATATTGGTTACTAACAATGATAGGGAAGATCCCCTTGTGGGCTAAACCGATATGACGGCTTGGTGGACAAAGGGAAAAGGGTGTGGACTGAGAAAGAGCGGGAAAGACAAAAGGGATCACTACACACAGTGGATAATTATATTAATTGAAATGCTAATCCTTTGCACATGAACGCTCGCATTTTCGGTAATAATTGCATTCAATATATTTACGCTCATATGTCGTTGTTGTCTTCTCTGTTAGAATCGTCGGTCTGTCTGCGGGAGAGTCAGTTCATCAGAGAGTCTCTGGTTACTCATGGTGGTTGCTCTATCGGCGGCTCCTGATAGTGTCTGTTGTAATGGATACGTCAGGCGTCTATTGTTCTTAGAGTAGATGTTTCGGCGGTTGTCGGTATTCGCATCCCAGGTTAACATCATTTCTAGCTACAGACTAGTAATTAGTATCTAAGATTTGCTCTTATTCTGTAGGGATCGATAGTCTCAGAGTTGAAATAATTACCAGCCGTGTAGCCAATGCTCCACGTGGTATAGTTTTCTAGTTTTGGAACTCAAACCTGTGCCACCTCAGCTTACACCGAGGTATGCATGGCCTTAAGAGGATTTCTTCAGGAGGGGGTTTTATTCGTAACAGTAGAAAAGAGCGGTTCCATGATGCCAGATCATGTCTGTGCACATGGGGGTGTGGCCGCTGACTAGTTAAACTTTACAGGGAATACAATTCTCTCAAAATTAAAGGTTAACATCACATCACATCATTTCACAAATAGTTTCATCTCTACTCATTCATGTTTTACAATAATTAGGTGCAAACCCCATAATTGAGAAATGTACACATTCAGAGATATAGTTATGTGTGTTTCCTGTCCTCCGTGAGATCACCAAATGAAACACACTCGTCATACCCGTCCCTTAAGTGTCCACGGACACTTCCCACATTCTCAAAGGTAAACATATTGTTTTAAACTCCCATTTTGGGGATTTAGGAGTTTGGCCAAGTGAAATCCTTTGTTCTCTCTGTGGTCTCTCTCTCTGCATGATCAGGGGGAGAGAGTCTCCGCCAGGAATTTATGGCCTGAGATAACATAACCTGGGTGTAGGAGAGAGTGAGAGAGAGGGGGAAGCCACGATCTACACCCAGAAAGGGCCACTTCATGACAGGTGGAACTTCCATTTTTCTGAGCAGCCTGGAAAGATGCCATTTATTAAATGGGACAAGTTCAATTATATCAAGGACATCATTATCCTAGATCTGCTTTCTTTGAAAAGGCCTTGTGTGTTCCTCAACCTGTTGCATGAGCCAGGGTGTGGGGGAACCACATTAGCCAAACATATGCTGTGGGAACTGAGAGACAAATTCCGTTGTGCTGTTCTGAAAGACACAACTGCAGTCCCCACTGAAGTTGCCCAACAAGTAGTCGAGCTGTTGACTTTTGAAACAACATAAAGCACTCAAAAGTAATTATTCTCAATTGCATGAGAAATTAATCTCAAATACAGACCAAGACAACAGATGTTACGGAAACAGTAGAAACTGTTGTAATTTATAGTAAACTTGCTGCAAGGGAGAGGACTTATTGCAAAGAAAAACTAGAAAAAATCAAGACCACCTACAAGAATGCATGGAAGACATTCTATGGTTTCAGGATCCTAATGGAGAACTTTTCAGAAGAATATGTTGAGGCTTTTGTCAGAAAAACCCTAAAGAGCTTAAACATTGAGCAGAAAAGTGCTCAACATTTTGCTGTTTTGATCCTCTTAAATGTGTACTGAAAGAGTGAAACACTTTCAGTCTCTCTTTGTGAAAAGTTTCTTGACCTTCAACGCAAGCCAGTATTTGACTCCTGGAAAGTTGAGAATACATTGGGAGTATTCTCCAGACTGTTGATCCGTTGTGCTGATAATGCTTCTAGAAACTTTGAAGCTTTGAGGTTTATCCACCCAAGCATAGTTTGAATGTACTTGAGATCAAACACAAAGTGTCAAAAGCTGGCATAATCAATCTAGTTCTGACTATGGACATGCTGATTGGAACCTGCATAAAGGGGAGAGAAAAACTAAGACTCATTACACATTAATTTCAGGTTTCAGAAGATAAAGGAAACAAAATACAGTGTGACTGAGCGAGCCACGCAGAGGCAGAGAGGAGCAGCTAACAACAACAGATAGGCTAGCAACTGAACAAGTTAGCCTGGAAAAAGGTAAAGATGGCAGACTCACTGTTTTCAATCAGCCCACCAGAAAACGTTAACTTCACAGACTTTGGTATCTGGCCCAATTGGATCCAGAGGTTTGAAAGATTTCGTATTGCAGCAAGCTTAAATGAAAGATCTGAAGAATACCAAGTCAACTCAGTAGTGTACACAATGGGGGATAAAGCTGATGTTCTCTCCATGTTAGCCTTAACTAGTGAAGACAAAAAGACCTACATGAAAGTCGAGGATGCTTAGAGAAGCATTTTGTGTGCAAACACAATGTAATCTATAGGTAGGTCTCATCCAACTGGCTACAGATTTTCATGTGAATATTCTAAAATCCACAAAGAAAATATGTGCATTTTCCTATCAGTTGTGTTTCCATCAAACTGACGTGATGACGTAGTGCACCCAAAATGTCAGTTTGGTGAGAATGACCCGGTCAGAGACGGACTGGTAGTAGGCATTATGGATCACGGGCTGTCAGAGAGACTACAACGAGACTTAGAGTTGACTCTCACAAAAGCCATTACAAAATAAGGAGGAAATCAAGGAACAGCAGACAACACTACGTAGCACTGGTAGCTCAGACATGAAAGGGGCAAACATGGATGCAATGAGATTCCAAAGAATGGGCAAACAGCATCCAGGGAAGATTGTACAGATATGGAACGGAACTGTCAATCAAACCACAGGATGTGGAAGATGTGGTAAGCCACAGCCACACTCACTGTACAGTTGCCCTGCACGACAGGAAGAGTGTAGAAAACGCCACAAGAAAGAACATTTCGCAGCTGAGCTGTGTGTAAGTCATGGATTAGATGAAATCCAGGATGTCACTGAGAGAATTGAAGATATTATTTTTGGAAAAATAGACTCTATGGATTCATTTGATGTTTGGTGACAGAATGTGAACGTGAAAGGTCAACAGATGACATTCAAGCTAGACTGGAGCAGCGATGACAGCCATCCCAGCCAGTCTCTTCTCCAAACAGAGAGATGGAGCCCTCAGCAGAGCGACAAAGAACCTGTGTGGACCAAGAAACTTACCGATACAGGAGTGTGGACAATTCAATGGCACTTTAGAGCACATGGGAAAAACAGTGAAACACCCAGTGTTTGTCATACCAGGCCTAGTTATCCCACTTCTAGATTTGCCTACTATACAAGACCTGCAGCTACTCAAACCAGTGAATGCCATACACCTAACAACAGAGAACTGTATCCCAGAGTGTACACAGGAGTAGGGAAACTGCAGGAGGAGTACAAGACAAAGTTGAAAGAGTCAGCCACACCCTTTGCCTTGTCGGTGCCAAGCCATGTCCCGCTACCCCTGTTGAAAAAAGTGTAGATATGACACATCTGAATGAGAATGTGTAGAAAACACATCCTACCCGCAGTGGATGAGATGATGGCCAAACTGTCAGGAGCAACAGTTTTCTCCAAGCTAGACGCCAGCAGGGTTCTGGCAGATCTCCCTACACAAAGACCCACACACCACCTTCATGACACCTTTAGAAAGGCAAAATCAAAGCCGTCACTGAGATGCCAGTGCCCAAAGACATTGCAGATATTCAACACTTCATGGTGAACTACGTCAGCAAGTTCTCTCCAAACATTGCAGAGCTGACAAAACCCACCAGGGACCTCCTGAAAGCTGAAAATGACTGGATATGTGACAGCACACAGCGTTTGAGAAGCTTGAAAACAGAACTAAGTTCTCTCACTGTACTGACAAGCGTCTGCAGATGCATCCTCACATGGACTGGGCGGAGTCTTATCCCAAATGCAACAGTCAGGAGAATGGAGGCCCATGGCCTTCATATCACACATTATGACAGAGACAGAGCATAGATACGCTCAGATTGAGGAGGCGCTTGCTGCTACATGGGCCTGTGAGCATTTCCAGACTTACATGCTAGGGTTGGACTTTGTGATCAGAACAGACCACAAGCCTTTGATTTCACTCCTGGGCACAAGAGCGCTGGATGACCTACCTTCTCGCATACTAAGATTCAGACTCCTATCGGATCATGTATGTCCCAGGCAAGAATCTGGTGACAGCTGACGCGCTCTCAAGAGCTCAGCCCCCAGGGGAGCCTACAGAGGATGACATTACATGGGGTCCCTGAGACCCTAATGACAGAAAATGGGCCCCAGTTCTCAGCCTCTGAATTTGTTGTTTTTGCAAGAGTACAACTTTGTGCATGTGACAAGTAGTCCATCTCAACTCAAATCCGAGTGGCCAGATCTCAAGTCCTTTGAGGGGAAGAATAGGGAAATGAAGGACAAACAAGTTGCCTGGTACAACAGACGATGGAGAATGCAGGAACAACACATCTGGATCAAGAACGTCCCCAGCAACACTTAATGCAACACTTACGCCTTTTAAACTACAACTACAATTATGCATGAAAATACAATATGCAAACACAATTTTTAATGTTTTGGTAAATGTTCTGTTTATTTTACATTGAAGAAAAAATTGTCTTAAGTGTAATTTATCGCACTGTTGAGGTGGGTGGGGTGGGGTACTTCCGTAAACAAATGTGTCATGAGAATTATTGTTGCACATGGGATGTAAAACAAAATAAAATTGGTGTGATTAGAGATCGTGGTCTCTATGGATGTCAATGTGTGAATAATTATTGTCAGAACAAGCATAGCAGAAGGTGCAGTATGTCCAGTCAGTCATGTGGTTCTTTATTCTTTACGCCAGGCAGCGTTACATCTGATGCACACATACATTATCATAAAGTACTGTAGTCAAGTCCCAGTTACACCGCAGCAGCTAGAACCAAACCCAGTCCTCACTATACATCTATCTTCCCTTTTATAAACAACTTTCAAATGGGATGCTGGGAGAAAACAGAGACTTTTTACAAGATTCATAGTACCAGGGGATTTCTTCAGTTAATAGCATATTGATTGCCTTGTAAACAGAACGGACAGATACAACTGAGACTGGGCTTGTTAAGAGGCAGGTTGGTACATAGAAATATTTATCCTGGCAAGAAACACATATAGCAGTCTTCTACAAGCTAGTCATTAGAAGCATTTGTAAGACAGTGTTTCCGAAAGATTTATTCTTTGGCGAGGCGCAACGCCCCCCAAAAGCAACATCAGAAGGTTGAAGACACTGAACATTTCAAATCAGCCTTTTTAGATGTGGGGGGCAACAGTGCTGACCAGGCGGGCCACCTTGCCTAAGAAATGGTAGGAGGAAACACTGGAGGAGAACATGGTCCTAAAGAGTAATGGATTTATGTACAGTAGACACAGGAGGGTACAGTCAGATCAATGGAGGTTTATAGTACAATCAGAGCTGGTTTGTGCATGCATGCATCTGGTTGGCTCCCAGACCTGATCACTTCCTCAACCCATATAGGCTACATGATCAGAAGAGGTGGTCAGAAAGGTATTTCATACTAAATCAGTGTTCGTTGCTCTTGGTCCTGGAGAGATGAATGCAGTGTGCAGGCTTACACTAGCACATCTCATTCAGCTGATCACGGTCTTGGTGTTTAGTTGATTTGTTGAATCAGGTGTGTTAGTGCTGGACTGGAAAGAAAGCCTGCACATACTACAACTCTCCAGGAGCAAGATCTAATGAAGTACTTCATAGTTACTAAATAAGTGTTTTTAATTCTTCAAATAAAAAAAAACGATCATATCTCACATTTTAATCTTATAAAAAGGTGCTTAAAATAAATCCTTGCGTCTTTTCTTTGTTTAAATGAGAAGCGGTGGATAATCGTTATACCAGACAGATACATTACCCATGTACATACAGTCTACAGGGGGATGGAAAGGAGAGGGAATCTGCCCTCGCTTTTACAGATGGATGGATGGATGATATTAACAAGCAGCAATGGGAGGAGCCTGTACATAGAAAATGGTGCAACACCTCATAATCCTTAAATCATAACTTACATCATAGCACTTTGTTCAGATCTAAACAAGGGTGTAAATCACTTTCTTGTCAACAGTGGTTTCCAGATGTTTTGTGCTGTGACCCCAATTATCTTAAAGCCTTTCACTATGCCCCTCTGGACAAATCAAACAATGCTTTAGGCCACCACCCACATTTAGAAATATACGACCATCGATTAGGGACCATTAACTTATGACATCAGTTATGTCATGCTTATGACAGTCTTAAGTATCCTGTATGCCAGAGGGTTCCAGTTAAGTGTTGAGATTAGTGTGTGTGTGTATGCGTGTGTGTGTACGTGTGTAGGTGTGTGTGACATGTCTAAAGAGCACGAGGCCTCTTGGGGTTGATCTGTTTGCTCGCCTGCTCCTCTTCCTGGAGTGTAGAACGGAAACCCTTCACTTTGTCTGAGAGAAAAGGAGAGAAAGGAGGAGAGAGGGGAGGAAAGAAGGGGTGCTTAGATAGAAATCAGAATAATATACTTGCTAATTACTTGCAAATAATGTGACTTATTCTGATCTACAATCAGTTATAGAATACCCCATTACCTCTGAGCTCAGTGAGGATGTCTATCTTCTGATCTAGGATCTGTTCTAGCTGCGTGGCGTAAGAGTCCACATCATAATCCACCTCTTCTGTCATCTCCAACAACACCTTCTCATCCTCCAGCCAACGGATAGACTCCTGCACCGGACACACACAGAGAATAAAAGACAAACTCTGAATAATATGTGTGTGATTGTGTATGTGTGTATGTACTTGTGTGTGTTTGTATGTGTGTGTGTACCTGGAACACAGCTCGGTGGTCCTCCAGGACCTGTTCCTCCATCTCCACCAGCTGAGACACAGCCTCATGGAAGGTAAAGAGCTGAGGAGATACCTCCTCTTCCTGGGGAGAGAGAGGGGAGATAGATAGAGGAGAAGGAGAGAGAGAGAGAGAGATGGATAGAGGAGAAGGAGAGAGAGAGATGGATAGAGGAGGAGAGAGAGAGATGGATAGAGGAGAAGGAGAGAGATGGATAGAGGAGAAGGAGAGAGAGATGGATAGAGGAGAAGGAGAGAGAGAGAGATGGATAGGGGAGAAGGAGAGAGAGAGAGATGGATAGAGGAGAAGGAGAGAGAGAGAGATAGAGGAGAAGGAGAGAGAGAGAGAGATAGAGGAGAAGGAGAGAGAGAGAGATAGATAGAGGAGAAGGAGAGAGAGAGATGGATAGAGGAGAAGGAGAGAGAGAGATGGATAGAGGAGGAGAGAGAGAGATGGATAGAGGAGAAGGAGAGAGAGATGATAGAGGAGAAGGAGAGAGAGAGATGGATAGAGGAGAAGGAGAGAGAGAGAGATAGAGGAGAAGGAGAGAGAGAGAGATAGATAGAGGAGAAGGAGAGAGAGAGAGATAGATAGAGGAGAAGGAGAGAGAGAGATAGATAGAGGAGAAGGAGAGAGAGAGAGAGAGAGAGAGAGAGAGAGGGGAAGGAGAGAAGGAGAGAGAGAGAGATGGATAGAGGAGAAGGAGAGAGAGAGAGAGAGAGATAGAGGAGAAGGAGAGAGAGAGAGAGATAGATAGAGGAGAAGGAGAGAGAGAGAGATAGATAGAGGAGAAGGAGAGAGAGAGATGGATAGAGGAGAAGGAGAGAGAGAGAGAGATGGATAGAGGAGAAGGAGAGAGAGAGATGGATAGAGGAGAAGGAGAGAGAGAGAGAGAGATGGATAGAGGAGAAGGAGAGAGAGAAATGGATAGAGGAGGAGAGAGAGAGATGGATAGAGGAGAAGGAGAGAGATGGATAGAGGAGAAGGAGAGAGAGATGGATAGAGGAGAAGGAGAGAGAGAGAGATGGATAGGGGAGAAGGAGAGAGAGAGAGATGGATAGAGGAGAAGGAGAGAGAGAGATGGATAGAGGAGGAGAGAGAGAGATGGATAGAGGAGAAGGAGAGAGAGAGAGATAGATAGAGGAGAAGGAGAGAGAGAGATGGATAGAGGAGAAGGAGAGAGAGAGATGGATAGAGGAGGAGAGAGAGATGGATAGAGGAGAAGGAGAGAGAGATGATAGAGGAGAAGGAGAGAGAGAGATGGATAGAGGAGGAGAGAGAGAGAGATAGAGGAGAAGGAGAGAGAGAGAGATAGATAGAGGAGAAGGAGAGAGAGAGATAGATAGAGGAGAAGGAGAGAGAGAGAGAGAGAGAGAGAGAGAGAGAGAGAGAGAGGGGAAGGAGAGAAGGAGAGAGAGAGAGATGGATAGAGGAGAAGGAGAGAGAGAGAGAGAGAGATAGAGGAGAAGGAGAGAGAGAGAGAGATAGATAGAGGAGAAGGAGAGAGAGAGAGATAGATAGAGGAGAAGGAGAGAGAGATGGATAGAGGAGAAGGAGAGAGAGAGAGAGAGAGAGAGAGATGGATAGAGGAGAAGGAGAGAGAGAGATGGATAGAGGAGAAGGAGAGAGAGAGATGATAGAGGAGGAGAGAGAGAGATGGATAGAGGAGAAGGAGAGAGAGATGATAGAGGAGAAGGAGAGAGAGAGAGATGGATAGAGGAGAAGGAGAGAGAGAGATAGAGGAGAAGGAGAGAGAGAGAGATAGATAGAGGAGAAGGAGAGAGATAGATAGAGGAGAAGGAGAGAGAGAGATAGATAGAGGAGAAGGAGAGAGAGAGAGAGAGAGAGGGGAAGGAGAGAGTGGGGGGATGGGCGAGAGAGAGGGGGAAAGAGAGGGGGGAGGGAAGAAAGAAAGGAGATAGAAGGAGAGTGAGAGGGCACAGGAGAGGGGAGGGAGGGAGGGAGGGAGAAAGATGTTATGCTGAATTATGAAATCATTCCTATATTGAAGAACCACATACATTTTATCTGACAGTAAAATAAACGGATATTCTTTCATGAGTTGAGAGGCAGATGAGAGTACTAGTCAGTACATAGAGAGGTGATTGTATGGAAGGAGTGTGTGTATGTTCTTACGTTCTGTTCACAGAGCAGTTTGAGGTCATCCCTCTGAGGTGAGCTGCCGACCCCCCACTGAGCCTCCAGGACCTCCAGCTGAGTGACGCTGTGACCCCCTCCTCCCCCCCGTCCCTCCATCATCACCCCTGGGTCCACCGTTAGCTCCTTCACCCTGTCGACACACACATTTTTGTCATTTAGCAGATGCTCTTATCCAGAGCGATTTACAGGAGCAATTAGGATTAAGTGCCTTGCTCTAGGGCACATTGACAGATTTTTCACCTAGTAGGCTAGGGGATTCGAGCACACACCACACTCATATTAGTAGGATTCAGCTTTCCCTGACCACGTGATCTGACTGATCTGATTGGTTAAAACAGTCAATGAACCAATGGCAACGAATGGACATCTTATTAGCAGACTCAACAGCCTTGGTTTTTCAAATGACTGCCTCGCCTGGTTCACCAACTACTTCTCAGATAGAGTTCAGTGTGTCAAATCGGAAGGCCTGTTGTCCGGACCTCTGGCAGTCTCTATGGGGGTGCCACAGGGTTCAATTCTCGGGCCGACTCTTTTCTCTGTATAAATCAATGATGTTGCTCTTGCTGCTGGTGATTCTCTGATCCACCTCTACGCAGACGACACCATTCTGTATACTTCTGGCCCTTCTTTGGACACTGTGTTAACTAACCTCCAGACGAGCTTCAATGCCATACAAATCTCCTTCCGTGGCCTCCAACTGCTCTTAAATGCAAATAAAACTAAATGCATGCTCTTCAACCGATCGCTGCCCGCACCTGCCAGCCCGACTAGCATCACTACTCTGGATGGTTCTGACTTAGAATATGTGGACAACTACAAATACCTAGGTGTCTGGTTAGACTGTAAACTCTCCTTCCAAACTCACATTAAGCATCTCCAATCCAAAATTAAATCTAGAATCGGCTTCCTATTTCGCAACAAGTCGTAAAACTGACTATCCTACCGATCCTTGACTTCGGCGATGTCATTTACAAAATAGCCTCCAACACTCTACTCAGCAAATTGGATGTAGTCTATCACAGTGCCATCCGTTTTGTCACCAAAGCCCCATATACTACCCACCACTGCAACCTGTATGCTCTCGCTGACTGGCCCTCGCTTCATATTCATCACCAAACCCACTGGCTCCAGGTCATCTATAAGTCTTTGCTAGGTAAAGCTCCGCCTTATCTCAGCTCACTGGTCACCATAGAAGCACCCACCCGTAGCACGCGCTCCAGCAGGTATATTTCACTGGTCATCCCCAAAGCCAACTCCTTGTTTGGCCGCCTTTCCTTCCAGTTCTCTGCTGCCAATGACTGGAACGAATTGCAAAAATCACTGAAGCTGGAGTCTTATATCTCCCTCACTAACTTTAAGCATCAGCTGTCAGAGCAGCTTACAGATCACTGCAGCTGTACACAGCCCATCTGTAAATAGCCCATCCAACTACCTCATTCCCATATTGTTGTTTATTTTTTACTCGTTTGCACCCCAGTATCTCTACTTGCACATCTATCACTCCAGTGTTTACTTGCTAAATTCTAATTATTTCGCCACTATGGCCTATTTATTGCCATTCCTCCCTAATCTTATCTCATTTGCACACACCGTATATAGACTTTTCTATTGTGTTATTGAATGTATGTTTGTTTATCCCATGTGTAACTCTGTGTTGTTTGTGTCGAACTGCTTTGCTTTATCTTGGCCAGGTCGCAGTTGTAAATGAGAACTTGTAGCTCAACTGGCCTACCTGTTTAAATAAATGTGAAATATATATATTTTTTAAACACATTCTCAGGCACAAGAGTGAAGGACAAGCTGGTAATGAAAAACATGAAAAACAAAACACCGCTTCTGAAATGAATGAAAGAAAGAGTCATAGGAAGAAACATAGATGAAATGTAATAAATGAATGAAAGGATTAAAGATGTAATCATGCCACAACTCAGCGCTGACAAACTGAAACTGAAGGACCAATGCTGGTTAAATAAATGATATAAAACAAGCTGTAAAACGTGAGGCCATCCCTTACTAATATGGACACCAGACATTAGCAACCCTTAAGATGATGGTTAATAGAAAGGAAAGGGGTTAAAAAGGAAACGAAAGGAGTAGGTAAAAGTTACCCCTGGTCCAGGATCAGATTGATATCATTTTTAATCGCCTGATTGGCCTTATAGTTATTATACGGTTACAGTTCATTTGATCCTAGGTCTGTGTTTAGGGGTAACCTCTCCCTGGAGTGAAATGAGAGGCAGAACAGACGACAGGTACAGGATGGTAGCTAGTAGAAGTCGTAGAGAGGAGAGACCTGGTGGGAAAGTCATCGTACTCGTAGGTGTTAGTGGGGGAGAGTTCAGCACGACCCCCCCCTCCACCACCCTGCTGCTGGGAGAAGGGGATGTCTGACGGGCTGATCCCAAACTCCTTCACTCTGGGGAGGGGGAGAGAGACACACACAGATACATACATACATACACACACACACACACACACACACACACACACAAAAGGTAGAGGATCCGGTCAGGATAAGGGTAAATGTTTTGGCTCGTATCAAGAAGGGGGAGTGAGAGGAAGAATATTCTGCAATGACAATTAATTCAACTTCTCCCCATCGACTAACAGTCTTAGTAATTAGTAGTAGGTGAGATGTAGACAGTCTGTTAGGCTGAGGTTAGGCAGGTGAATGTCTCACCTGTTGGCGTATCTCAGAGTGTTTAGAGTGTTTTCACAGGAAGCCATTCCAGGAGATATAGTGGCAATCTGTGGGGGGATTAACAGTTGGTACATCATTAGAAAATCATTATCGTAGGTGCTTTGTGGATAAACAGCAAACCAGGCCAGTATGTGTTAAAGGAGATGTATATTATGTCACCATGCATGTCCTGGAGTTCTCCCCGATGAAGGAGTCTCTGAGGACCTGGGTCAGCTTGCTGGCTCTGAACGGGGTGTGGGGCTTGTTCCGACCCAGAGCCCTGATACACTCCTTGAGTGCCAGCAGACTCTTGTTGATCTCGGCTCCCTCCAGGCGTGTCTGGCGGTCAGCGCTGGATGTGTCAGCACCCCTCTCGTTCCCCGCCAAGTCAATCAGCGAGAACTTTCCGTGCATCTTCCCTCGCCGCCGCAGAATGATCTGGAACACGGCGTGGCTACGGGACGAGTGGGCATTGGCCGAGGTCTGACCTGACGTCCTGGGAGAGAGATGTTGGAGAGAGAGATAGAGAGTAAACAGCAGGAAAAGAGACAAAACTAGGAGAAATTAGACAATTTTTAAAAAATCTTTTAGAACATAAAATGGCAATCTATGAAATAATCCCTCTCTCCCTCCGAGGTTTACCTGCAGCTGTTTCCGACCTCGATGAGTTTCAGGACGTCTTCAGTACATTTCACGTCTCTCTCCTGCAGCCCCACCACCTGCACCTGCTGCTTCCCATCCTCCAGAACCCTCAGCTTGGCTTTCCGGTTCAGCAGGTCAAACACCTAGACAACCACAAGACAACGACAACACAACAACGCGGCCAGGTTAACACAACCACAACCATCCTCCAGCACACGCAGCTTGGCTTTACGTTCATACAAACAGGTCAAACACTTAAAGAAGTACAACCTCAAGATAACCATACACGGTCATATAAACACGGTCATATAAACACGGTCATATAAACACGGTCATATAAACCCGGTCATATAAACACGGTCATTTAAACACGGTCATATAAACACGGTCATATAAACACGGTCATATAAACACGGTCATATAAACACGGTCATTTAAACACGGTAATTTAAACACGGTCATATAAACACGGTCATTTAAACACGGTCATTTAAACACGGTCATATAAACACGGTCATTCAAACACGGTCATATAAACACGGTCATATAAACACGGTCATATAAACACGGTCATATAAACACGGTCATATAAACACGGTCATATAAACACGGTCAACACATCCTCCAGGGGGTTTGAAGATACATTGGTCACTTCACTTGCCTTCCCGCTGTAGATCTCAAAGAAGGTGGCGAAGACATTGAGGTCTAACTTCTTGTAGTTTGGCTTCTTCAGCATGAGAAACACGTCTCTCGCTGCACAGAAAGAAAAGGGTTTCACTGAAGAGACAACTTTACACAGGAGGAACACGTTTTAACTCAAGAAAAGCAACTTTATCCGGAGAGAGAGATATGGTGTAGTGTTCATACCAGCCAGCGCGTAGATCCCTTTAGAACAGTCCTGGTTCTTCCCCGAAAAATCTCCTCCCATTGTCTGAAAGGGAACGGGGTTGAGTCTCCTCTCAAACAAAGGCAATGTGCCAAAAAAGAAAGACTAGAAAGTATGTGATAACAAACATACAGTATATGCTTTATCAAGTTAGGCCAGACAAAATTGATATATGTTTAAAACCTTTTACTGCTGTGGGTAGAATCAGGGTCACACAGTGTGTTTCTTGGTAGTCTTAAACACATTTTAGGCTTAATAAAATGCAATAATGTTTATTAATTATGAAATTATGAAAAATATAAATAATATTCCACCCATGAGGCCACTAGAGTGCGATTTGGTCATCTGACTGCAGGTAAGCCCAGCTTCACATAAAAACTCAAATGAAGAAGGGTTGAATAAAGACTTCAAGATGAAAAGAAGCTGAAGCAGCTTATTACAGTAAGATGCCTTTAGTAGACTGTTATATATTTCAGCTAGCACATGTCTCGAGAAAATGTCTAAAACTCAGCCGGGACATATCCAACTCCTGACAGCAGTTCTTTACCACTCGGCCATCAGATTTATCACCAATGCTCCTTATAGGACACATCACTGCACTCTATACTCCTCTGTAAGCTGGTCATCTCTGTATACCCGTCGCAAGACCCACTGGTTGATGCTTATTTATAAAACCCTCTTAGGCCTCACTCTCCCCTATCTGAGATATCTACTGCAGCCGTCATCCTCCATATACAACACCCGTTCTGCCAGTCACATTCTGTTAAAGGTCCCCAAAGCACACACATCCCTGGGTCGCTCGTCTTTTCAGTTCGCTGCAGCTAGCGACTGGAACAGGCTGCAACAAACACTCAAACTGGACAGTTTTATCTCAATCTCTTCATTCAAAGACTCAGTCATGGACACTCTTACTGACAGTTGTGGCTGATTTGCGTGATGTATTGTTGTCTCTACCTTCTTGCCCTTTTGTCTGTGCCAAATAATGTTTGTACCATGTTTTGAGCTGCTACCATGTTGTGCTGCTGCCATGTTGTTTTACTACCATGTTGTTGTCATGTTGTGTTGCTGCCTTGCTATGTTGTTGTCTTAGGTCTCTCTTTATGTAGTGTTTATTTTTAATCCCAGCCTTTTGGTAGGCCGTCATTGTAAATAAGAATTTGATCTTAACTGACTTGCCTAGTTAAATAAAGGTTAAATAAAATAAATAAATACATCTATTTAATAAAAGGGGTAACATGACCAGGACCCAAACTTTAGTCCCTGTGACTGTCATTCCAAAACTATTATACCAAAAGTGTCAAATCTTTTGTTGTACTAAGGTTGTTTAGTATTTTTGTAAGTGGTTGAAATAGTATTTCACTTTAATTTGTTATTATCTTTTATTAGCTCGCCTCACTTTTCAAAAAATCCGTTAAACAGTAAATAAACTTTGTATGGCCTTAGCATTAAAAAGCCAACACACACTGAAAGTGTTCAACTCACATGTGTTTTCCCACTTCCTGTCTGTCCATAGGCGAAGCAGGTGGCCATGCCCCTCTCAAAGATGGTCTCAACCAGTGGCCGGGCGGTGAACCTTGGGAACGAGGGAAGAAATGCTTTAGATAGGTCAACCAAATCACAGTAAAGATCATTTAAAATTACAATATTATACACTACCATTTAAAAGTTTTATAACACCTGCACATTCAAGGGTTTTTCTTTATTTGTACTATTTTCTACATTGTAGAATAATAGCGAAGACATCAAAACTATGAAATAACACATATGGAATCATGAAGTAACCAAAAAAGTGTTAAACAAATCAAAATATATTTTATATGTGAGATTCTTCAAATAGCCACCGCCTTGATGACAGATTTGCACACTCTTGGCATTCTCTCAACCAGCTTCATGAGGTAGTCACCTGGAAGGCATTTCAATTGCCTTCTTAAAAGTTAATTTGTGGAATTTCTTTCCTTCTTAATGCGTTTGAGCCAATCAGTTGTGTTGTGACAAGGTAGGGGTGGTATACAGAAGATAGCTCTATTTGGTAAAAGACCAAGTCCAGACTATTGGCAAGAACAGCTCAAAACGGTCCATCATTACCTTCTTCAAGTGCAGTTGCAAAAACCATCAAGCGCTATGATGAAACTGGCTCTCACAATGTAGAAAATAGTAAAAACAAAGAAAAACCCTTGAATGAGGTGGTGTAAAACTTTTGACCGGTAGTGTACTTTGGAATAAATGATGCGTTTATCTCAATGGAAGATTTGACTCATACACACTTCTTCAGTAAGAATTCGGCCCAGTTCACACGATTCTTTTTGTTCTTGAAATGTACCTGTAGACCATGTCGTTGTCGGTGCTGTCGTCAAAGGCGTAGTCGAAGCGGAAGGTCTGGTTCTCCAGGTACCTGGTCAGGTCCACCTTCTGCTTGGGCTCATGGACCATCACCACGTCCTTACTGGGGATGGTGATCACATCTAGGTCCTTCATAGTCAACTCTGAGGGGTGAGGTGAAAAGGAGTTCTGAATAACCCACTTTTGAAATAGAAAGAATGTTTTCAAGTGAAAGAGTGAGGAGTGTGATGCTTACGATGCTGTTAAATCTCTGCATGTAAAAGACCATCTGACCATGAAACAGTTGGTGTGCCTGTGTTCGATTTAGGAAATGCTGATACTTGCCTTTTTTATTGAGGGGCCGTGCTCGTACACACACACATATCCTGTGCTCCTCATCGATCTGAACGGTGAAACAATATCATACGTACAAGATGTGATTCAGTTAGCGGCGAATGAAGACGTGTCACCACTATCTATGAAAGTAGATCTACATCTAACTAGACCAGGAGACAGATCAGATTTAGATATATACATACCAGATCAGCAGTGGTTAGAGGCCTGTAGTCAAGACTGGCTCTGAAGTCTCTGATCATACACATGATCTCATAGTTTGGTACAGTCACATCTACCTCCTGGGAGAGAATGGCACACGGTTAAAGGTGTGTGTGTGTGTGTGTTGGTGTGTGTGACGGTGTGTGTTTGTGTGTGACCCTGCCTGTGCTTTCTTCTCTCTCAGCTCCTGTTGTTGTAGTCGCCTCCTCTCTCTCTTCTCCTGTAGTTTCTCCACCTCTTTCACACAGTTGGATTTCCGCCGCGCTGAAACAGTTCAGGGAAGACAATAATCCAAAATAATCTAGTTCAAATGTATAATAGTGATCCATTTTGTTTGTACCGTCTGTCCTTTTTCAATACACTTCAACGCTCTTTAGAGGCAAATGCACAAGACAAGCAAAAGATAAAAGCATGAGCGCTAAGCAACACATTCAATAACATTGCAATAAAACTGAAGCCCACCCCTCCAGGATAGTGGATATATAGAGAGAAATTACAATAGCTCAGTGAAAGAGCTATTCTCTGGCTGCCTCTCTGTTCTTTCAGCAGTACAGCTGGGCTAATAGGCCTATCTGTGTCTTTCTGCCTGGGAACATTATATCACTGGTCATGTGTCCCATCGTAACCCACCAGGGGGAACAACACATCTCAACACACAGCAGAGAGCTCTGAAACCAGGGATTTCACTAATAGGAAATGAAAACGACTGGTCGTTAGCAAGGCAATGTACTTAGCAATAACCAGGACTATTTAGCAATACCCAGCTGGAGTGTGTGTATGTGTGTGTGTGTGTGTGTGTGTGTATGTGTGTGTGTGTGTGTGTGTATATGTGTGTGTGTGTGTGTGTGTGTGTGTGTGTGTGTGTGTGTGTGTGTGTATGTGTGTGTATGTGTGTGTGTATATGTGTGTGTGTGTGTGTGTATATGTGTGTGTGTGTGTGTGTGTGTGTGTGTATGTGTGTGTGTGTGTGTGTGTGTGTGTGTGTGTGTGTGTGTGTGTGTGTATTACCGTTCTGCTGTTGTTGTAGTGTCATCTGCTGTGTCTGTAGGGCTGTGAGTGCTGCAGGTGGGGGTGGTTCTGGTTGGCTTTGCTGGTGCTGTATTTGACTGGGTCTGGCTCGCGTAGTCCCCACTGCTGCGGCTGGAGACACACAACATCATTCACAATACAGTTTAGTCATTGTTAGTACATTGTTCAGTAAATGCTCATTGAGTACATCCCATATTATCTTTGGACACAACGCTTTCATCTCGTTTAATTGTATGTCTTTTAAATTCAGAATATGAGTAATGACTGTCACATATCTGCAGTGTCATCAACAGGTTATTATCTCCTTTCCATTACTAAGCTAGCTATCTCTCCCCAGACCCTCTCTCTCTCTTTTCCATTACTGAGCTAGCTATCTCTCCTCAGACCCTCTCTCTCTCTTTTCCATTATTGAGCTAGCTATCTCTCCCTAGACCCTCTCTCTCTCCTTTCCATTACTAAGCTAGCTATCTCTCCCCAGACCCTCTCTCTCTCTTTTCCATTACTGAGCTAGCTATCTCTCCCCAGACCCCCTCTCTCTCTCTCTTTTCCATTACTGAGCTAGCTATCTCTCCTCAGACCCTCTCTCTCTCTTTTCCATTATTGAGCTAGCTATCTCTCCCCAGACCCCCTCTCTCTCTTTTCCATTACTAAGCTAGCTATCTCTCCCCAGACCCTTTCTCTCTCTCTCTTTTCCATTACTGAGCTAGCTATCTCTCCTCAGACCCTCTCTCTCTCTTTTCCATTATTGAGCTAGCTATCTCTCCCCAGACCCTCTCTCTCTCTTTTCCATTACTGAGCTAGCTATCTCTCCCCAGACCCTTTCTCTCTCTCTCTTTTCCATTACTGAGCTAGCTATCTCTGCTCAGACCCTCTCTCTCTCTTTTCCATTACTGAGCTAGCTATCTATCCCCAGACCCTCTCTCTCTCTTTTCCATTACTGAGCTAGCCATCTCTCCCCAGACCCTCTCTCTCTCCTTTCTATTACTAAGCTATCTATCTCTCCCCAGACCCTCGCTTTCTCTCTCTGTTTTCCATTAGTAAGCTATCTATCGCTCCCCAGACCCTCGCTTTCTTTCTCTCCTTTCCATTACTAAGCTAGCTATCTCTCCCCAGACCCTCTCTCTCTCCTTTCCATTACTAAGTTAGCTATCTCTCCCCAGACTCTCTCCTTTCCATTACTAAGCTAGCTATCTCTCCCCAGACCCTCTCTCTCTCCTTTCCATTACTAAGCTAGCTATCTCTCCCCAGACTCTCTCCTTTCCATTACTAAGCTAGCTATCTCTCCCCAGACTCTCTCCTTTCCATTACTAAGCTAGCTATCTCTCCCCAGACACTCTCTCCTTTCCATTACTAAGCTAGCTATCACTCCCCAAACTCTTTCTCCTTTCCATTACTAAGCTAGCTATCTCTCCCCAGACTCTCTCCTTTCCATTACTAAGCTAGCTATCTCTCCCCAGACCCTCTCTCTCTCCTTTCCATTACTAAGCTAGCTATCTCTCCCCAGACTCTCTCCTTTCCATTACTAAGCTAGCTATCTCTCCCCAGACTCTCTCCTTTCCATTACTAAGCTAGCTATCTCTCCCCAGACACTCTCTCCTTTCCATTACTAAGCTAGTTATCACTCCCCAAACTCTTTCTCCTTTCCATTACTAAGCTAGCTATCTCTCCCCAGACTCTCTCTCCTTTCCATTACTAAGCTAGCTATCTCTCCCCACTCTCTCTCTCTCTCTCTCTCTCATTTCCATTACTAAGTTAGCTATCTCTCCCCAGACCCTCTCTCTCTCTTTTCCATCTGTGTACCATAATTCCCGGACTATTAAGCACACCTGAATATAAGCTGCACCCACTGAATTAAAAAAAATATATATATTTTGAACATAATATATATATATTTTCATAATATATATATATTTTGAACACATGTCTATAAGCCGCAGGTGCCTACCGGTACATTGAAACAAATGAACTTTACACAGGCTTTAACGAAACACGGCTTGTAACAAAAATAAATAGGCTTTAACGAAACACGGCTTGTAACAAAAATAAATAGGCTTTAACGAAACACGGCTTGTAAAAAAAATAGCAGTAAGCTTTAGTTGTCTTTTTGCACTGAGTCAATTCCTCACGCTGCTGTTTCCAACATCTTATCATCGACTCATTAAGACCAAGCTCCCGTGCAGCAGCTCTATTTCCTTTTCCAACAGCCAGATCAATCGCTTTCAACTTGAAAGCTGCATCATATGCATTTCTCCGTGTCTTTGCCATGATGAGGGTGACAAAATGACCACCGTAATCAGAATGATGGGAAGTTTGAGAGCGCTCGATATAATCTAAACAGTAAACAAAAAAGTTGTTTGACCTTAACCCGTTCGGCAATTTCATTGGTCTAATGAAAGCTTCATGCCGCCAAAAAACTGAACACGTCACAGAATGTTTTTTTGGAGAGAAAAAAAATGAAAGCGGGAAAAATCCATATATTAGCCGTTGTTTAATGCGTGGGAAAAAAGTTGCGGCTTATAGTCCGGAATTTACGGTATTTGTATATTTAGACTTGCTAAAGATATCATGGTCTTTCTCGCTCTCTGTCTCGCTCTCTCCAGATATCATGGTCTCTCTCTCCAGATATCACAGTGCCTGAGGGCTATTTTCCCCATGTATTTACAGATGGGCTTTTTATTTTCCCCATGTATTCACAGAGATGAGTCAGTATGTTGGCAGCAGCCACTCAAAGTTAGTGATGGCTGTTTAACAGTCTGATGGCCTTGAGATAGAAGCTGTTTTTCAGTCTCTCGGTCCCCGCTTTGATGCACCTGTACTGACCTCGCCTTCTGGATGATAGAGGGGGGAACAGGCAGTGGCTTGGGTGGTTGTTGTCCTTGATGATTTTTTTGGCCTTCCTGTGACATCGGGTGGTGTAGGTGTCCTGGAGGGCAGGTAGTTTGCCCCCGGTGATGCGTTGTGCAGACCTCACTACCCTCTGGAGAGCTTTACGGTTGTGGGCGGAGCAGTTGCTGTACCAGGCGGTGATACAGCCCGACAGGATGCTCTTGATTTTGCATCTGTAAAAGTTTGTGAGTGTCTTTGGTGACAAGCTGAATTTCTTCAGCCTCCTGAGGTTGAAGAGGCGCTGCTGCGCCTTCTTCACCACGCTGTCTGTGTGGGTGGACCATTTCAGTTTGTCCGTGATGTGTACGCTGAGGAACTTAAAACTTTCCACCTTCTCCACTACTGTCCCGTTGATGTGGATAGGGGGGTGCTCCCTCTGCTGTTTCCTGAAGTACACGATCATCTTCTTTGTTTTGTTGACATTGAGTGTGAATTATTTTCCTGACACCACACTCCGATGGCTCTCAACCCCTCCCTGTAGGCCGTCTTGTCATTGTTGGTAATCAAGCCTACCACTGTTGTGTCGTCTGCAAACTTGATGATTGAGTTGGAGGCGTGCATGGCCATGCAGTCATGGGTGAACAGGGAGTACAGGAGAGGGCTGAGAACGCACCCTTGTGGGGCCCCAGTGTTGAGGATCAGCAGGGTGGAGATGTTGTTTCCTACCCTCATCACCTGGGGGCGGCCCGTCAGGAAGTCCAGGACCCAGTTGCACAGGGCGGGGTCGAGACCCAGGGTTTCGAGCTTAATGGCGAGTTTGGAGGGTACTATGGTGTTAAATGCTGAGCTGTAGTCGATGAACAGCATTCTCACGTAGGTATTCCTCTTGTCCAGATGGGTTAGGGCAGTGTGCAGTGTGATTGCGTCGTCTGTGGACCCATTGGGGCGGTAAGCAAATTGGAGTGGGTCTAGGGTGTCAGGTAGGATGGAGGTGATATGGTCCTTGACTAGTCTCTCAAAGCACTTCATGATGACGGAAGTGAGTGCTACGGGGCGATAGTCATTTAGCTCAGTTACCTTAGCTTTCTTGGGAACAGGAACAATGGTGGCCCTCTTGAAGCATGTGGGAACAGCAGACTGGGATAAGGATTGATTGAATATGTCCGTAAACACACCAGCCAACTGGTCTGCGCATGCTCTGAGGACGTGGCTGGGGATGCCGTCTGGGCCGGCAGCCTTGTGAGGGTTAACACGTTTAAATGTTTTACTTACGTTAGCTGCAGTGAAGGAGAACCCGCAGGTTTTGGTAGCGGGCCGTGTCAGTGGCACAGTATTGTCCTCAAAGCAAGCAAAGAAGTTGTTTAGTTTGTCTGGGAGCAAGACATCGTGGTCCGCGACGGGGCTGGTTTTCCTTTTGTAGCCCGTGATTGACTGTAGACCCTGCCACATACCTCTCGTGTCTGAGCTGTTGAATTGCGACTCTACTTTATCTCTATACTGACGCTTTGGTGAACGGAAAGGCTGGAGCAACGAACCGCCCTTGCTGTCTCTGCCTTGCCGGCTCCCCTCTCTCCACTGGGATTCTCTGCCTCTAACCCTATTACAGGGGCTGAGTCACTGGCTTACTGGTGTTCTTCCATGCCGTCCATGGGAGGGGTGCGTCACTTGAGTGGGTTGAGTCACTGACGTGGTCTTCCTGTCTGGGTTGGCGCCCCCCCCCCCCCCTTGGGTTGTGCCGTGGCGGAGATCTTTGCGGGCTATACTCGGCCTTGTCTTAGGACGGTAAGTTGGTGGTTGGAGACATCCCTCTAGTGGTGTGGGGGCTGTGCTTTGGCAAAGGGGGTGGGGTTATATCCTGCCTGTTTGGCCCTGTCCGGGGGTATCATCGGATGGGGCCACAAGTGTCTTCTGATCCCTCCTGTCTCAGCCTCCAGTATTTATGCTGCAGTAGTTTATGTGTCGGGGGGCTAGGGTCAGTCTGTTACATCTGGAGTATTTCTCTTGTCTTATCCGGTGTCCTGTGTGAATTTAAATATGCTCTCTCTAATTTTCTCTCTCTTTCTTTCTTTCTCTCGGAGGACCTGAGCTCTAGGACCATGCCTCAGGACTACCTGACATGATGACTCCTTGCTGTCCCCAGTCCACCTGGCCGTGCTGCTGCTCCAGTTTCAACTGTTCTGCCTGTGGCTATGGAACCCTGACCTGTTCACCGGATGTGCTTGATGCACCTTTTAACATCTTGACCATGTTCTGTTATAATATCCACCCGGCACAGCCAGAAGAGGACTGGCCACCCCTCATAGCCTGGTTCCTCTCTAGGTTTCTTCCTAGGTTTTTGGCCTTTCTAGGGAGTTTTTCCTAGGGAGTTTTTCCTAGCCACCGTGCTTCTTTCACATGCATTGCTTGCTGTTTGGGGTTTTAGGCTGGGTTTCTGTACAGCACTTTGAGATATCAGCTGATGTACAAAGGGCTATATAAATACATTTGATTTGATTTTCGATTTGATTTGCTTAGCTTGTTTGATTGCCTTGCGGAGGGAATAGCTACACTGTTTGTATTCGGTCATGTTTCCGGTCACCTTGCCCTGATTAAAAGCAGTGGTTCGTGCTTTCAGTTTTGCGCGAATGCTGCCATCAATCCACGGTTTCTGGTTGGGGAAGGTTTTAATAGACGCTGTGGGTTCAACATCACCGATGCACTTGCTAATAAACTTGCTCACCGAATCAGCGTATTCATCAATGTTATTGTCCGACGCTATGCGGAACATATACCAGTCCACGTGATTGAAACAATCTTGAAGCGTGGAATCCGATTGTTCGGACCAGGGTTGAACAGACCTGAGCACGGGCGCTTCCTGTTTTAGTTTCTGTCTATAGGCTGGGAGCAACAAAATGGAGTCGTGGTCAGATTTTCTGAAAGGAGGGCGGGGAAGGGCTTTGTATGCGTCGCGGAAGTTAAAATAACAATGATCCAGGGTTTTGCCAGCCCGAGTCGCGCATTCGATATGCTGATAAAATTTAGGGAGCCTTGTTTTCAGATTAGCCTTGTTAAAATCCCCAGCTACAATAAATGCAGCCTCAGGATATGTGGTTTCCAGTTTACATAGAGTCAAATTAAGTTCTTTCAGGGCCGTTGATGTGTCTGCTTGGGGGGATATACACGACTGTGATTATGATCGAAGAGAATTCTCTTGGTAGATAATGCGGTCGGCATTTGATTGTAAGGAATTATAGGTCAGGTCAACAAAAGGACTTGAGTTCCTGTATGTTGTTATGATCACACCACGTCTCGTTAATCATAAGGCATACACCACCGCCCTTCTTCTTACCAGATAGATGTTTGTTTCTGTCGGCGAGATGCGTGAAGAAGCCAGGTGGCTGTACCGACTCTGATGACGTATCCCGAGTGAGCCATGTTTCCATGAAACAAAGAACGTTACAATCTCTGATGTCTCTCTGGAAGGCTACCCTTTCTGGGATTTCGTCTACCTTGTTGTCAAGAGACTGGACATTGTCGAGTAGTATGCTCGGGAGCGGTGCGCGATGTGCCCGTCTACGGAGCCTGACCAGAAGACCGCTCCGCCTGCCCCTTCTGCGGCGCCGTTGTTTAGGTTCGCCAGCTGGGATCCGATCCATTGTCCTGGGTGGTGGACCAAACAGAGGATCCGCTTCGAAAAGTCGTATTCCTGGCCGTAATGTTGGTGAGTTGACGTTGCTCTTATATCCAATAGTTCCTCCCGACTGTATGTAATAAAACTTAAGGTTTCCTGGGGTAACAATGTAAGAAATAACACACATCAAGCGCTGTGATGAAACTGGCTCTCATGAGGACCTCGACAGGAAAGGAAGACCCAGAGTTACCTCTGCTGCAGAGGATAAGTTTATTAGAGTTACCAGCCTTAGAAATGGCAGCCCAAATAAATGCTTCAGAGTTCAAGTAACAGACACATCTCAACATCAACTGTTCAGAGGAGACTGTGTGAATCAGGACTTCATGGTCAACTTGCTGCAAAGAAACCACTACTAAAGGAAACCAATAAGAAGAAGAGACTGGCTTGGGCCAAGAAACACGAGCAATGGACATTAGACCGGTGGAAATTGGTCATTTGGTCTGGAGTCCAAATTGGAGATTTTTGGTTCCAACCGCCGTGTCTTTGTGAGACGCGGTGTGGGTGAACAGATGATCTCCGTATGTATATTTCCCACCGTAAAGCATAGAGGAGGTGTTATGGTGCTTTGCTGGTGACATTGTTGGTGATTTATTTAGAATTCAAGGCATACTTAACCAGCATGGCTACCACCGCATTCTGCAGCGATACGCCATCCCATCTGGTTTGGGCTTAGTGGGACTATCATTTGTTTTTCAACAAGACAATGACCCAACACACCTCCAGACTGTGTAATAGCTATTTTACTAAGAAGGAGAGTGATGGAGTGCTGCATCAGAGGACCTGACCTCCACAATCCCCCGACCTCAACCAAATTGAGATGTTTTGGGATGAGTCGGACCGCAGGGTGAAGGAAAAGCAGCCAACAAGTGCTCAGCATATGTGGGACCTCCTTCAAGACTGTTGGAAAAGCATTCCAGGTGAAGCTGGTTGAGAGAATGCCAAGAGTGTGCAAAGCTGTCATCAAGAAAAAGGATGGCTATTTGAAGAATCTCAAATATATTTTGATTTGTTTAACACTTTTTTGGTTACTACATGATTCCATATGTGTTATAGTTATAGTAAAAATAAAGTTATAGTAAAAATAAAGAAAATCCCTTGTTCTAAAACTTTTGATCGGTAGTGTATATCCATACCCAGTGCATTCATCTTAAGATGGCTAGGTGAGACAACCACATATCACAGTCAAATATACAGGATACCATCATTCCATTATAGATAAACAATGGATACAGTGGGGGAAAAAAGTATTTGATCCCCTGCTGATTTTGTATGTTTGCCCACTGATAAAGAAAGGATCAGTCTGTAATTTTAATGCTAGGTTTATTTGAACAGTGAGAGACAGAATAACAACAAAAATATCCAGAAAAACGCATGTCAAAAATGTTATAAATTGATTTGCATTTTAATGAGGGAAACAAGTATTTGACCCCCTCTCAATCAGAAAGAGTTCTGGCTCCCGGTGTCCTTTATACAGGTAACGAGCTGAGATTAGGAGCACACTCTTAAAGGGAGTGCTCCTAACCGCAGCTTGTTACCTGTAAAAAAGACACATGTCCACAGAAGCAATCAATCAATCAGATTCCAAACTCTCCACCATGGCCAAGACCAAGAGCTCTCCAAGGATGTCAGGGACAAGATTGTAAACCTACACAAGACTGGAATGGGCTACAAGACCATCGCCAAGCAGCTTGGTGAGAAGGTGACAACATTTGGTGCGATTATTCGCAAATGGAAGAAACACAAAAGAACTGTCAATATCCCTCGGCCTGGGGCTCCATGCAAGATCTCACCTCGTGGGGTTGCAATGATCATGAGAATGGTGAGGAATCAGCCCAGAACTATACGGGAGGATCTTGTCAATGATCTCAAGGCAGCTGGGACCATTGTCACAGAAATGGTCCCAGCTGGAAAACAATTGGTAACACACTACGCCGTGAAGGACTGAAATCCTGCAGCGCCCGCAAGGTCCCCCAGCTCAAGAATACATATACATGCCCGTCTGAAGTTAACCAATGAACATCTGAATGATTCAGAGGACAACTGGTGAAAGTGTTGTGGTCAGATGAGACCAAAATGGAGCTCTTTGGCATCAACTCAACTCGCCGTGTTTGGAGGAGGAGGAATGCTGCCTATGACCCCAAGAACACCATCTCCAACGTGAAACATGGAGGTGGAAACATTATGCTTTGGGGGTGTTTTTCTGCTAAGGGGACAGGATAACTTCACCACATCATTTGACGGGGCCATGTACTGTCAAATCTTGGGTGAGAACCTCCTTCCCTCAGCCAGGGCATTGAAAATGGGTCGTGGATGGGTATCCCAGCATGACAATGACCCAAAACACACGGCCAAGGCAACAAAGGAGTAGCTCAAGAAGAAGCACATTAAGGTCCTGGAGTGGCCTAGCCAGTCTCCAGACCTTAATCCCATAGAAAATCTGTGGAGGAAGCTGAAGGCTCGAGTTGCCAAACGTCAGCCTCGAAACCTTAATGACTTGGCGAAGATCTGCAAAGAGGAGTGGGACAAAATCCGTCCTGAGATGTGTGCAAACCTGGTGGCCAACTACAAGAAACGTCTAACCTCTGTGATTGCCAACAAGGGTTTTGCCACCAAGTACTAAGTCATGTTTTGCAGAGGGGTCAAATACTTATTTCCCTCATTAAAATGGAAATCATTTTATACCATTTTTGACATGCGTTTTTCTGGATTTTTTTGTTGTTATTCTGTCTCTCACTGTTCATATAAACCTACCATTAAAATTATAGACTGATAATTTCTTTGTAAGTGGGCAAACGTACAAAATCAGCAGGGGATCAAATACTTTTTTCCCCCACTGTATATAGCATTTTACTAAAAATATATAAACAAATATAATTCACATTTAAAATCTATGAATGAAAAATCTGAGAACTGCAATATTTTACACACACAAAGGTACTCATTACCAATCATTTCTGTTGAAAAAACACAAATATGAAAAATTGGTGATTATAGCATTTTGGAAATAAACTCTTCAAATAGAGATCTACTATCATTACTTTCATTTTACAGTGGGTCAGTAGCCTGGTCGAATCCAGTGTTACATTGTGTACAGACTGTGGAACACGAGGAATCTTGGAGATCAATGTTCTGTTGAAGCTTTCTTACCTCTGTTTGCTGGGGTTTCAGTCTTGGGGGGCGCTATTGTTCGTCGGTTCTACAAGAGACAAATGAATACAATATGAACTTAAAGAAGCAGATGTTACACATGCTACACTTAAAACTATACTGTACAGCCACAGGAGGTTGGTGCACCTTAATTGGGGAGAACAGCCTTGTGGTAATGGCTGGAGCGGAATTAGTGGAATGGTATCAAATACAAATACATGGTTTCCATGTGTTTGATGCCATTCCATTTGCGCCGTACCAGCCATTATTATGAGCCGTCCTCGCCTCAGCAGCCTCCACCGGTAAAGCCATATGGCTATTGGCCACAGTATAGGACATTATAATTGAATGACCTTGGGTGGCTTGATTTGTTTAGCAGCGGAGGAGATGGAGGAAGCAGGAGGGGTTTCAGGACTCTGTACTACCTCCTCTTCAGGAGCCACATCTGGGTTCAGAGCAAAGATGCTCTCCAGGTCTATCTGCATGGGGAGAGAGTACAACATGTTAAAACTCTGTTCCAGACTCTCCAACCTAATGTGTGTTTGTATGTATATACAGTGGGGTCTGGAAATATTGGATCCCTTGATAAAGATGAGCAAAAAATACTGTATAAAACAAATACTGAGCTTTTTACAATGGATGGTTTGGAATTCCCATTGTTAGAGTCTATCCTGCCCATGACAAACTAGGCAACACACATGGCCAGTACATTCATAAAAAGTGCCATTGTTTACATCGTTACCTAGCAACGTACTACTACTACTACCACCGGTAACTCCTCATGGATGATTTAAAAGTAACTTTTGATATTTATTTATTTTTACATTTTAAGAATGGTGGCAACAAGAAGAAGAGGAGGTTATGAAAGAAATGAAACAAGAAGAGCAAGTGGACCAGGAACCGGAGCCAAGAGAAAGAAATTTAGTTTAACAAGTAATTCCCAAAAAATCTGATAAAGATGGGGGACAAAATGATTGGATTCCCTGTTTTCAATACTCCAGCACCCTCCCCTTGTGAGGATAACGACAATGAGCCTTTTTCTAAAATGTTTTATGAGATTGGAGAACACATTGGGAATGATCTTAGACCCTTCCTCCATACATAATCTTTCCAGATCCTTGATATCCTTTGTCTGCACTTATGGCAGCTTCATTAAATAGTACCCACAAAACACCAGTCTCAACATCAAGAGTGAAGAGGCGACTCCAGGATGCTGGCCTTCTAGCCAGAGTTCCTCTGTCCAGTGTCTGTTCTTTTGTCTATCTTAATCTTTTATTTTTATTGGCCAGTCTGAGATATGGCTTTTTCTTTGCAACTCTGCCTAGAAGGCCAGCATCCCGGAGTCGTCTCTTCACCCTTGGCGTTGAGACTGGTGTTTTGCGGGTACTATTTAATGAAGCTGCCGGTTGAGGACTTGTGAGGCGTCTGTTTCTCAAACTACACCACTGGGCAGAAGCAACCAGGTTTTTGGCTAAAATGTCCTGGTACCTGGTAAAGTTCATGATGTTGTTGACATTAACAAGGGCCCCAGGACCAGTGTAAGCAAAACAGCCCCGTAACATCAAAGATCCACCACCATAACCATATTTAACAGTAGGGATGAGCTATGTTCTGCATATGCATTGCTCTTTCTAAGGCCAAACCCACCATTAGTGTAAGTGGGCAAAGACCTATATTTTCATGTCATCTGACCATAGCACTGCCTGGACTTTGCTAAACGGCATTGGTACTTGGATTGGAACCGGTGCTATGGTCATATGACACGGAAATAGAGGTCTTTGGCCACGCACACCAGTGGTGGGTTTAGCCTTTAAAGAATAATGCATATGTAGAAAATACCTCATCCTTACTGTAAAATATAGTGGTGGAACTTTGATGTTATGGGGATGTTTGCTTCCACTGGTCCTGGGGCCCTTATTAAGTTCAACAGCATCATGGACTTTACCAAGTATCAGGACATTTTAGCCAAAAACCTGGTTGCCTCTCCCAGGAGGCTGAAACTTGGCCGCAAGTGGATCTTCCAGCAAGACAATAACCCCAAGCTAGGGTTGCACATTTGGGGAATATTCAGAGGTGGAAACTTTCTATGGGAATTAACAGGAATATATGGGAATATATGGGAATTAACAGAAATATATGGGAATGAATGGAAATATATGCAAATTAATATTAATACTATTTAAATGTAGATGTTATTTGTATTGATATATTTACCATATCACATGGTGACAGAAATATAAACATTTTACCTTATCATAAGTAGACATAATTGCAAATGATTCAATTCTTCCAATAGAAATAAAAAAACAATTTAGTTACGAATTGAACTTTAATTAAATGAGTTGACTCTTCACACGGGATGATTTCACTGAACAACAAAATAAAGGGAATATTGAATGATCCCCAATGAACCATCGCATCTTCCAAAAATGTTTTCAACATACATCTGTAAAATGATAGTCTAGAAACTAAAGCTTTGGTTGTCTTCCTCTCAGGCTTCCATGTCTTCTCCCTGGACCTCCTCAATGTCCACCTCTTGAACATCAGACTCTGAGGCCTCATCTTCATTGTCACTTTCCAACCTTGTTGAGTATGGCTTGTTGTAAGGCTCAAAAAGCCTCAAATTTGCCAGGATGGCCACCAATTTTTCAACCCTTGTATTGGTCAGCCTGTTGCGTACTTTGGTGTGCGTGTTCCCAAACAAGGACCAGTTATGCTCTGACACGGCTGATGTTGGTGGGATTTGGAAGATGATGGAGGCAACAAGGGAAAGAGCCTCAGATCCACAAAGTCCCTTCCACCAGGTGGCTGATGAGATATGTTGGCACGACTGCCATATTGCATCTCCATCCCAAAGCCCTTGCTTGGAAGAGTACTTCGCCAGACTGCTAAGAACCTTGCCCTCATTCAGGACAAGGTGGCGAGACACAGTAGTGATGACACCATAGGCCTTGTTGATCTCTGCACCAGACAGGATGCTCGTCACCATACCTGGGGTCCAACATGTACGCTGCGGCATGTATGGGCTTCAGGCAGAAGTCTTCATGCTTTTTGATGTATTTCAGAACTGCAGTTTCCTCTGCTTGGAGTAACAGTGAAGTGGGCAGGGCAGTATGAATTTCTTCTCTTACATCTGCAAGCAGAGTCTGAACATCAGACAGGATGGCATTCTCTCCCTCAATCTATTGTTTTCAGGAGTTTCAGGCTGCTTACCACTCTCTCCCAAAATACATCATCCAGGAGGATCCTCTTGATGGGGCTGTCCATATCGGCAGACTGTGATATGGCCATTTCTTGGAGACTCCTTCCCCTCCAGGAGACTGTCAAACATGATGACAACACCACCCCAAAGGATGTTGCTGGGCAGCTTCAATGTGGTGCTCTTATTCTTCTCACTTTGCTTGATGAGGTAGATTTCTGCTATAACTTGATGATCCTTTCATACCTAAACATTTCCTTGGCTCTCTTGTAGAGTGTATCCATTGTTTCAGTGCCATGATGTCCTTGAGGAGCAGATTCAATGCATGAGCAGCACAGTCAATGGGTATGATGTGAGGGTAGGACTCCTCCACTTTAGACCAAGCAGCCTTCATGTTCGCAGCATTGTCTGTCACCAGTTCAAATACCTTCTGTGGTCCAAGGTCATTGATAACTGCCTTCAGCTCATCTGCAATGTAGAGACCGGTGTGTCTGTTGTCCCTTGTGTCTGTGCTCTTGTAGAATACTGGTTGAGGGGTGGAGATGTAGTTAATTATTCCTTGCCCACGAACATTCGACCACCCATCAAAGATGATTGCAATACAGTCTGCTTTCTCTATGATTTGCTTGACCTTCAGTTGAACTCTGTTGACCTCTGCATCCAGCAAATGAGTATATAAATCATGTCTGGTTGGAGGGGTGTATGCTGGGCAAAGAACATTCAGAAATCTCTTCCAATACACATTGCCTGTGAGCATCAGAGGCATTTTCCTGTAAAGATTAGAAAAAAATGAGTACAATTCCATGTACAGATAAATAGTTAAGCAGTTCGATTAAACAACTCCTTTGTAAGATAAATGTTTTAAAATGAAACATGTATGGAAACAGGTGAATTAACATTCCTCAGTTAGTAGGCTCAAGTGAGCTAAAACCCACATGGTAGAAAAAACAAACTAGCAGAAATTGTTAACAAGTTAGAAATGACTTAAACACACTTTGCTGTAGGCTACTATTTACTAGTTAACAAAAAATCATGTATGTCATATCACATATATTCACCCCACACAGTATTGTAATCAAAACGTACCAGAAAGCATGTTGTCCTTGGCTCAGACAGTGTAGTAGTGTGGGCTCAATAGCATTTCATTAGTGTGCAAGATCTTGAGAATCAGCTGTACATGTGATGGAAGAGTGCACTGCACATGTGATGGAAGAATGCACTGTGCATGCAGAGGGTTGCAATTTCATTGAATTGGGGGATAGTCTAACCAAAATATGCCACAAGACCTAGAATTGCCTTATGTGTATGCCAAAAAAGGTTCAGTTATAAGATAACTTTTTTGATGAATTTAAGCAAAATTCTCCAAATTAACATCCCATGGAAAATTTCTGGAAAAATTATGGAAATTTACCGAAACGTTTCCGACCCCAAGCACACATCAAAATCCACAAAGAAATAGTTAATTGACCACACAATCAACATTTTGAAATGGCCATCTCAGTCTCTGGACTTGAAAACCTGTGGTTTGAATTCAAGAGGGCAGTTCATAAGCGCAGACAAAGGATATCAAGGATCTGGAAAGATTATGTATAGAGGAATGGTCTAAGATCTCTCCCAATGTGTTCTCCAATCTCATAAAACATTTTAGAAAAAGGCTCATTGTCGTCATCCTCGCAAGGGGAGGGTGCTGGAGTATTGAAAACAGGGGATCCAGTCATTTTGACCCCTATGTTTTTTTTTTGGCATACAATATAGGCCTAGCTCAGAACTATTTTATACTGTATTTTTTGCGAATCTTTATCAAGGTATCCAATAATGGTAAGGCTAGTAGTAGAAGTAGAGGTAGTAGTGCGTTGCTAGGTAACAACATAAACAAAGGCACTTTTTATGAATGTACTGGCCATGTGTGTTGCCTAGTATGTCATGGGCAGGATAGACTCTAACAATGGGAATTCCAAACCACCCGTTGTAAAAAGTTCAGTATTTGTAAAATGTATATTATACAGTCTTTTTTGCTAATCTTTATCAAGGTATCCAATAATTCCAAAGCCCACTGTATTGGTGGTGTTGGGTGAAAAAAAGCTGAAGACAAATGTTTGTCTTGTATGGACTAATAAAGTAATCTCGTAACTCAGGAAGACATGAAAGTCACACTTTTTCGCTTCATGTGCAGTGAGGTTGATTAACCAGTGACATTTAAGAAAAGAAATAGGCTACCATGTTTTTAAAAAGGCATGTCTGAAGGAGCTCACTCACACAAGGGCTGCACAATTAATCTAATTCACATCGAAATCTAAATATTGACATATGCAATGTCCATATCGCAAGAGAGCCACTCAGCAGCGTGTACCGTCCGTTTTTATAGTTTACTCTGTTTGTCCTCTCTCACTCTCTCTCGGCTGCTTCCCACACAAAAGCCCCGCCCCTGTCAATCAAGCAGCGCAGTTCCTCCTTGCTGTAGGAATCACAGTAAGTATACCAAACATTAGGAACACCTTCTTACTATTGAGTTGCCCTCAGAACAGCCTCAATTAGTCGGGGCATGGGCTCTACAAGGTGTTGAAAGCGTTCCACAGGGACGCTGGCCTATGTTGACTCCAATGCTTCCCACAGTTTTGCCAAGTTGGCTGGATGTTCTTTGGATGGTGGTCCATTCTTAATACACACGGGAAACTGTTGAGCGTGAAAAACACAGTAGCTTTGCAGTTCTTGACACTAACTGGTGCGCCTGGCACCTACTACCATATCCTGTTCAAAGACACTTACATTTTTTTTGTCTTGCCCCACTGAATGACACACATACACAATCCATGTCTCAAGGCTTAAAAAAAATGTATTTAACCCATCTTCTCCCCTTCATCTACACCGATTGATGTGGATTTAACAAGTGACATCACTAACAGATCATAGCTTTCACCTGGATTCATCTGGCCAGTCTATGTCATTGAAAGAGTAGGTTTTCTTAATGTTTGTATACTCAGTGTAAGTTTACATGCTGTTCTGTCAAATGCAGTCAACAGATTGTTCAAAACAAGACAACTCTGCTTTCCACTTTGCTTCTTAATATAAATCATTGTATTTCTATGATTCCAAAAGTTCACCTATCTAAAGTGTTATGATCTATATGTCTATCGCAAGGCACACACACACTAAAGCACACTACTTAAAGTGGAACTGATTTTAGCAACATGAAATCTTATTCAAATCTGTTCATATACACCCCTAGGAAGAATATGGCATGGTCATATTATGGTCATTCTTAAAATGTTTGGGCATTCCGTAAACTAAGGCATTTGTGAAAATTCTCTAGCAGTATAGAGTGGGAAAGCGGCCGTACGTTTGGTCACTGCAGTAAATAAAACATCTGTCTCGTACAGGACTGGAGTCTACGCAGATGGGTGCACCATAGCCAACCAGAGCTACAGTAGGCCTTTATGCTATGCAAACAAGCCATTTGCCACACAGGCCTGCAAATAATTATGTCAATACCACGGGAGTCCTCTTACATTTGGGAACGTTACAGTCCTATTGATCAAACCATGAAAATGTAGGCTCTCTAGCCTCAGTTATGCACATCAACAAGATCAACAACTAATGCTAGCCAGAGCAAGATGAGCTAAAATCTAACGAAGGAACATAGATAAACCCTTTCAAACCTTTTTAGCCATCAAAATTGCACTGATAAACGATGGGGAAGTGTAGCCTATTCATCCTTCTGCAGCTTCCCTGCAACCAAGCACCCAAGCAAACTGGCTACAGTTGGTTAGCTTACTAGCTAGCTACTTCCAGGCACAAATGAGAGAACACCTCACTGAACATTTTACTTTCCCTAGCAGAGCTGTTTAGCTAGGCTGTTTACATGTTATCTAGAGCGTTTGTGACTAACTATTCGTTTTTGTGCCTATATTTACTGACACCGGTCATATTGACTTGCCTAGTATGAACGACTTGCCGGTCATACTGACTTGACTAGCTAAAATAAAGGTTAAATAAAACAATAAAACATTTACATTCACCCGGTGTTTTGTGCGCGTTCGTAAATTCATCAATTACTCTACGCTCTGGCACACTCAGGCGAGAATGCCCTGAAATCGGAGTAGATAGCCAGAGTTAACTTGTGAATGTTAATTAAGTGAATAAGTCGTTCAAGTTCTTGCTAGCTAACCAAATGACCCCTGCATCTCTAGCTGTGTAGCCACCGAAAAACAATATGAGGGGAAAACGTCAGTCACTCACCCACTCCTTCAATGACTTGACATGACATCCTCCTAGCAGCTAGCTACCTAGTTAACGTTAGGCTCCGCGTTTTTAGCTTGCTACATAAATAGATACTCATACTCTGAATGTCATTGTATGCTGTAGCGTTAATATTTCCCTTCACTGGAACTAACTAAGGAGCCTAAACCATGAAAAACTGCACCAGACCATTATTTCTCATCCACCAAACTTTACAGTTGGCACTATGCAATCGGGCAGGTAGCGTTCTCCTGGCATCCGCCAAAACCAGATTAGTCCGTCGGACTGCCAGACGGTGAAACGTTTCCACTGCTCCACAGTCCAATGGTGGCGAGCTTTACACCCCTCCAACTGACGCTTAGCATTGCGCATGGTGATCTTAGGGTTGTGTGCGGTTCCTCAACCATGGAAACCCACTTCATGAAGCTCCCGATGAACAGTTATTGTGCTGAAGTTGCTTCCAGAGGCAGTTTGGAACTCTGTAGTGAGTGTTGCAACCGAGGACAGATCCTTTTCACTTGGCGGTCCCGTTCTGTGAGCTTGTGTGGTCTACCACTTCGCGGCTGAGCCGTTGTTGCTCCTAGACTTTTCCACTTCACAATAACAGCATTTACAGTTGACCTGGGCAGCTCTAGCAGGGCAGAAATTTGACAAACTGACTTGTTGGAAAGGTGGCATCCTAGGACGGTGCCATGTTGAAAGTCACTGAGCTCTTCAGGCCATTCTACTGCCAATGTTTGTCTATAGAGATTGCATGGCTGTGTGCTCGATTTTATACACCTGTCAACAATGGGTGTGGCCGAATCTACTCATTTGAAGAGGTGTCCGCATACTTTTGTATATGTAGTGTACTACGATTGTCTGTTTGTTTCATATCTACAAAGTAGTTAAAACGCTGTCAGTTCCACTTTAAGGGCATCTACAGTAAAGCTGATTTGCAGTAAATCCTCTTTCTGATACAAGCTGATAGGGGGTCAGACATGAATGCATAACACACACAGTACCTCTTTCCCTTTCGTGTCTCCATTCTCTATCCACTCCACCGTGACACTCTCGTTGTCTTCATTCAGTGACGTCACCATGGCCTGGTGGATTCGACCTGCAAGATACATGTTATAAACATATAGATAACAGCTGTATTGTAGACTACTACAGGCTACAGAATAGAGGTTGACCGATTAATCGGAATGGCCGATCAATTAGGGCCGATTTCAAGTTTTCATAACAATCGGTAATCGGTATTTTTGGCCACCGATTTGCCGATTTACTTTTTTTTTGGGCTGACTACCTGTTACGCGAGGGCAGCAAGAAGCCAAGGTAAGTTGCTAGCTAGCATTAAACTTATCTTATAAAAAATGATCAATCTTAACATAATCACTAGTTAACTACACATGGTTGATGATATTACTAGTTTATCTAACGTGTCCTGTGTTGCATATAATCGATGCGGTGCCTGTTAATTTCTCATTGAATCACAGCCTACTTCGACAAACGGGTGATGATTTAACAAGTCCATTTGCGAAAAAAGCACTGTCGTTGCACCAATGTACCTAACCATAAACATCAATGCCTTTCTTTAAAATCAATACACAAGTATATATTTTTAAACCTGCATATTTAGTTAATATTGCCTGCTAACATGCATTTGTGTCACTTCTCTAGCGTACTGTGCAAGCAGTCAGGGTATATACAGCAGTTTGGGCCGCCTGGCTCATTGCGAACTGTGTGAAGTCCATTTATTCCTAACAAAGGCCGTAATTAATTTGCCAGAATAGTACATAATTATGACATAACATTGAAGGTTGTACAATGTAACAGCAATATTTAGACTTATGGATGCCACCCGTTAGATAAAATACGGAACGGTTCCGTATTTCACTGAAATAATAAACGTTTCGTTTTCGAAATGATAGTTTCCGGATTCGACCATATTAATGACCAAAGGCTCGTATTTCTGTGTGTTATTATGTTATAATTAAGTCTATGATTTGATATTTGATAGAGCAGTCTGACTGAGCGATGGTAGGCAGCAGTAGGCTCGTAAGCATTCATTCAAACAGCACCTTCGTGTGTTTTGCCAGCAGCTCTTCGCAATTCTTCAAGCATTGCGCTGTTTATGACTTCTGTTTATCAACTCCCAAGATGAGGCTGGTGTAACCGATGTGAAATGGCTAGCTAGTTAGCGGGTGCGCGCTAATAGCGTTTCAAACGTCACTCGCTCTGAGACTTGGAGTAGTTGTTCCTCTTGCTCTACATGGGTAACGCTGCTTCGAGGGTGGCTGTTGTCGATGTGTTCCTGGTTCGAGCCCAGGTAGGAGCGAGGAGAGGAACGGAAGCTATACTGTTACACTGGCAATACTAAAGTGCCTATAAGAACATCCAATAGTCAAAGGTATATGAAATACAAATCGTATAGAGAGAAATAGTCCTATAATAACTACAACCTAAAACTTCTTACCTGGGAATATTGAAGACTCATGTTAAAAGGAACCACCAGCTTTCATATGTTCTCATGTTCTGAGCAAGGAAGTTAAACGTTAGCTTTTTTACATGGCACATATTGCACTTTTACTTTCTTCTCCAACACTTTGTTTTTGCATTATTTAAACCAAATTGAACATGTTTCATTATTTATTTGAGGCTAAATTGATAGTATTTATGTATTATATTAAGTTAAAATAAGTGTTCATTCAGTATTGTTGTCATTATTACAAATAAATGTGGAAAAATTTAAATTGGCCGATTAATCGGCATCGGCTTTTTGTTGGTCCTCCAATAATCGGTATCGGCGGTGAAAAATCATAATCGGTCGACCTCTACTACAGAACCATAAAATCTTCATTCAGCCATGTGACCACATCATGAAGAATTCGTTCCTGGCTGCCATAGATGAGAGAAAACAGTTGTAGACTCATACAGTTACACACTCTTGACTATTGAAATGCAGCCATGACCAAAATACATTAGGTCACACTGAACAAAGAGGATGATGGGCAAGCCAGCCAGAATCTGCCAGGATGGGCAAGAGGCCTTCAGTGACAGATGTGTCAATAGCCCTGGATCTGATTGGTTGTCAAAAGCTTTTATGCATGTTAACATTAGATTGTTTGCCTTTCGTTTTGTTACTGTACACGGAAAATGGTTTGATCCATGTCTCATTCTAAACAGCTAACAAACATACAAAAATACAATCACATACAGTTGCTTGATAAAAAATAGTCATACAGTTGCAGATAATAAAACAATCAAGACATATTCATTGCTGCTGAAACACTAACAGAACATGTATTTTGCTAGTCCTTCCCCAGCGCAAGAACAGGCGGGAATTAAATAAATAACAACCAAATACTATTCACTTTAGAGTAGCAAGCCCTACTTTATAAAGTAGTAGGTAGTAGGCTATAGTCAGTGGCTACTGCCAGCTACAATACTTGGCTACTATGCGCAATGGGCGTGGTCCTGATGTTTGATTACATTTGTCTACTACTATCACAGATCCGAGCAAAGACAACAGTCACAAATCATCATCATCATCATCATCATTCTGGAGATGCTCTTAGATGTATTCACCACACACCATATCACCCCATAATCTCACACTCAGGCAATGAAGTGGATATGATAGGCCATTGTAATCTAATCTAATCACAAAGCAATGAAATCAAGATGATCACCCGATATTTGTTCAATGAGAGTGTAAGCTACTGTAATGACAAGCGCATGAATGCTAGAGCTGAACAGTCTACTGTGACTATTCTTACTTTGCCTGTTAGCTAAATGCTATAGCGGATGAATGGAGTATCATTGCCAGCCAGCCAGCACGGCCTATAACGGCACAGGTGGATGCATCCTCCCTGCTACTAGCTAGCCGGCTAGCCTCATCCACTAAAGGCTACGTCATTCAGGTAATAACCAATTTGATTGACAGCCGCTATGTCAGACAGGGACGCTGTGTCAGACAGGGACGCTATGTCAGACTGTGATGCTATGTCAGACAGGGACATGGCAGTAGCGCCGAGCACAGATCTCCATGCCATTGCTACGCTAGTTATCCAACTCAGCATCCTGCCTAGGCGCTGCCTGGAAGCAACAAAGATGATGTAGCTAACGCGACAGCGCCTCAATGAAAAATGCATCTTCACCCAGCTAGCTTGCTAGCGGTCGACTAGGGGAGATCTGTCTTACCATCACTCCGTTTGATTTCCACGTAAATGCCGATTAGAATCTTTCCGAAGACAGCGACGGCCATCCCTCATGTGTGTAGTATGTGTGTGTATGGCTGTAATATGGGTGTGTAGTTGTTCAATTGGAGGGGGACCAAGTTGCGCCACAGAGAAGAGAAACCGGGAGGAGGTCAGGATAGAGGGAGAGACAGAAGTGCGCACGCGCCAAGACAACCTACCCTCCGCCAGAACCGAGAAAACGCTAAAGAACCGAAGCATCCAAGAAGCCAGTTGGCTGCTATTTGTGATTTTGTCTTCTAGCTACAATTATAAGATTTATGCAATGTTCTGTTGATGTGCATTTGAGTGAAAAAGCCGCACGCTTACTGTATTGCAAGATAAGAGGCTTATGTGGACTTGGCTAATTCTATAAATGCGTATAATTCACAATGTATAACCAGTGATTGAGAGTATAATAGTCTATAAGTATGTAATATTGTTATTTTAAAGGTTTACAATTTAAATAATTATGATATGCACATATATTATTATATGCATATCGTATATATGCTAAATTGGTCAACATGATTGTTAAATGCTCTGTTTAGATTGTGATATTATTATTGTACTAGGCTAAATGTTAATCTCCTCTTGATTTCACCTGCACTTTATTATTCTGAAAAACAAATCTGGATGATATTAACTGTGTGCCTCTCCATAGCTGCATTGGAAGAACAGTGTGTCTGCATCTCAATCAGTGATGCAGTTGTCATTACAGACATGGTCTTAGAATGCACCATTGTTCCTCCCTATGGGAATCTACAAAGAATCACATTGTAGAAGAAGCAAAACACCAGTACCACAACTCTGTCATCAAATTTGTAAAAACTTTTTTTCTAGATCAAGTTTTTCCCAACCCCACTTATACATTAAGATTTCCACAGAACATTGACTATTGCAATTGATAAGTAAGTCTACTTATTTTCATTAAGTTAAGCCCAACAGAAGAGAAAGTTGATTGGAGCCACTATACACTGACTATACAGTATGTTGTGCAGGTTGACGTTTATTGTCATGAGTCTTGTCCTGGAGGCAGAACTGCGCAATTTAGCCTTAGACCAACTGCAAAGTCAAAATTGGCTAAATTCATGAAAACAAAAATGTGCTTTTTGGTTTTAATTTAAGTTTAGGGTTAGGAAATACGGTTTTCAGTGTGGTTAGGGTTAGGTTTAAAATCAGATTTTATTACTTTGTGGCTGTGCCAGCTATTGACCACTCTGCAGAGCTGCCTCCAGAACAAGATTCATGACAAAAAACGCTAACCTGCGAGAGGTATAGTCCCATCTTGTCATTCCCACCTTGAACCATACCATGGCAGCAGAGGGCCATCTAGTAGGCATCTCTCACATGGGCCCTATTTGAATATTTTATAAACACATCCTAATCTCACCTATTTGATTGGAAGATTCCGGCAAGGAAGTGAGAACGGAGGGATGCGTATTGAACTTTTTAAAACAGGTCCTTCACTTGTATTTCTCATGTGGTATTTTACGTTTCACTTTTTGTTGCTGAAGAAAGGTATAGTTTGGTGAGTTGTTGGATAGTTTTGTGCTGTTCTAAATCTAATACAACTCAAACACAACTCAAACACAAGTTAATCCCAGTCAGACATCCATACAGTCAGTCAGAACACGACACACTGTTAGTCACTCTGTGGATGGTGAGGATGATGGTGAGGATGATGGTGAGGATGATGACGATGCATTCAGTGTCTCACATATGCAGAGGCATCTGTCAGGGAAACTAACAGCAGTAACACTGTCCCTCTTCTACCCAGCCCTGAGCTGCAGCTGTCACTCCTACACAGACAGAACCACAATCCATTCCAAAAGATGAATGAAGCTGCCTGCCTCTCTTCTCTCTCGCTCTCTCACACACGCACACACGCATGCACGCACACACACACACACACCCTGCATCTCTCTTCCTGTCAATCCAGAGGGCCCATCCTTCCCCAATGTGATGGCCATCGTTGTCTGGCCTATCTGTTTCCCCAGCAACCACGTCCCTCGCTGTCAGCTGTGAGGGACTACCTTCTGTATGTCTGCTTGTCTCCTACTGGATTAAGGAGGAGCTTGATGGTGTTTGATGATTGTTCTTTGTTTGTGTGTATAGGGGTGGATGTGTATGGGGAGAGAGACTGTGTGTGTGTGTGTGTGTGTGTGTGTGTGTGTGTGTGTGTGTGTGTGTGTGTGTGTGTGTGTGTGTGTGTGTGTGTGTGTGTGTGTGTGTGTGTGTGTGTGTGTGTGTGTGTGTGTGTGTGTGTGTGTGTGTGTGTGTGTGGAGACTGTGTGGGTGCCGGTGCGTATGCCGTTGTGTGTGCGTGTTGGGGGAATGCGTGTGTGTTTGGAGTGTGTGGGTGTACAATATCCAAAATAGGCATGATTTTCCCTACGATCAAAGGAAGTACTTAACAAATAGCCCATTGCCACCAAGTCATATTTATTACATTATCATCGCCATAGAAATACCTCTTCCCCAAACTGATTGGTCAGTCGGACGCAGTGACTGAACTGTAAGCCCATAAGCCCAGAGCAGCCTGCCATGCATAGGCAATTTGGAGATCATTCGCATTATTTTACATACCAATAACTCATGTACTGCAGGCAGCGATCGCTGGGAGTCTATTTTGCAGTCATGGATAATTCAGGATGCGAGCAGACAGTGCATATGGAGATCCTTTGTAGGGGGCTGAGGAGGATTTGGAGATTGCTCAATTCCCCCCTCATTCAGCCTCCTCGCCACTCCTCACTCCCCACTGTAATAGCACAGGCCTCGCTCTCAAGCCGTAATAGGGAAATGTCGTATACCGGTACCTCCATCCATCCAACCATGGCTGCACTCATGTGTAAGTCTATGGCCACTAACCCTGGCATGTCCAGTATTGCCATTACCACTGTGCAGCCAAGACTGAGTGAGTGTGTACGCTCTCACAAGCTAAAGCAATGCTTTCTTTTTCTTTGTCTTCCCCCCTCTCTCTCTCACAGAATGCCCATCTAAATGAAAGCATGTCAGCCCTGCTTAGGCCCGCGTAGCTCTAATGGTGAATCCTCATTATTCATTTCCTTAGAGACTCTGCTTTTCAACATGGTTGCAACTGTAGAAAGGCCTGTCATGCCGTTCCACTGTCTGTCCATGGTCTGGCATGCAGATCGCTGGCTCCAAGGTAACCCGGGCATGGCTTCCTCACTCCACATTCCATGTGTGTGTGCGTGCGTGCATGCTGTGACATGGCAGACATTCCAGTGCTAATTACCATTGCCATGGCAGTAGATCTGAGCTGGACAGAACAGTCAGGAGGGAGGAGCATTACAACCAACATTCAGTATTCTGTGTTCTTAGTGGACAGTGTGAGCCATAGAAATAGAATGACTACTATGCACATACCGGCCACAGAACCTTGATTACAATGGGAATGTCCATTCTAATGTAGTTCTATGTTGGGAGCAGAGGCAGGGGAACAGATTCTGTGTCTAATGGTTTCTGGCAGCGATGGGCCCTTAGTCCTGTTCACTGGAGCCGCAACATCCCCCAGGGGTACACCGGCTGTTAGAGCTACCCCTCCTCTATATTCTATCACTCTATCGCTCCTGTCCTCCCTTTGTTACACACGTCATTAAAAAGAAGAAAGTTCTGCATATATCTGATGTACTCTTATAGCTAGACTACATATCCTCTATATCCCCTCATATCCCTTCATATCCTTTATCCATCCATCTTTTTAATAGGAAATGTATTTTCAACCAAACTCTATGAAGTCCAATTTTCAGGGTAGAAGTTTTAAATTGGGATTTATATGTTTTAGTATTTATGTAATCTTGGGAATCACATATGAGTAGTTGAACTGTTTTCTTGTCTTGGGCTAAGGTTTTGCTAGGGTTAGGCTGGGGTGTGGACATGAAGCTAAGGTTAAGGTTTTGGCTAGGGTTAGGGTTATGCTGGGGTGTGGACATGAAGCTAGGGTAGGGGTTAGGGTTTTGGCTAGTTAGGGTTGAGTAGGGGTGTAGACATGAAGCTAGGGTTAGGGTTATGGTTTTGGGATAGTAGTCTATTAGTACGTTTACCAAGACACAAAGAGGAGAGGGAGGAGGAGAGGTGGGGAGGAGGAGAGGTGGGGGGGGGGGGCGAAAAGGAGGAGGAGTGTGAAAGGGGAAACGGGTGAGGAGACCTCTCGGGACAGGATGCATCACTTTGAAGTGCATTCTGGGATAGCGTGCTGTGATGCTTGCTCATTACATTTTCATAGGCTGTCCCTCCTGAGGCCTGTGTGAATCTAAAGGTCCAGGAGAATTCAATCTAAAGGGGATACTATAGGAGAGTGGCAGAAATAGATGGTTTTCTCGTCTACGGTATTTTCAGATGGAGGCGCTCATTAGCCACTTCCCTCATTAATATGGTTTCATATTCTCATTATACTAGTACTCTTTACAGAGTTTACTAGTCATTAAGGACAATAACATGTAGCCTATTCACTCTACTAACACCTTACAGCCTGTGATTTCTGTATTCTTCCTCTCCCTGTCCCCACTAAACAAATATCTGTCTCTACATTGAGTTCGAGACATGACGAGAGTGTCAAACTCTCTGTAATGATACCAAGCAGATGATCCTAGGCTTCCTAACGACCGTATGAGACCTGGTTGTGTCAGTAAGAGGGACTTTCTACAGTCATGGTGCTCTCCTTTACCTCTACAATGACCCAATACATGACCTCAAACAGAAGCGGCTATATCTAAACTAGCCCTATGAGATGCAAGACAGGAGTGGAACAGAAATCCAATGCAGCCAGACTTTTCACATATCCCATATCAGCTATATAGACTATAAACAGTGGTCTCTTTCTCTCTCTCTTTCTCTCTCATATAAAATGTTAATTTGACAACTGAGACTTGTCAACTGCTGGAAAATGTATATCTTGTCAGTTGATCTTCCTTGTGTTTCTCAACATGTTTCAATCGATTTTTTGTCCGAGAGGCAGCAAATGTCCTTTATCTTTCAGCCAGAGTGTTCCTGTGTTCTTCATGCCCGGCCTGCCATACTGCTTCTTGTCATTTATTTCAATATGGTCACTTCATGGTTAGATGATAAAGCCATTATCTGAGCTATTCAATATCTGTCACACACCGTCACCATACGGGTAGCAATTCATTTTCTCCCGTGACGATGCAGGAGCCATCCCCTGAACCCAGATTACATTTCTTTGTCAATTTTTATTTGAAAATGTATATTTCACCAAATGGGCGTGCCATTCAGATTGTCATGCGGGGCCACGCTCAGAACCTATGTGAATCTCTGTCAGTGGAGCACAGAGCTGTCATAATAGGAATCAATGGGATGGTGTGATGGTGACAAACTGCTGGGGATGACAGTAAAAAGAGGGGGGACTGGGAGGAAGAGATGTGTGTTTGTAGTGGGGAATCTGTCATGAACGTTACCATCCCCAGATGCTATTATATTGCCACATGAATAAATTAAGCAAGAAGGCACGAGGGGGTGTGGTATATGGCCAATATACCACGGCTATGGGCTGTTCTTATACACGACGCATCGTGGAGTGCCTGGATACAGCCCTTAGCCGTGGTATATTGGCCATATACCAAAAAACCCCAGGTGCCTTATAGCTATTATAAACTGGTTACCAACATCATTATAACAGTAAAAACAAATGTTTTGTCATACCCGTGGTATAAGATCTGATATACCACAGCTTTCAGCCAATCAGCATTCAGGGATCGAACCACCCAGTTTATAATATTGAATAGATACAGGTACATTGAAGAAATTATTTTGTGTTCAGTCAGCCTATGAAGGGTTCCAACCAGGTTTTAGAAAAGTTGGGGTGGCAGGTGGTTAGAGCGTTGGGCCAGTAACTGAAAGATCAAATCTCCGAGCTGACGGGTAAAAATCTGTCATTCTGCCCCTGAACAAGGCAGTTAATCCACTGTTCGTAGGCCATCATTGTAAATAAGAATTTGTTCTTATTTAAATAAAGGTTAAATAATGAAACATTATTTGACATCTCTGGTCAAGTTGTCTTAGACTAAAGAGTACTTCTCTCATGCAAAACTCAGTCAAATCAAATCAAATTGTATTTGTCACATGCACCGAATACAACAGGTGTAGACCTTACCGTGAAATGCTTACTTACAAGCCCTTAACCAACAATGCAGCTTTCAGAAAATATTTACTAAATAAACTAAAGTTTAAAAAAAAGTAACACAATAAAATAACAATAACGAGGCCATATACAGGGGATACCGGTACAGAATCAATGTGCGGGGACAGTTAGTCAAGGTCATTTGTACATGTAGGTAGGGGTAAAGTGACTATGCATAGATAATAAACAGCAAGTAGCAGCAGTGTAAAAACAAAGGGGGTGTCAATGTAAATAGTCCAGATTTTGGGGGTAGAAACTGTTAAGGAGCCTTTTAAGGAGCTGTTAAGGAGCCTTGACTTGGCGCTCTGGTACCGCTTGCCGTGCGGTAGCAGAGAGAACAGTCTGACTTGGGTGACAATTTTTGAGGCCTTCCTCTGACACCGCCTGGTACAGTAGACGATACAATACAGTAGGCCTGTATAACAGATGGGCCAATGAAAAGTGTACTGTACTGACACCGCCTGGTACATTAGACGATACAATACAGTAGCCCTGTATACAGATGGGCCAATGAAAACTGTACTGTAGCAAATGATCCTCTCAGCTGAACAAGATCACATTCTCACATCTTACAGCGGTAGAACACTTCTTGATCGCTCCCAGATCCTCGGCAAACATGCATCCACAATGCTGCTGGGGAGACGACTGTTTTCTTGATGAGATACGCATGGTGTGTATTCAGCGCAAAATATGTCACCGCCGTCTTACTCCGAACAGCGTTCTTGTGATCTGCCTTTATGAAAAACGTATGTGTTGTCGTGTTAGGAAACTTCAGCACGGCAAACTTCAGACCGATTAAGAAGAAATCAAAGTGCAGATCGTCACTGAGGAATAATTCATTACCTTTTCAAGTGCATTCGGTTGCCACAAACTCACATAACACTGAGAGAAGCGTCGCTACTGGAGTGTGGAACAGTCTGTGCTTGCAACGTCAGACACATCCCACATCTCCATGTGCATGATAAGAATCAGGACTCAAACAAAGTTACACTCCTAAGACAAGTCATGATAAATAACACACAGAACCTTAAACTAATTCACCAGGTATGAAAAGACATGAATAAAACTATGAAATAGGGAAAAGGAAGACAACGGCACATCCAACATGAGGTCTATGGGAGGATAGCGGTTACACAACAGAGTTACAGAGATTAAAAAAGCAGAAGTCTGTAATCGATCAGACAGAGGGCCGTCAACCCATGGCCTGTCTGTCTCTCTCTGTATTTATGGCTGATGGGCTTCTCAGGGCCTTGTCCTCGGAGTCAGAGAGTCACCCATGAATTAAATATACCCAGATTAAAGATGGCTACCTACTGTAATTAATAGCTCCCTACCTCTCCTCTTAGCAGGACCAGGAAGTGATGAAGAGCACCGAACCATCTGGTGCCACTGGCTTCCTGCAGTTGCAGTGCATGACCTATAGAGGATGCTCCTAACCACACTGACTGATTTCCCCACACAAATGCGCACGTACGCACGCACGCACACGCGCGCACACACACACGTACACACACGCACACACGCGCACGCACACGCACGCACGCACACACACGCGCACACACGCAAACACACGCACACACACGCACACACATGCACACGCGCACACACACGCGCACACACACACACACAACAGAGGGGCCTTTATACCAAGTGAAAAAGTGCTGACCACAGATGTAAATGCAGCACCAGCCATATGGTAAGAAAACAGTAGAATTGAATTGTGAGCCATGGCAAAGTGATAGGGTAGGGATAGGGTTTTCAATCTGTTGCCAATGGCTTGGCAGTTGGCACTGAAATGTTCTGTTTCAGACAAAGCTAGACTATAAATAGTCACACAACAGACACCACTCCTCAGGTAGGCTATGCACACAAGCTATTTCAACTCATCAAGTTCCTTCCTTCCTCTCGCTACCTCTCACCCCTCCTTCCTCCTCTGTCCGCCTACCCCATCTATCTAAATCTCGTCAAGTCCGCTGTGAATATGCACAGCTCATCTTACATGAGATCCATCTATCTCCTGCTATACAACCATCCCTCCCATTCATTTCCACAGCACATTAAAGAGAATAGAATATCAATCTAACCTGAGGACTGTAATCCTATGAATCCACCTATCCCTCCCCAGGCAGTCCCCAAGGAGGAGCATATAGAATCCAGAGAAATATCATTCTAAATATATTCTAAATATATGATAGAATGTCTGGACTACTCAGGGAATCTCTTCCTCCTATACTGTAGATCCATGGTTGATTTGATGACACTGTGAACAGAGCCCACGGCAGGTGTGCTTGTAGGCATTAGCATGTATGGTTAGCTCTGACAGCACTACCCAAGATGGATATTACAGATAGTGGGAGGAGAGATGGATTTTATTCTACTGAGGATCTCTATTGAGAAAGTATAATGTCCTCTTCATGTGGTGCAGCAGCCATTTTCCAACTCCTCTCTGGCAGAACCAGACACACTCCACAATTGGGATGACAGTTTCTGCTTTTAAATGATTTATAGTTTTAAGTGGTAGGAAGAGACCTGTTGAAGTAAAGTTTACATGACACAGGGAGAATGTTCTGGGCTTTATTCTAGACTATTGCTTGGCAAGGGAAGGTTTTGGGAGGACAGGATTGAGATATTGCAAACTGTCAGTGTTGTTAAATGCAGCAAGGCAGCAGAGCCATCTACCTTTGAGAGTTTTCTGGTGACTCAGTAGGTAATAAAAAGCAACAGTATGTTACCGGGTATATTGTAGTAGACATTCATATACATATGTAGGATCTTCATTTGACCTATATGTCACAGCAAAATAATCCTACAGCAACAGGATTTGAACATTTTGTCCATAATGTTGCTTGACTGGTGATTAGGTTATTAGCTGGCCAAAAGTAGGCTACATGAAAAGTGAAATACTGTGTGATCAAATTAAGATCCTACATCACGTTGGAGAAATTGCCACAATATGCCACTTCATGCAGAAACCAATGACCTCAGTATATCTCAGTGGAACATCAGTCTTCAGTCTCCCAGGGGACAGCTCCTGTTGATCCAGTCTGCAGGTGAAAAGGTTTCTGACGTGCTGATCTGTTCACTCTGTGTTCATCTATGCTGCTCACGTTTGGGCCCAGGCTCAGCTCAGCTCAGCTAACCCTCCAAAATGTAATCGCTGGCCGGGGCAGGCAGAGAGGTTGTCATGGAAACACAGCCCCCATCCACCATCTTTGATTTGGATTGAAGCCAAGGTTGTGAATGTGATTAGCTTCCTCTCCTCTCCTTTCTTTCCCCCATGTTTTTACCAGTGCTGCTCCTCTCTTTGTTGCTCCTCTCCTCGTTGCTCCTCTCCTCGTTGCTCCTGTCCTCTCCTCGTTGCTCCTCTCCTCTCCTCGTTGATCCTCTCCTCTCCTCGTTGCTCCTCTCCTCGTTGCTCCTCTCCTCGTTGCTCCTCTCCTCATTGCTCCTCTCCTCTCCTCTCTGCTCCTCTCCTCGTTGCTCCTCTCCTCTCTGCTCCTCTCCTCATTGCTCCTCTCCTCTCTGCTCCTCTCCTCGTTGCTCCTCTCCTCTCTGCTCCTCTCCTCGTTGCTCCTCTCCTCTCTGCTCCTCTCCTTTCCTCGTTGCTCCTCTCCTCTCTGCTCCTCTCCTTGTTGCTCCTCTCCTCGTTGCTCATCTCCTCTCTGCTCCTCTCCTCGTTGCTCCTCTCCTCTCCTTGTTGCTCCTCTCCTCTCTGCTCCTCTCCGCTCCTCTCCTTGTTGCTCCTCTCCTCTCTGCTCCTCTCCTCATTGCTCCTCTCCTCTCTGCTCCTCTCCTCGTTGCTCCTCTCCTCTCTGCTCCTCTCCTCGTTGCTCCTCTCCTCTCCTCCTCTCCTCGTTGCTCCTCTCCTCATTGCTCCTCTCCTCTCTGCTCCTCTCCTCGTTGCTCCTCTCCTCGTTGCTCCTCTCCTCGTTGCTCCTCTCCTCTCTGCTCCTCTCCTTGTTGCTCCTCTCCTCTCTGCTCCTCTCCTCTCTGCTCCTCTCCTCGTTGCTCCTCTCCTCTCTTTGTTGCTCCTCTCCTCTCTGCTCCTCTCCTCCTCTCCTCTCTGCTCCTCTCCTCCTCTCCTCTCTGCTCCTCTCCTCTCCTCTCTGCTCCTCTCCTCTCCTCTCTGCTCCTCTCCTCGTTGCTCCTCTCCTCTCTGCTCCTCTCCTCGTTGCTCCTCTCCTTGTTTCTCCTCTCCTCGTTGCTCCTCTCCTCTCTGCTCCTCTCCTCTCCTCGTTGCTCCTCTCCTAAGTTCTGAAATTGTGCTGAATGAGGACAAAGAGTCTTCTCGTCCTGAAATAGGATGCTATGCACCAAACAACACAATTCAACCGTAAAAACAGTATAAAGAGTGTACACACACACACACACACACAGAGTACCCAATTTACATACTTGAGTAAAAATAATGATACCTTAATAGAAAAGTGAAAGTCACCCAGTAAGATACTACTTGAGTAAAAGTCAAAAAGTATTTGGTTTTAAATATACTTAAGTGTCAAAAGTAAATGCTATAAATCATTTAAAATTCCTTATATTATGCAAACCATATGGCACGATTTTATTGTTTCTTTTTAATTTACGGAAAGCCAGAGGCACACTCCAGCACTCAGACATAATTTACAAACAAAGCATTTGTGTTTAGTGAGTCCACCAGATCAGAGGCAGTAGGGATGACCATGTGTTCTCTTGAAGTGCGTGAATTGGACCTTTTTCCTGTCCTTCTAAGCATTTGAAATGTACTTTTGGGTGTCAGGGAAAATGTATGGGAGTAGACAGTACATCTTTTCTTTAGGAATGTAGTGGAGTAAAAGTGTAATATGCAAAAGTCGCTCCTCCATTTCCTGGTTGCTAAAATTCTAATAGTGTCTAATTTCAATTTATGTGACAAAACAAGCAGTGTAGAGAATCATTGTACCATCTCCACAGATTTAAAATATGTTTTCAATAACCCAAAAATATTGTATTTTCAGCTGTTTGAAGCTGGTGTACAGCACTGAAAGTAAAAGATGAACAAACTTAAGAACGGGAAGCATATAAATAGCACACATAAAACAGATCTACCACTTCTTAGACTTGCTTGCAATGAGAATAACAGATCTATAACTGACATTTCTGTGTGAATTTGGTCAGGTCGCCCAAAACGTTACCTGTTGCAGCTTTAAAGTGAAGTACAGGTACCCCAGGCCTAGATTCAATCAGATAAAGCATTAACCTGCGATAGCAGACACCCGTGTAGGCTACAGTATATAGAAATAATTACACTCAAATTGAAAAACCATTCAACAAAATAATGAGGATATCTATCAGCCTAATCAAGCTGTAGATTACATCTCAAGTGTTCTAACTTGTAAAAAATGGGTTTTCTGTTAATGCGACTCCGTGCAGCCAATGCCAATGTGCGCTTTAGGTAAAATGCTGGGAGCCACTTGAGCATTTGACAGCTCTAACGCAGTTCCACCTCTATCAAAACAACCACTATGCAGATCTGATTGAAAAGAGCACTTAAGTTACTTTACACTGTGACACATGCACACACACAGTATACTGTCCGTGACTGCAGTGTGAACCGTGATATGTCTAGACATCTATTAGCAGCCAGGTCTTAAAACACAGGATCAATACCATCCCAGAGAGTCATAATGACCCAATTACCATCTGGAGGTTTGTCAAGGCCACCTCTCGGAGGACGCTGTGCATGTGTCTGTCTGTGTGTGTGTGTGTGTGTGTTTCACTGCAAGTCTCTGAGGAAGACTGGGAAATGCCACACATACACACAATGAGCCCAGGAGTAACCCTATACATTTTGATCATTGTGTGTGAGTTCACCTTCTCTCATTCCCCACCACACAGTGGCATTTCAGAGGAAATGGTGGACTGGCAGACCAATACAATCCTGTTTATGTTGTTGTGTCCTTGTATATGGTTCTGACAACGTGGTTCACATTTAGGTCCATGTTAATGTTATGACGTCTTATAGTGAAATTGACTTGTGCTTCTAAAGGTGACTTACAACCTACATCATAAGATGGATCACATACAGAACCAGGTTACATCACCTACAGAACCAGGTTACATCACTTACATCACATACAGAACCAGGTTACATCACATACAGAACCAGGGCCAACTCTCTTCTCTGTATACATCAATGATGTCGCTCTTGCTGCTGGTGATTCTCTGATCCACCTCTACGCAGACGACACCATTCTGGATAGTTCTGGCCCTTCTTTGGACGCTGTGTTAACTAACCTCCAGACGAGCTTCAATGCATTTACATTTACATTTTAGTCATTTAGCAGACGCTCTTATCCAGAGCGACTTACAGTGGTGAATGCATACATTTCATACAATTTTATACTTTTTTTTTTTTTTTCTGTGCTGGCCCCCCGTGGGAATCGAACCCACAACCCTGGCGTTGCAAACACCATGCTCTACCAACTGAGCTACAGGGAATGCCATACAACTCTCCTTCCGTGGCCTCCAACTCCTCTTAAATGCAAGTAAAACTAAATGCATGCTCTTCAATCGATCACTGCCCGCACATGCTCGCCCGTCCAGCATCTCTACTCTGGACGGTTCTGACTTAGAATGTGTGGACAACTACAAATACCTAGGTGTCTGGTTAGACTGTAAACTCTCCTTCCAGACTCACATCAAACATCTCCAATCCAAAGTTAAATCTAGAATTGGCTTCCTATTTCGCAACAAAGCATCCTTCACTCATGCTGCCAAACATACCCTCGTAAAACTGACCATCCTACCGATCCTTGACTTCGGCGATGTCATTTACAAAATAGCCTCCAATACCCTACTCAATAAACTGGATGCAGTCTATCACAGTGCCATCCGTTTTGTCACCAAAGCCCCATATACTACCCACCACTGTGACCTGTACGCTCTCGTTGGCTGGCCCTCGCTTCATACTCATCGCCAAACCCACTGGCTCCAGGTCATCTACAAGACCCTGTTAGGTAAAGTCCTCCCTTATCGCAGCTCACTGGTCACCATAGCAGCACCCATCTGTAGCACGCGCTCCAGCAGGTATATCTCTCTGGTCACCCCCAAAGCCAATTCCTCCTTTGGTCGTCTCTCCTTCCAGTTCTCTGCTGCCAATGACTGGAACAAACTACAAAAATCTCTGAAACTGGAAACACTTATCTCCCTCACTAGCTTTAAGCACCAGCTGTCAGAGCAGCTCAAAGATCACTGCACCTGTACATAGCCCATCTATAATTTAGCCCAAACAACTACCTCTTCCCCTACTGTATATATTTATTTATTTATTTTGCTCATTTGCACCCCATTATTTCTATTTCTACTTTGCACTTTCTTCCACTACAAATCTACAATTCCAGTGTTTTTAATTGCTATATTGTATTTACTTTGCCACCGTGGCATTTTATTGCCTTTACCTCCCTTATCTCACCGCATTTGCTCACATTGTATATAGACTAATTTTTCTACTGTATTATTGACTGTAAGTTTGTTTTACTCCATGTGTAACTAACTCTGTGTTGTTGTATGTGTCGAACTGCTTTGCTTTATCTAAATGAGAACTTGTTCTCAACTTGCCTACCTGGTTAAATAAAGGTGAAATTAAAAAAAAAGAATATATATATATATATATATATATATATATATATATATATATATACAGAACCAGGTTACATTCCATACAGAACCAGGTAACATCCCATACAGAACCAGGTAACATCCCATACAGAACCAGGTTACATTCCATACAGAACCAGGTTACATCCCATACAGAACCAGGTTACATCACCATGCAGAACCAGGTTACATCCCATACAGAACCAGGTAACATCCCATACAGAACCAGGTTACATCCCATACAGAACCAGGTTACATCACATACAGAACTAGATTACATCCCATACAGAACCAGGTTAAATCCCATGTAGAACCAGGTTACATCCCATACAGAACCAGGTAACATCCCATACAGAACCAGGTTACATCCCATACAGAACCAGGTTACATCACCATACAGAACCAGGTTACATCACATACAGAACCAGGTTACATCACCATACAGAACCAGGTTACATCCCATACAGAACCAGGTTACATCCCATACAGAACCAGGTTACATCACCATACAGAACCAGGTTACATCACATACAGAACCAGGTTACATCACCATACAGAACCAGGTTACATCACCATACAGAACCAGGTTAAATCCCATGTAGAACCAGGTTACATCCCATACAGAACCAGGTTACATCCCATACAGAACCAGGTTACATTCCATACAGAACCAGGTTACATCCCATACAGAACCAGATTACATCCCATACAGAACCAGATTACATCCCATACAGAGCCAGGTTACATCCCATACAGAACCAGGTTACATCCCATACAGAACCATGTTACATCACCATGCAGAACCAGGTTACATCACCATACAGAACAAGGTTACATCACATACAGAACCAGGTTACATCACCATACAGAACCAGGTTACATCCCATACAGAACCAGGTTACATCCCATACAGAACCAGGTTACATCACCATACAGAACCAGGTTACATCACATACAGAACCAGGTTACATCACCATACAGAACCAGGTTACATCACCATACAGAACCAGGTTAAATCCCATGTAGAACCAGGTTACATCCCATACAGAACCAGGTTACATCCCATACAGAACCAGGTTACATTCCATACAGAACCAGGTTACATCCCATACAGAACCAGATTACATCCCATACAGAACCAGATTACATCCCATACAGAGCCAGGTTACATCCCATACAGAACCAGGTTACATCCCATACAGAACCATGTTACATCACCATGCAGAACCAGGTTACATCACCATACAGAACAAGGTTACATCACCATACAGAACCAGGTTACATCACCATACAGAACCAGGTTACATCACCATGCAGAACCAGGTTATATCACCATGCAAAATCAGGTTACATCACCATGCAGATGTGATGTGATAAGGAGTTATAGACCAGGTGGATATTCATATGATAAGGAGTAATAGACCAGGTGGATATTCATATGATAAGGAGTTATAGACCAGGTGGATATTCATATGATAAGGAGTTATAGACCAGGTGGATATTCATATGATAAGGAGTTATAGACCAGGTGGATATTCATTTGGTCAGGAGTTATAGACCAGGTGGATATTCATATGATAAGGAGTTATAGACCAGGTGGATATTCATATGATAAGGAGTTATAGACCAGGTGGATATTCATATGGTCAGGAGTTATAGACCAGGTGGATATTCATATGATAAGGAGTTATAGACCAGGTGGATATTCATATGATAAGGAGTTATAGACCAGGTGGATATTCATATGGTCAGGAGTTATAGACCAGGTTGATATTCATATGATAAGGAGTTATAGACCAGGTGGATATTCATATGGTCAGGAGTTATAGACCAGGTGGATATTCATATGGTCAGGAGTTATAGACCAGGTGGATAATCATATGATAAGGAGTTATAGACCAGGTGGATATTCATATGCTAAGGAGTTATAGACCAGGTGGATATTCATATGGTCAGGAGTTATAGACCAGGTTGATATTCATATGATAAGGAGTTGTAGACCAGGTGGATATTCATATGGTCAGGAGTTATAGACCAGGTGGATATTCATATGGTCAGGAGTTATAGACCAGGTGGATATTCTTATGATAAGGAGTTATAGACCAGGTGGATATTCATATGATAAGGAGTTATAGACCAGGTGGATATTCATATGCTAAGGAGTTATAGACCAGGTGGATATTCATATGATAAGGAGTTATAGACCAGGTGGATATTCATATGGTCAGGAGTTATAGACCAGGTGGATATTCATATGGTCAGGAGTTATAGACCAAGGGGATATTCATATGATAAGGAGTTATAGACCAGGTGGATATTCATATGGTCAGGAGTTATAGGCCAGGTGGATATTCATATGATAAGGAGTTATAGACCAGGTGGATATTCATATGGTCAGGAGTTATAGACCAGGTGGGCACCATACTCAAACCTTCTAGTTCTGCATTCCTGCTGGTTTCTGTCTCGCCCTGGTACTCAATGTAGGTTCCTGATTGGCTGGCCAAGCAGGTAGAAATCAGTAACAGCCATGAAGAATGGCTGTTACTAAAATACTTAGTAATATTTTACATCGATAGCAGTCAATATTAACCCTTATCTTATTTTCAGTCTCATAATGAAAGTTGTAAATTCTTGGTTATCTTCACAAACCCTGGCTAACAAGTTGAATCAGCAATACAAAATTGGGTTTAATTATTTATTTACTAAATACCTAAACTAATCACACAGAATTACATATACACAGAATACCAATGATGTCATACAGAAAACGTCCCGGTGGACGGAACCTGGTTACACAAAGGAAAGGGGGTTGGGCTTGAATGAAAGAGCGGGAAGATTTAGGAACCACAAACAGCAGCTATGCTATCGTAAATACATTATCTTATGCATTCTAAATTACCGCCCATTTGGAAAAGGAAAATGCAATAAATATTTACTCTGAGCTGCGCTTCGGTAGATTGGTCGTAGATGCTGGCCGGGTTGGCCAACAGATCTTCCTGTACTCGGAACAATGTCTCTGGTGGTAAATTGGATACGTGATGGTATCTTCGTCTGTTTGTTAGAATGGATCCGTCGTCCGTCCTTTCCTAGCCCACGTCGACAGCGGCCGCTGCTAACTCAACGGCTAGGAAGTATCACTTCTGTAGTGAATAAGCTCAAAGTTCATACCAGTTCATACCATAGCTCACGCCAAGGTTGGCTTAGTTCTGTTCTTGACATGTGTCCTTCTAACGTAGAGGCTGCAGACCTCACTTACTGGAACCACTGGTTATCTTTTCGTCAAAGGCTTATATAGTGGAGAGGGGGAAGGAGGTGTTTCATCGTTTATAACCCCTGTCTCTTCACAGGGTTGGGCCACTGATCAAGCAGGGCACTTTCCTTATGAAAACCCAATTCTCTCATTTGGAAGCTAAAATTACATTTAATCTCCTAACAAACAATTTCAATATCAAACATTTCAATTGCATAACAATTCCATGTGACTCTGATAACTAGAGGGTGTATACTTTCCCAGGTACAGTTTATGTCGTCCTGTCATCAGTCATAATGTCACAGATAACAATGAACTGACATCCATACTCATTACGTTATCAAGCATATTTCCAACTGGTTTTATTACCAAAATATGGTTCCTTTCCCCATTTGTTTGATGTTCCCAGACTCTCTATATTTAACAGGACAGCAGTCCTTCAGTAGGGTCAGTAAGAGAGGGGAAGGGAGAAAGGTATTTATGGGGGGGGTCATAAACCTTACCCACAGGCCAACGTCATGACAGTCCCCCCATGTTGGGTTCAATCTTGCGATTAAACTGCATGTTGTAAACCAATCATAAAAATGAACGGGGGTTGTCCTGGTTGTGGATCATCGTTGTGGTCCCCATCTGGCGGTCGACCCGGGTAGGGTGTCTGCAAATGAAGAAGTCCGCTCCAAGGCTGGGCAGCAGATGTCCAGTTGGTGGTTGCTATTGCAGTCCCCCCTCTGGTGGTCGACCCGGGTAGGGTCTCTGCAAATGAAGAAGTCCGTTCCATGGCTCGGCAGCGGATGTCCGGATTGGGATCGCCGTTCCGGACCCGTCGTCAGGTCGTTCAGACCGGAATATCTGGGCAGTAACTTAGGCAGATGTTAACAACGCACACACACTCATGAAATATATCATTACATTTCCTCCCAAATGAGCGGCGTTGTGGCACTAACTGATGGTTGTATGGGGGAGTTGTTTATGGCTCTATCACTTTCTATGTGCCAAAGAAAATGAAACAAAATTAATGAAAGCATAAACAAAACAAAATAGTTATGCCACCTTAATCATCTAATTGGACTGTATTCTATCTACGTCCATGGTCTTGGCAAAATGACCCTATCATGGCATTGTCTAATGTCATATCTAGGGCTTTCCTAATTTGCGGGGTGGCGCTTAGGGTACTATCCTAAGTTGACAACGATATGATAAGTCTACAGCTGTAAGGCACTATTTTTGGGCAGTCTACAGGATGACCTATGGACTTCTGGTTAGAAAACTGGTGAGTGCTGTAGAGTCAAAGGCCTAGAAGTAAATGTTCAACTTTACTAAGGCTGGTATTTTGCTTGGACCCTTAAGTGATCCTAGCATTAATCCTAATTGGATGTTCCGTTGTGCATGTGCGTTTATGCTTACACAATCGCGCATGTCAAGGGAAGAAAACCAAGTATCCTGGCAGATTACAACTTGTTCAGAATGAGTCTGACGTAGTCAGGTAATTTTCAGGTCAATGCCTGGAGGTCAGTCAGAATTGGTGTCAAGGGAGTCTGTAGTAGTTTTCTACAAGTCACGGTGTCTTCCATTATTGTAGTGGCGGTAGGTATGAAGTCTATTTCATAGCTATGTTATCCACGGAGGAGCTAACCTCACGACGGAAGTACTCTAAGTATTAGACCAGTCGTACGTGGTGTGATCATGGTTCATGACTTCTAATAACTTTTCTCCTGAACGGAGGGTTCTATTTATTAGTGGCATGTGTTAACCATTGGAAGAGTGCACTGGAGATTCCCTTCCCCGTGTTGCACTCTGAGTGACTCCTATGTCGCTATTATCAATAGCAATTTAACTTGTGAGGTTACTAATCCTCTTACTGAGTGTTGCTGGACTGACTGTGGTATTGGCACTGGTATTCAAGGGGTCCAGTTGTCCTACCGATTTATTCTGAAATATTATCTACCGGAACACATGATTGGAGCATATTACTAGTTGTATTGTAGTTGAACCTACACATGGCAAGGAATGATTATTGTTGCCATTTGTTTTGGAGGTGGACAAGTCCACTGGACTTCCTTTACGACCAGTGTGGTACACCTCAGTACTGTCTTAGATGTGTTCTAAGATAATCCCCGTCTAGGGGCCTGTCTGTTCCTCACTGTTCTCATAGGGGAGTTTACAACTAGATTTGATTTATGCTCTGGCGGCCTCGTACGGTGTTGTCCGTAGTCTCGACCCCCCCACCGGCCTCGATGAGGCTCATCATGGGTCTGGGCTACTATTCCCCCCCTTTGTGTCTCGGGACCCCTCCACCAGCGGGTGGTGTTGGTGTCCGAGGCGCAAACGAAAAGGTCGGACCCTATGTACGAGTTGTCAGTGGCCGCGTTATTATGAGAATGGCTGTAACCTTTCAACCAAATCTCCTGGTGTTTGTGCTTCAACACCCTCAGTGGCTGTCGAGGTCTGTCAGTCACCACCGCGTCCGCGTGTGGCAACCTCTTCAGTACCTGCAAACTGAGACGAGGATATCGGTCTGTGATATCGCAAAGTGTTTCACCAGTGGGAGTTATCGGGTCAGTTGCTGGACTGACGCCATTAGTGTCATTGTAAGGGGTGACAGTCCCCAACAAAGCAGAAGGTGTATCATCGGAAGCAGAGTGTACTCTGCGCATCAATGTTTTTCTTGCTGAGACGGCCGCAGTGCTTGCGGAAGTGTCCGAAGGGCAAGAGAAGTTCATCTCAACTACCGTATTGCACGACTGCAAGAAGGAGGGAAGTTGCTCATTCACAGAGACAGCTGGCTCAAAATCATGAAAAGAATGGTCAATCAGATTGGCTGATGGAATGTGTCGAGATATCGTAATATCTCCTTGGATCGGATTCTGCACCAAGAGGTTTCTAAACGTCTTTTTCCCAAGGGGTGCTTTTGACAGATACCCCTCGTGAATGACTGCATTGCAGCTAGCGTTAGGGGAAGACAGTGTGGTCAGTGGAGAAGGCACTGTGTCCTGTGACCATACCTGGTTGGTTTTCCAATCCATCAATGGGAGTAACCGATCCATCAAGTCTGCTCCAAGTAGCAGGGTTACAGTTTCGAGACTGGTAACATACACAGGGTGAACAAGCGATACGTCCTGGAAGTGTAGTTTCAGCATGACTCAATGTGAGAGGCGAGGTAGTCTGAGTGACCCCTCGAAGTTTAGTGTCGCATCGTTCCACTTTTAACCAACGTTTAGTTGGCTTCAAAGCCCTTTTGAGATCATCAAACAATATTTGAGAGATGAGTGATATTGTCGCACCCGAATCAATTAGCGCATGACAAGCTAAGCAGTCCTCCAGGACTGTTTCCAGGTATGGCCGTTTAGATTCGTGGTTAGGGGACATATTCCCCACAAAGTGGAGTGGGCGGTCGCAACGACGTGGTGTGCCATGTCTGTTCAAGATGGAAGCAGATTGACTTTTCCAATTTTGAGTGGGCTTGGCTTTAACGAAGCGTTTGACCTTTATCTTCGCAACTTTTGTATCAGAGTCTATAGACAGAGCCCGGGGGCTTGTTTCTTGATCAAGCCGGCCCTGGATAGGGTCTTGAATGAGAGCGGGAGAAATTTGAACTTTAACGTCCATGCTATGGGTGTTAATTCCTGCGGACCTGGTGTCCGGTAATTCCCCGTCTAGTCCTTGTGACTTATCTTTTACCCTTTTCTCAAATTGTTCTCGCTTAAGTTCTTCCCGTAGTGGGACTTCTGGAGAACAATGGTCTACGTTTTGATCGTCCTTCAACCCTTTGTTACCCTTGTGCTCTGACACTTTTTGTGGGTTGGGTGCAGGAACGTAGCGAACGGGTCGATTGTAGCGGTAGTCATGTTGATGGCTACGTACTTTACAGTTATTTCGACCGCGGAGGTTATTGGAACCATGGTTTCGTGGTAGAAACTGTTGTTGTGCGTCATCTCTCGACGCTCCAATACCTGATAATTCACCCTCAAACTGGAGTGAGTGCTCCTGGTCAAACTTCAAAACCGAGTGGTCAGGGCTCTTAGTGTTGCGAGCTTTTGATGCCTCAAAAGCTGTGCTTGCAAGCTCTCTGAGTTGTAAGATAGGCAAGCCAACGTGGGCTGCAGGGCCCAAGTAGGTAATGAAGGTGGGATACATGTTCGACAGAAACATTTGTTTGAATGGTAACAGCTCTTCCATTCCTGTTTCCGTGAGTAGGCGAAAGTAAGCTGAACGAAGCCTATGATAGAAAGCTTGTAGGTATTTGTTCCGAGCTTGTTTGACCGTGTTAGCCAGTGAGCTATCGTGTTTGCGAGTCGCAGAACCACTGAATTCTAATTTCAAAGCTGTGGCAAGTTTAGTGTAGTCATTTAGCACGTGTTGCTGTTGTAGGCGAATGAACCTCGTCACGTGTCTATTCGACGTTCGCTTCAACAGGTAAACCCTGTCAGAACCCGTAGCGTTCGGGTAGCCACCCAACGCGTCCTCTATGTCAGCTAGGAACGTCTCAGTATCGTTTGGCTGACCTGGAACGGGGTCAAAGGTGGGGAAATTCTTGACGAGTTTGTCAAGGTATTCCGCGCCAAGCGGGCAGAGAGGATTGGCTTCATCCTGTGGAGAAATTGGGGCCGAAAGGCCAAGAGGAGAAGCCAAGCTTTGGCTTTGTTGGCCAAGAGGCTCCATATTACTCAGTGCCGAATGGCCAAGAGGAGAAGACTGAGGGACACATGATGGAGGCAATGTCTGAAACCTATCGTCTTCACTCCTTTGAGTACCGGACTCCGGTTGCTTGGATGGGTAGTCATGCTGTAGAGCGTGACCATTCTGGACTTCCTCCAGATGGTACCTAAGGGTGGTCTTCTGCTGCATTGCAGAGTCCACTTGAGCGCTTAGAGTACCAATTTTGGACACCTGAGTGTCACACCTGCTCCTTTTGGTCTCAAACTTATCTGTCATGGTTTGCAGATAGAGGTCTCGAGTACGGAGCGAGAGATTCAGTGATGAGATTTCCTCTGCTTGCTTAGAAATCAATATTTCCATCCTCATCACCTGAGTTCTCTCATCATTCATTTGGTCAGCAACTTCAATAAGTTCTGCTGATTTATCATCCAACTTTGTCACTGTGTTCATTAACTGATCGTCTTTGGTCTGCAGCGCTTTGAGGAGCACCGTGTTATTTTGAGTAACATTCAACAAAACAGCATGCATGTTGTCAAGTTGAGCGCTCCTGTTTGTAGATAACTCTTCAGATTTATCTAGTTTGGCATGGACATCATCGTATTTAGTTTTGGCTAAATCGAGTTGTTCCTGTAGCATATGATTTTGTTGAAGAGCTTGTGCTCGTTCATCGTCATAAGTATTTGCAATTACTTTTAATTGTTCCGATTTCAAACGCAGTTCCTCGACTAGCAGAATGTTTTCATTTCCTGCTTTTGTCAATAGTTGCTCAGTTCTCTCCACCTGTGCCCTCATGTTAGCCATGTCTTGCACGTGCTTCAGCTGTGCACTGTGGTATTGGATCGATGCCAACCTTTGATGGCGATACATAAGTGCTAAAGTGGAGAGAACCGTCACAAAGCCTGTGTTTGATGGTTGATTTTGGACAGCGTTCGGCTGATTTTTCACTAATGGCATAATTAGGGTTGGTATCGCTGCTGAGGTCAGAGATCAATCCTTTTATGGGTGGAGGTTCACTAATTAGCGGAGGAGTGGTGACCACCTCCTTTGGTAGCTTGCACATTATTAGAAAAATTTAGAGGAAAAATGTTCCTATTTTTTTTTTCAATGTTTGGGTTTGGAATTCATTGGAAGCTGCAAAGACAAGTTTAATCTATTTATAGATGTTGACGAACCATCAGTACTGTACCAGTAATGTGGAAGTTGGATGTGAATGAATTTGCAAAAGCAAATTGAAAGAATTAATCAATGCCAATGATTAATCCTACCTGGGTAGGCTATCTGGGTATTAAACTTGAATTAACCTTAGAGGTTGCTTCATCCAGGTTAATATGAGAAGTTTTAAAAGTGTCTCATTTGATTGGAAGAACATTAAGGTATGTTCAACAATTTAACTTATTAAATTGAATGAGATGATAATCTATACAATCTCCATTGATTGGATATCATAAGCGTAAACAGTAGTTCAAATGTTGGGAACACCCCCACTATGGTACACTTCTTCCTTGGGCCGAAGCCACATGGGATTCCCGCGGGGGCGGGACTTCTGTCAGTACTGGATTACTGAATGGGTTTTGCAAAAACCAAATTTTACTGATTGATCCATTTTAATGATAAATCAAACCTGTATAGGCTATTTGGGATTTAAACTTTAATTAACCTGAGAGGTTTATTCATCTAGGTTAATGTGGAAAAAAGATTACTATGTCTCATTTAGAAAACTCATCAATTTGGATATTATTTAAACTTGAGAATGTAAATCTGGCAATTTCACTTATTAGTTCAATTGAATAAGACATCGATATCCGTCTGGATATCACGAGTAACGACTTGAGTGTCACCTGACTAATTATACTTGAAGGAAAGTACTGGTGACTCTCATAGGGGAGTCTGCTGGCACACGTTGAAATCAAACGGAAGTACCCAGGGCGGGACTTTCGTTCCGCAAGTCGGATGAATTACAATGTGGCACAAAACAACATGGCTGTTTTCCCTTTTGTTAGCTTAGCGTCTCGAGCAAGCTAATGCTACTTGATGCCTGAAAAATGCTCACATAGGATTCCCTTGGCAAGGGAAAGGTTTTACTTATCACGTATTATGTTCAAACCCTTTTCGAAGATATTTGACGATGTTTTAACCGGAACTCGCGGTAAACAACAAAATGCACCGTGGTCTACTCGCATCGAAACGCGAGAGAGACAGAGAGATACTTATCGCTGGTCAAGCTAATCTCTCCTAAATTTCAATCGGCTGGCTCTTTGTCCTCGCTCGAGAAATTAATAATGACCTAGCCAACACGCGTCTGAAACGCGCGAGGCAGAAATAGCCCTGCGTTTGGCCAAACGCGCTATTTATCAGATAGCTTTATCAGCCCTCATACAGAACTGTATAGCTTCTGCTCGCCACTGACTACCTCAGAGCACAACACGGAGGCGATTCTCCAGAGCACACACGCACCAATAATTCCGGTCTACACTTCCCATAATGTATATAATCAACTTGGTATATTATGTAATCTGCTTTTCAATTTTATATAGGCTGAATCAAAATGAAAGCTTCATCCTATTTTATATTCCTCGCACGGTGGCTCCAAATGTGTTATTATCAAATTGTGCGGCCTAGTTTTAGAGTCCTCACAGGGGGCACCATTATGTTGTGTCTTTGGCTATGCCGGATTAAGTGATATGACATGCTAACTTATAAAATGATTTCTCTGTAATTAATATTACCTGATTAAGCTAATCATGTAAATGTAATTAACTAGAAAGTCGGGGCACCACGGAAGAACGTTTATTGAGCTGTTATCTTCCGAATAAACTCTTAAAATACTTAGTCATATTTTACATCGATAGCAGTCAATATTAACCCTTATCTTATTTTCAGTCTCATAATGAAAGTTGTAAATCCTTGGTTATCTTCACGAACCCTGGCTAACAAGTTGAATCAGCAATACAAAATTGGGTTTAATTATTTATTTACTAAATACCTAAACTAATCACACAGAATTACATATACACAGAATACCAATGATGTCATACAGAAAACGTCCCGGTGGACGGAACCTGGTTACACAAAGGAAAGGGGGTTGGGCTTGAATGAAAGAGCGGGAAGATTTAGGAACCACAAACAGCAGCTATGCTATCGTAAATACATTATCTTATGCATTCTAAATTACCGCCCATTTGGAAAAGGAAAATGCAATAAATATTTACTCTGAGCTGCGCTTCGGTAGATTGGTCGTAGATGCTGGCCGGGTTGGCCAACAGATCTTCCTGTACTCGGAACAATGTCTCTGGTGGTAAATTGGATACGTGATGGTATCTTCGTCTGTTTGTTAGAATGGATCCGTCGTCCGTCCTTTCCTAGCCCACGTCGACAGCGGCCGCTGCTAACTCAACGGCTAGGAAGTATCACTTCTGTAGTGAATAAGCTCAAAGTTCATACCAGTTCATACCATAGCTCACGCCAAGGTTGGCTTAGTTCTGTTCTTGACATGTGTCCTTCTAACGTAGAGGCTGCAGACCTCACTTACTGGAACCACTGGTTATCTTTTCGTCAAAGGCTTATATAGTGGAGAGGGGGAAGGAGGTGTTTCATCGTTTATAACCCCTGTCTCTTCACAGGGTTGGGCCACTGATCAAGCAGGGCACTTTCCTTATGAAAACCCAATTCTCTCATTTGGAAGCTAAAATTACATTTAATCTCCTAACAAACAATTTCAATATCAAACATTTCAATTGCATAACAATTCCATGTGACTCTGATAACTAGAGGGTGTATACTTTCCCAGGTACAGTTTATGTCGTCCTGTCATCAGTCATAATGTCACAGATAACAATGAACTGACATCCATACTCATTACGTTATCAAGCATATTTCCAACTGGTTTTATTACCAAAATATGGTTCCTTTCCCCATTTGTTTGATGTTCCCAGACTCTCTATATTTAACAGGACAGCAGTCCTTCAGTAGGGTCAGTAAGAGAGGGGAAGGGAGAAAGGTATTTATGGGGGGGGTCATAAACCTTACCCACAGGCCAATGTCATGACATGTGCTTCCAACTTTGTGTCAACAGTTTGGGGAAGACCCTTTCCTGTTTCAGCATGACAATGCCCCCATGTACAAAGCGAGGTCCATATAGAAATGGTTTGTCGAGATCAGTGTGGAAGAACTTGACTGGCCTGCACAGAGCCCTGACCTCAACCCCATTGAACACCTTTGGGATGAATTGGAACGTCGACTGTGAGTGCCCAACCTTACTAATGCTCTTATGGCTGAATGGAAGCAAATCCCGGCAGCAATGTTCCAACATCTAGTGGAAAGCCTTCCCAGAAGAGTGGAGACTGTTATAGCAGAAAAGGGGGGATGAACTCCATATTAATGCCCATGATTTTGGAATGAGATGTTCGACGAGCAGGTGTTCACATTCTTTTGGTCATGTAGTGTACATACAAGCACAAAGGGAAACACAAAGCAAGACTCTTTCCGTCTCCCACCCACACATTGCATAAACATAAACACAGACACTTACACAGCTAATGCACAGAGCTTCTCAAATCCTGGCACACACACATACACACACACAGCCCTACAGTGAAGCTCTCTTTCTATCTGACTCTTGCTCTCTCTCCCATAGGAATTATAGATACTCTTTTTCACACATGCATACATGTACACAATGCAGATAAACACACACACTCTCTCTCTCTCTCTCTCTCTCACTCTCTCTCACTCTCTCTCACTACAGTATTGTACCTCTTTCTCTCTCTCCACCCTTTCCTTCTTGTGTTTGTGTGTGCCAGAGGCTTGAGTAGATGTTTATGTGTCCAAAAGGGCGAGAAACAGAACATATATTCCTATTCAAACTGTGAGAACATACATGCACAAAAAAAAGAGCGTTAGCTAGTGTGAGCCACATAGCTAGCTACGTGTGGTTCATTCCTGTTGTCTGGTATGCAGGAGACATTAACATATGCATGATATGTACATGAGGGATGGCTGAACCCTGCAGGGCCTTGCCTGGTGCTGTATTAGTATACATTATGTGTCACACCCCTCATTGACTTCACAAATTGGATTCTGTGGGATGGTGTTGTCGAGCTGTGGCTGCTGTACACTCACTCTCTCTCTCTCTCTCGTGGTATATAGCCATATTCCCTGAGATGAAAGCAATGTGTGTTAAATGTGTGTATAATATATTATAGTGACTGGAGGTGGCTCAGTGAATAGAAGATAAGAAAGGGAGGAGAGGAGGAGAAAGGAGAGGAGAAAGGAGAGGAGAAACGAGAGAGCCGAGTGCTTGTTCTGCAGAATGAAAAAGCAAAAGCTCAGACGTGTGAGAGAGAGAGAGAGAGAGAGAGAGAGAGAGAGAGAGAGAGAGAAAGAGAGAGCGGCAGAAACAGAAACGAAGAAAGAGACAAGGATTGATCTATTCTAAAGCAAACAGTAAAGGTCATAAGGATTAGAGAAGAGGGAGGAGAGGAGGAGAGAGAAGAGGGAGGAGGGGAGGAGGGAGAAGAGGGAAAAGAGTTGGACAGAGAAGAGGGTGGAGAGGAGGAGAGAGAAGTGGGAGAAGAGGAGGAGAGGAGGAGAGAAGAGGGAAAAGAGGAGGAGAGTGAAGAGGGAGGAGAGGAGGAGAGGGAAGAGTGGGAGGAGAGGGAAGAGAGAAGAGGGAAAAGAGGAGGAGAGAGAAGAGGAGGAGAGGAGAGAGAAGGAAAATAAATCTGACGTCTCACACTTGATCAGGAATTGTGACTATTGGTCTCCATAGCAACTGAATAGTAGATATGGCCTAATTTGCTCCCTGAAGCTATGAGTATTTGTATTTTTTATTTGTATTTAATATGGATCCCCATCAGTTCCTGCCAAGGCAGCAGCTACTCTTCCTGGGGTCCAGCAAAATGAAGGCAGTTTATACAATTTTAAAAACATTACAATACATTCACAGGTTTAAACTACCAACAGGACATTCAAAACTGTAATATCTTCTGCTTCACGGAGTCGTGGCTGAAGGACAACACTATCAACATACAGCTGGCTGGTTAAAAGCTATTTATACCTCCCCCTCTTTTACACCCCTGCTGCTCTCTGTTATTATCTATGCATAGTCACTTTAATAACTCTACCTACATGTACATACTACCTCAAATAACCGGTGCCCCTGCACATTGACTCTGTATCGGCACCCCCCTGTATATAGCCTCGCTATTGTAATTTTACTGCTGCTCTTTAATTACTTGTTACTTTTATTTCTTATTCTTATCTGTATTTTTCTAAACTGCATTGTTGGTTAGGGACTTGTAAGTAAGCATTTCACTGTAAGGTCTACACCTGTTGTACTCTTAAGTCCTTTTCTTGTTGCACCTGACCACACGGTGAATGAGTACATGCACGTAAGTGTGCTTGTGTGTGTGTGTGATGTTAGAGGTTCTTTTCAATTCAAAGCTCATTTCAGGAGACGAGTCAAAGCAGTGTCGGTGCTGCAACTCACTACAAAGAGTGTTAAAAGTCTGTGTCTTGAAGTTTCTCACCCAGTCCACTTCGGTCAAGTTTCCAACAATGATTACTCACCAGTGATCACTGTGTTCCCGTGTTCAAATCAGACGACTGGCCGTGGCAGGTGCTGACGCTAACGTTGCCTTCTCAAAGCTTCTTGTCTTCTTGCCTCCTATGTCACCGAACGTTACCATGAGCCGCTCGCTCAGAGCAGATGGGAGCTTCCGTCCATCTAGCCAAAATCCCACGTATTTGTCTCTGTGTCGTTGTCGCAATGGATTTAAAACCCTAGCAAACAGGCATGTCAACATTTGTACCATCAGCAGCAGCACTTGTTCCATGGAGAGTGTCATGATTGATCTGAGGTAAACAAAATACTTTAGGGGGCTGGTCAAGGTGCTGCACATATGCTTCAAGCCCCCGAGCCATGCCCGAGCCATGCCCGAGCCATGCCCGAGCCATGCCCGAGCCACGCCCGAGCCACACCCGAGCCACGCCCGAGCCACGCCCGAGCCACGCCCGAGCCACGCCCGAGCCACGCCCGAGCCACGCCCGAGCCATGCCCGAGCCCTCTCTCGGCTCATGACATTCCTGTTGCTAATGTGAATAGAAAAGCTTATGTACATATTATGTTAATTAACATTTCGTCCAGATAGTTCCACTCCAAGTCTCTTCAATGAGAATAGCGCCTTTCTATCTCACCAGAGGGGAGCCAGGATAGTTTAGTGGTGGTATAATCTAACCTAGAGACACAGTTTATTATCCCTCCATTAGATACAATGAAATGGCCCTGGATCCCCTCTGGTAGAAAGGCCTCTGCTTTAACTAAGGTTTTTCAATGAACTTAACAATGTATGAATGTCTTTCTATCTCCCTCCATCTGTCATAAATCTTACAGGGTATGTGTCAGCGGAGAGGGGGGGTCTAACGGTGTCTGGTGGGGAGTGGTTGGGGGCCATTTTGAATTTAAATCCACCCCTCCTTTCTTTGTGTGAGATAATGAGTTGTAGAGGCCTGATCTGTTCATCATGGTGGCGAGCTGCCTATAGGCTCCTTAGGTTACTTCATAAATGGATGAATGGGGATCAGAAATCATGGGACTGGAGAGATTTGTAATAAGGCATGCTGCAACCCGGCACTAAAGGTATTAATTAGTATTTAATTATAAACCCTTCACCATAAATAACAATAAAAGTGAGGGATTCAGCAGGCTTTCACTGGAATACATTGGGGAGAGAGAGAGATGGGGGAGAGAGAGAGATGGGGGAGAGAGAGAGATGGGGACGAGAGAGAGATGGGGGAGAGAGAGATGGGGATGAGAGAGATATGGGGATGAGAGAGATATGGGGATGAGAGAGATGGGGAGAGAGAGAGATGGGGATGAGAGAGAGAGATGGGGATGAGAGAGAGATGGGGATGAGAGAGAGATGGGGGAGAGAGAGATGGGGATGAGAGAGAGAGATGGGGATGAGAGAGAGATGGGGAGAGAGAGATGGGGATGAGAGAGAGATGGGGAGAGAGAGAGATGGGGATGAGAGAGAGAGATGGGGATGAGAGAGAGAGATGGGGATGAGAGAGAGAGATGGGGATGAGAAAGAGATGGGGATGAGAGAGAGAGATGGGGATGAGAGAGAGATGGGATGAGAGAGAGATGGGGATGAGAGAGAGAGATGGGGATGAGAGAGAGAGAGATGGGGATGAGAGAGAGAGATGGGGATGAGAGAGAGATGGGGATGAGAGAGAGATGGGATGAGAGAGAGATGGGGATGAGAGAGAGATGGGATGAGAGAGAGATGGAATGAGAGAGCGATGGGGAAGAGAGAGAGGAAGGAGATGAGAGAGAGGAAGGAGATGAGAGAGAGAGATGGGGATGAGAGAGAGATGGGGGAGGGAGAGAGATGGGGATGAGAGAGAGATGGGGATGAGAGAGAGATGGGGGAGAGAGAGATGGGGAGAGAGAGAGATGGGGATGAGAGAGAGATGGGGATGAGAGAGAGATGGGGATGAGAGAGAGGAAGGAGATGAGAGAGAGAGATGGGGATGAGAGAGAGATGGGGAGAGAGAGATGGGGAGAGAGAGAGATGGGGATGAGAGAGAGATGGGGGAGAGAGAGATGGGGAGAGAGAGAGATGGGGATGAGAGAGAGATGGGGATGAGAGAGAGATGGGGATGAGAGAGAGATGGGGATGAGAGAGAGGAAGGAGATGAGAGAGAGATGGGGATGAGAGAGAGATGGGGAGAGAGAGAGATGGGGATGAGAGAGAGAGATGGGGATGAGAGAGAGATGGGGATGAGAGAGAGAGATGGGGATGAGAGAGAGATGGGGATGAGGGAGAGATGGGGATGAGAGAGAGATGGGGGAGCGAGAGAGATGGGGGAGAGAGAGATGGGGATGAGAGAGAGGAAGGAGAGTGGAATAGAAAAATAAATCAGTTTGTTAAGTGGATTGCCTCATTTGTTTGAATTGAAATCCCACAGAGGGAAAGTGTTCATATAAAGCTCAGACAGTACAGTCAATTTGAAAGTCCTTTGTGTCTTCGAGGCAATACATCACGAATAAAATAAAAATAAAAGGCTGTATCTCACCTAGGCTACTAACCTAGATAGGCCACCTGTCTCCACCATATTGCTTTCACCTAGGCTACTAAACTAGATAGGCCACCTGTCTCCACCATATTGCTTTCACCTAGGCTACTAAACTAGATAGGCCACCGGTCTCCACCATATTGCATCTCACCTAGGCTACTAAACTAGATAGGCCACCTGTCTCCACCATATTGCTTTCACCTAGGCTACTAACCTAGATAGGCCACCTGTCTCCATCATATTGCTTTCACCTAGGCTATTAAACTAGATAGGCCACCTGTCTCCACCATATTGTATCTCACCTAGGCTACTAACCTAGATAGGCCACCTGTCTCCACCATATTGTATCTCACCTAGGCTACTAACCTAGATAGGCTACCTGTCTCCACCATATTGCTTTCACCTAGGCTATTAAACTAGATAGGCCACCTGTCTCCACCATTTTGCTTTCACCTAGGCTACTAAACTAGATAGGCCACCGGTCTCCACCATATTGTATCTCACCTAGGCTACTAACCTAGATAGGCCACCGGTCTCCACCATATTGCTTTCACCTAGGCTACTAACCTAGATAGGCCACCTGTCTCCACCATATTTTATCTCACCTAGGCTACTAACCTAGATAGGCCACCGGTCTCCACCATATTGCTTTCACCCATTTGCTCCAGGGTTGACCCTGGACGTGACCCCCCTTTCCAAGAATGTAAAAAAAAAAAATGCTTTTCCCACGTGAAATAGGACAAATATAAGCACCCACCAAATGATTACTACTGTTGCTTTCACCCATCACGTTCTCTAAGATCAGTGACTATGAAGGAGGAGGAGGCAAGGAGAAGATATTTAGCACTCTTGAGGAGGCAGCAGCAGAAGGTACACCACAATCACCCCCACACCTTGTCAACACCCATCAACACTCTGGGAGGCCCTCTCTGTTGCTAGGTAACAGCAGAGGAGAGTTTCCTGCCTCACCCCTAGTTGGGACTCTGATTGGACTGTCATTAGTGTTCCACTGTGGTACACTGATAGGAAGCTATTTTGGTTGAAGACACTTTTCCACCATGGTCCATTCATGCTATCTGGAATCCTTGGGACATCCCAATGTTACCCCATTTAATATGAAATGTAAAATAATTAAGGGTTAGGTTAGGTGAGGGTTATGGTTAAGGTTAGGGTTAGGGTTTAGGGTAGGGTTGCCCCAAGGATCCCAGATAGCACTAACCTTTCTACCATCAAAGATAATTCATATTCATTATCGCAAGTGCAACTGAAAGAAAAAGGGGGAAATATTTCAAGAGAAAGAGCTGACTGCCATTACTTAGTAGTGCTACTGAGACAAAAGAGCATCTTTATGAAAGACTTTCATAGTTGGCCTCAATCTATGCCTCTAAAAACTCAAAATAGTTTTGCTTTTAAAGACCTTTTCAAAAATAAAATATTTGCTGTTGCCTATTTCTTTCAAAGTGACATTTATGACACCCTATTCCCTATATAGGACACTGTGTGTGAGAGAGTGTGTGTGAGTGTGTGTGTGCCTGAGATGGTATGTTAATTCATGGCTATCCCCCCAACCCAGAGGAGGAGCAGGGATTAGGTAGGCCTATCTCCCAAGGACACCCTTTCAGGTGTGCGCGCATGTGACTCTCTCTATTCCCCTTTGCGTTCTTTAATCTTGTGAGGAGCGATAGTCTCATCACCAAAACACACAATACAGTATCTCCTTTGTACAACCCTTTGAATTTACCATCAGATGCCCTTCATTTCCCCCAGCCCTGAGTTGTGTCGGCTACCTTAAAGCGTCCTACACAATGCTGTTTGAAGACTCTGTTCTCTATCTGTGGGTGAGGATCTGCTGCAGGATGGATCTACTGTGATATTATACAATTACCAAAGAGACAATATATACATTGAGTACACCAAACATTAGGAACACCTTCCGATTATTGAGTTGCATCCCCTTTTGCCCTCAGAACAGCCTCAATTCCTTTCGGGGCATGGACTCTACAAGGTGTTGAAAGCGTCCCACAGGGATGCGGACCCATGTTGACTGCAATGCTTCCCACAGTTGTGTCAAGTTGGCTGGATGTCCTATGGGTGTTGGACCATTCTTGATACACATAGGAAACTGTTGAGCATAAAAAACCCAGCAGCATTGCAGTTCTTGACACAAACCGGTGCGCCTGGCACCTACAAACATACCCTGGTAGCCATTATTTTGGCTACCATGGCCATGCCTCATAGGATGACATTGTTCCCGTCCATAGAGCACGAGTGGTCACTGAATGGTTTGATGAGCATGAAAACGTGTAAACTATATCCCATTGCCGTCTCAGTCTCCAGATCTCAACCCAATTGAACACTTATTGGAGATTCTGGAGTGGCGTCTGAGACAGTGTTTTCCACAACGGTTAAAAAAACACAAAATTATGGTGTTGCATCCCTCTAATTGAGATCCAGGCATTTGTAGAATCTTTTTTAAAAGCTGTTTTGGCTTGTGGTGGCCCAACATGTTGATGTATTTTTGTAGTTTTATTGTCACATACACCAGATAGGTGCAGTGAAATGTGTTGCGAAATGTGTTGCTTTACAGGGTCAGCCATATTAGTACGGCACCACTGGAACAAATTAGGGTAAGTGTCTTGCTAAAAGGCACATCGAATGATTTTTCACCATCTCAGCGAGGGTATTCGAACCAGTGACCTTTCAGTTACTGGCCAGATGCTCTAACTGATATAATGTAATATTATAGAAGTATCACAGAGACAAAATAAGAAGAAGGGTTGGTCTGTTAAATGCCACAGAAGCTGGACACTATGGGGCGATTTCGCAAACACATATTAAGCCTAATCCTAGACTAAATTGCACTTTTAAACTGGACTAACTGAAATTGCATTTCTCAGACATGGTTGAAAATAGTCTCAGATTTGCCCTAGTCTAGATTGAAAAAGTCTGATTACCAGGACGATTAGAGTTAATCTAGATCTAAGTGAAGGTTTAAAGGAAACCTGGCCATCTGTTGGGGCGGTATGCAAATTGGAGTGGGTCTAGGATGTCCGGGAGGATGCTGTTGATGTGAGCCATGACCAGCCTTCAAAGCACTTCATGGCTACCGACGTGAGTGCCACGGGGCGGAAATCATTTAGGCAGGTTACCTTCGCTTCCTTGGGCACAGGGACTATGGTGGTCTGCTTGAAATATGTAGGTATTACAGACTCGGTCAGGGAGAGGTTGAAAATGTCAGTGAAGACACTTGACAGTTGGTCCGCACATGCTTTGAGTACATGTCCTGGTAATCCGTCTGGCCCAGCGGCTTTGTGAATGTTGACCTGTTTAATGGATTTGTTCACATCGGCTATGGAGAGCGTTATCACACAGTCATCCAGAACAGCTGGTGCTCTCATGCATGCTTTAGTATTGCTTGCCTCGAAGCGAGCATAAAAGGCATTTAGCTCATCTGATAGGCTCGGTGTAACTGGGCAGCTCATGTCTGGGTTTCCCTTTGTAGTCCGTAATAGTTTTCAAGCCCTGCCACATCCGACGAGCGTCAATCTTAATCCTGTATTGACGCTTTGCTTGTTTGATGGTTCGTCTGAGGGCATAGCAGGATTTCTTATAAGCGTCTGGATTAGTCTCCCGCTCCTTGAAAGCGGCAGCTCTAGCCTTTAGCTCGATGCGGATGTTGACTGTAATCCATGGCTTCTGGTTGGGATATGTACGTACAGTCACTGTGGGGACGACGTCATCGATGCACTTATTTATGAAGCCGATGACTGAGGTGGTATACTCCTCAATGCCATTGGCTGAATCCCGGAACATATTTCAGTCTGTGTTAGCAAAACAGTCCTGTAGTGTAGCATCCGCGTCATCTGACCACTTCCGTATTGAGCGAGTCACTGGTACTTCCTGCTTTAGTTTTTGCTTGTAAGCAGGAATCAGGAGGATAGAATTATGGTCAGATTTGACAAATGGAGGGCGGGGCTGTCACGGGCAGATAGAACACTTGGAGGATGAGTCAGGCGCAGGAGACTGAGGTCCGTTTGAACAAACGTAATTTAATACTGCCAAGGGGCAAAATCCACATATAAGGCAGGGTGCACAAAAGTCAAATGACGAGAGGAAAGCTCCACTCTAAAAGACAGACGGGGCGCAGCCCGGCAACCCTAATGCCTAAACGATACGTAGCAAAAGCAACTACGTTAAAGAATTACAACCCCTACCACACGTAACATAAAACAATCCCGCGCGAATCCTAACTAAACACAGACGAACTAAATACCCCCACACTAATGACAAACACGAAACAGGTGCAACCAAAAACAGACATAACTAACAGACACTGAAACATAGATCGGTGGCAGCTAGTAGGCCGGCGACGACGACCGCCGAGCACCGCCCGACCGAGGAGAGGCGCCACCTTCTGTGGACGTTGTGACAGGGGGAGAGCTTTGTATGTATCTCTGTGTGTGGAGTAAAGGTGGTGTAGGATTTTTTTCCCCTGGTTGCACATGTGACATGCTGGTAAAAATGTGCTAAAGCTGATTTAAGTTTGCCTGTATTAAAGTCCCCGGCTACTAGGAGCGCCACTTCTGGGTGAGCATTTTCTTGTTTGCATATGGCCTTATGGAGTTGGTTGAGAGCGGTCTTAGAGCCAGCTTCGTTTGTGGTTATAAATAGACAGTTACGAATTATACAGATGAGAACTCGCTTGGTAGATAGTGCGTCTACATCTTATTATAAGGTACTCTACCTCAGGCGAGCAATACCTCGAGACTTCTTTAATATTAGACATTGCGCACCAGCTGTTAGCAAACAAAAAGACACAAACCCCCCCCACCCCTCGTCTTACCAGAGGTAGCGTCTCTGTTCTGCCGGTGCATGGAAAATCCGGCTAGTTCTATGTTGTCCGTGTCTTCGTTCAGCCACGTCTCGTTTAAGCCACATCTTAAACATAAGATCTTACAGTTTTTAATGTCCCGTTGGTAGGATAATCTTAATCGTAGATCATCCATTTTATTGTCAAATGATTGCACGTTAGCGAGAAGAACGGAAAGCAGTGGGAGTTTACTCGCTCGCATCCGGATTTTCAGAAGGATGCCTGAACTTCGGCCCCTTTTCCGGGGTCTTTTCTTCACGTGAAAGGCGTGGATCTGGGCCTGTTCCAATGAAAGCAGGATATCCTTCTTGTCAGACTCGTTAAAGGAAAAAGTTTCTTCCAGTCCGTGGTGAGTAATTGTTTTCTGATGTCCAGAAGTTTTGTTCGGTCATAAGAGATGGTAGCAGCAACATTATGTACACAATATGTTTAAAAATAAGTTACACAAAACGCAAAAAAAAAAAAAAAATAGCACAATTGGTTAGGAGAATGTAAAACATCAGCCATGTTCTTCGGCGCCATCTTCATATACGTTAAACCTTTAAACAGGTCAACATTCACAAGGCCGTAGGGCCAGACGGATTACCAGGACGTGTAGTCCGAGCATGCGCTGACCAACTGGCAAGTGTCTTCACTGACATTTTCAACCTCTCCCTGTCTGAGTCTATAATACCAACATGTTTTAAGCAGACCACCATAGTCCCTGTGCCCATGAACACTAAGGTAACTTGCTTAAATGAGTACTGACCCGTAGCACTCACGTCTGTAGCCATGAAATGCTATGAAAGGCAGGTCATGGCTCACATCAACACCATTATCCCAGAAAGCCCCAACAGATCCACAGATGATGCAATCTCTATTGCACTCCACACTGGCCCTTTCACACCTGGACAAAAGGAACACCTATGTGAAAATGCTATTCATTGACTACAGCTCAGCGTTCAATATCCTAGTGCCCACAAAGCTCATCACTAAGCTAAGGACGCTGGGACTAAACACCTCCCTCTGCAACTGGATCCTGGACTTCCTGACGGGCCGCCCCCAGGTGGTAAGGGTAGGTAACAACACATCCGCCACACTGATCCTCAACATGGGGGCCCCTCAGGGGTGCGTGCTCAGTCCCCTCCTGAATTCCATGTTCACTCTTTGTTTACATACTGTGTCCCACGGTGAGGTGGGTGTGGATGTGGGTGGGTTTGGGTGAGGGTGTGTGTGTGTGTGTGTGTGTGTGTGTTTGTGTGGGTGCGTGTGTCTGTTTCGATAAAGAATTAACACAGCATTGTACCACCACATCTAATGACGTAAATTAGTGTGACAGACACGGTGCATTAGGCCAGTGGGATTGTGAATAGAACCGCGTCGCTTCCAGCTCTGACATGGATTATAAGGAAGGCTGCTGAAACATTACATCTCTCTCTCTATTCAATACATTCTCACCAAACAGCAGTATGTACTGTAGACTGCCTCACCATTGCTCCAGGGTAAGATGTTTACCCATCTACCTAATGGTTAAGGTTAGATGTAGGTGAGAGAATCTGATCCTGCACAGAGGAATCACAAACAGTAGCTAGTCTCTAAAGCGAGTGCATCGATCGGACAATATTGCTTTAGAATATGGAGGTGAGGGGTAAGGGAATAACAGATGTAGAATCAAAACATTGGGGTCAAGCCAGCTGAGAAAAAGTAAATACATTTTAAATTACAAAAGAAAGATCACACATTCACACTTTTGAACAATCAATGTTTATGCTGCTTTGTATGTGTATTTTTTGCTGGCAGGTAAAATTGCTCAGCTCCTAGTTGTATACGTACGATTAGAACGGCTTCTCTTTCCTACCTGCAGTATCCTTAGATCTGACATGATCAGAGAATGCCTTAGAACTGACATGATCAGAGAATGCCTTAGAACTGACATGATCAGAGAATGCCTTAGAACGGTCATGATCAGAGAATGCCTTAGATCTGACATGATCAGAGAATGCCTTAGATCTGACATGATCAGAGAATGCCTTAGAAATGACATGATCAGAGAATGCCTTAGATCTGACATGATCAGAGAATGCCTTAGATCTGACATGATCAGAGAATGCCTTAGATCTGTCATGATCAGAGAATGCCTTAGATCTGACATGATCAGAGAATGCCTTAGATCTGACATGATCAGAGAATGCCTTAGATCTGACATGATCAGAGAATGCCTTAGATCTGACATGATCAGAGAATGCCTTAGATCTGACATGATCAGAGAATGCCTTAGATCTGACATGATCAGAGAATGGCTTAGAACGGTCATGATCAGAGAATGGCTTAGAACGGTCATGATCAGAGAATGCCTTAGATCTGTCATGATCAGAGAATGCCTTAGAACGGTCATGATCAGAGAATGCCTTAGAACGGTCATGATCAGAGAATGGCTTAGATCTGTCATGATCAGAGAATGCCTTAGAACGGTCATGATCAGAGAATGCCTTAGAACGGTCATGATCAGAGAATGGCTTAGAACGGTCATGATCAGAGAATGGCTTAGTTGAGAGGGAATGTTAAAAGAAGAAAATATTCCACAGCCACGTTGCACAATCGATAGAATCATACTCAAAAGTCTGAACAAGCAGCACAGCTCCAATAATGGCAGTAGCAGTCTCACAGTAGGGGCTCCATTCCACCTTTGCTAGACGGCTCTCCGCCTCGTTCGAGAATGTTGTGTTTAGGGGCTGGCTGTCTCCTGATAAAGTGTCAAAGCACTGCTGTGAAACAAATCACAAAACAAGACGTGTCCATCAACACCAGACTTTTACAACGGGTCATTTCCTGTCCAGAGAGGAAGTGGAATGCAGACATCCACTAGTGCAGTGGTCGTTAGACTGAAATGGATACGGAGTCTCCTTCCTCTGGAGTCTGGACAGTCTCTGTGGTGATGTAAAGGAGTAGGATAAAGTTGACCCTTGACAGACAGATCAAAGCTCCTCTCTCCTTACCTCTCTGACCAGCTGTTTCTGTAGCAGGAAGGAGACGCATCACCATGAGAGACAGGATGGGAAGTGACTGATGGGTGTGACGGCAGACACAGGATTTGAACCAATTTAATGAGATGAGTAAGTGCTGGGCTGGATCAGAAATGTGTGCACCCTCAGGATCCCCCAAGAATAGATGGAGAAACAGTAGATTAGTTGCCAGTACTGAGAGGTGATATTACCTCAGCTATAGTTGCCAGTACTGAGAGGTGATATTACCTCAGCTATAGTTGCCAGTACTGAGAGGTGATATTACCTCAGCTATAGTTGCCAGTACTGAGAGGTGATATTACCTCAGCTATAGTTGCCAGTACTGAGAGGTGATATTACCTCAGCTATAGTTGCCTGTACTGAGAGGTGATATTACCTCAGCTATAGTTGCCAGTACTGAGAGGTGATATTACCTTAGCTTTAAACACAAACTTCTCTCTGGTCAAGGCTGTAACAGTTTGTTCTTCCAGAGGTAATGAGAGAACAGAAATCTGGAGAGAGAGAGAGAAAGACAGATGCAGAGAAAGAACATTGCCGTCCCAGATGGACTGGGAACCATGTGGCATTCCCGGGAACGAGAACAGGAATGGGATCATGGTCTGGTTCAGCCAGGATGTGTGTGTGTGTGTGTGTCCCAGCTGATCTCTGGTGCCAGATATGGGGTTACAGAAACTCTCCACTGCCTGGCTATTTATACAGGAGATACACTCACTGACGTGGATACTGTAAATAAAATAAAATGTATTTAAAAGCCCTTTTTACATCAGCATGTCATAAAGTGCTTATCCATAAACCCAGCCTAAAACCCCAGACAATGAAGATGTAGAAGTACATCTGTACGATTCAAAGTGTGTGTGTGTGTATGTAACGCTCATTTATCATGAAAACCCCCAGTCTCAGTTTCTCTAACACCTTCTGAGAAGGGGGGGACTACATCTTGGAGTATATCTATATAATAGTGCATGTTAGAGTCCTGACAGGGGACAGCTCAGTCCTGACTCTGGTCCTGACTAGTCAGGTACAGACCTTTCTCCCTGTTTCAGGGACATGTATAAGAGGTCAGTCTTATCTTGCTCTCCCAAATACATAGGAAGGCGGAGATATATAGGCCTAATCTCAACCCCAACCTTTTTTTTATCTGGTTCCTGTTCAGTAGAGTTCATTGTAAGCTTGGGGATTTACTGTGGTCAGAACTGATACACACAAAACACTTCACAGGTAGTAAATCCAGACAGTGGTGATTGATTTGAATGGAATGACTACTGGGGGCGAGGGGGTCAAAACATTGTCAACAATAAGACAAGCCATAAGGCTGCTGAATAACTAATCAAAAATGGCCGCCGGTCTATTACATTACCCACCCCCCCATTTGTTTTGTACACTGCTGCTACTTGCTGTTTATTATCTATGCATAGTCACTTCACCTCTACCTACATGTGCAAATTACCTCTAACCTGTACCCCCGCACACTGACTTGGTACCAGTAACCCCTGTATATTGCCTCGTTATTGTTATGTTACTTTTTTACTTTAGTTTATTTGGTAAATATTTTATTAACTCTTCTTGAACTGCACTGTTGGTTAAGGGCTTGTAAGTAAGCATTTCATGGTAAGGTCTACACTTGTTGTATTCGGCGCATGTGACAAATAAAGTTTGATTTGATATTGTTTGGAGTAATTGGGGCTGTTCCTGTTCCTCCATCCCCCTCCCTTTGTGGTTCCAACTCAAACTTCCTGTCCCCTCTACAGCCCCCCTAGATGCTGTTAACGATAAAAGACAGGAAGAGGAAGGAATCTTCCTATCGTCATCTAACCAAGTAAACTAAAGTGTCCAGCCTGTATCACAAAAACATTCTAGGGGAAATACTACTTTTGAATTCCACAGAATCATCTGGAGTGGAATGTTTACATCTCTCTATTGGAAACATCACGGAATATCTGGAGTGATAAAGAACAGAACACTTGGAATACTCCCCAAATACACTAAACACTAACACTGTTTCGAGGAAACAAGTGAGCAGGAAAAAAAACGTTCCTTTCTACTACTACTCTCAGTGGATACATCGTTTCCCAGGAGAGGTCCAGCGTTTCACTCACTTACATTCTGGGATAAAAGAAAGGAAAACAGTTTTTCTCCTTTTTCCACTGATGATGCAGTGTGTAAAATAGCAGAACTAGGAACCTTCAAAAATAAATGCAATTAAACACTACACAAGATCTCCTCTCAAAAAACAAATTTTAATTAAAACAAAAAAGTTCAATCATTAACAAGTTTATAAAACAGTGATTTAGTTACATAAATAAATTGATATTGGTGTATCAAATCTGAATTTTAACATCATGAGCAATGTTGACACGGTTGAAGAAGTACAATCGTTTACCTATCATAATAAATAAAATGGAACATGAACGATATTTGTCTCTGGACAAAGGACCTATGGACAAACCTCTAGGGGAGGAGGGGACAAGAGACACTAGACAATGTTTCTGCACCCCAAAACAAACAGAAGAGAAGGGCTTTTTAAAGCACAGAACACAGAATCATTCCGCTAAAAATGAAAAGACACTAAAAGTTGTAACCAAAGTCGGTTGGCTTTTTCATTTCAATGAACAAAGTTTGGTAGTCAGAACTCCCGTTTGGTTGTTTTAAAGCGTTAAGACAAGGCAAGAAAGAAGGCTGTTCTCGTTGAATAATTCTAGAGAGATAACTAAAAAGTTAAAAAAGGAGAAACATATAAAAAAGCGTAACAAAACAAAATTGAACAGTCAAGACCAACATAGCAACTTTCTGTCCTGCACAGTCAAGGAGTCGACAGAAGAGGCATGTTGTAGGTTCGTTGTAGAGGCATGTACATGTTTTCATTTGTTGTTGTGCATATAATGGAGATTCTTTTTTGTGACTTGAACACTGTGGAAGGAGACATGATGCGTGAACAAACCAAATTTCACCACAGCGTATTACTATGCTAATTATTAGTAAAGAGTCAGGGATTATGTGGGATCTACATTTCACGGCTTCGTAGGCCCTGGGCCGGAGTTCTCCATTTGTAATGCTAAGGCTCACTGATCGGGCTCCTGGGCAGTTTCTCTCTCTTTCTCTCCTCTTATACCACGCTGCCCAATACAACTGTGTTCAACTGGAGGATACATATATTTTGCTGGTCCATACAAAATACAACATCCATGTCATTTTTTGCAAACAGCCGGATCCTGTCAAGCAGTCCAGTGGATGTCAGTCTGTCTGTCTCTCCGGGGTCGCCCAGCTAACAGTCCTACTGAGATGACCCCTAACCTTTGACCATTGTCCTGGCCCCTGATGACGCAACGCGACACGTTTTAAAAGTCCTTCTGATATGTTTTGGTTATAAAAACCATGGTACTGCAGCTTCAAGTATTTTGCATTACATAGAATATGATTTAATAAATTAGTTAACGTATACATTTGTTTTCAATATTCAGACATATACTATCATATATACAGTACAATAAAATGCTCTCATTCTCTCTTTTTTATTTTCCTTTGCTTTTTTTGTTGAGAAATCCCTGAGAATGTATGTTGATAGTTGCTAAGTTTCCACAAGCGCAAGCACTATGACAGTATAATTGTGTTTTTCTGCAAGTGTGTGTTTGCAGGTTGTTTCTGCAACTGCATGAGTTTCTGAATGTGTCCGTTACTATGTGTTTCTGCACGTGTCTAAAACACAGGGTAAACAACATTGCAGAGCCTCAGCAGACAGTCAGCCTGGAGTTGGTGATCTCTGTTACTAAAGCCACAGCAGACAGTCAGCCTGGAGTTGGTGATCTCTGTTACTAAAGCCACAGCAGACAGTCAGCCTGGAGTTGGTGATCTCTGTTACTAAAGCCACAGCAGACAGTCAGCCTGGAGTTGGTGATCTCTGTTACTAAAGCCACAGCAGACAGTCAGCCTGGAGTTGGTGATCTCTGTTACTAAAGCCACAGCAGACAGTCAGCCTGGAGTTGGTGATCCCTGTTACTAAAGCCACAGCAGACAGTCAGCCTGGAGTTGGTGATCCCTGTTACTAAAGCCACAGCAGACAGTCAACCTGGAGTTGGTGATCCCTGTTACTAAAGCCACAGCAGACAGTCAACCTGGAGTTGGTGATCTCTGTTACTAAAGCCACAGCAGACAGTCAACCTGGAGTTGGTGATCTCTGTTACTAAAGCCACAGCAGACAGTCAGCCTGGAGTTGGTGATCTCTGTTACTAAAGCCACAGCAGACAGTCAGCCTGGAGTTGGTGATCCCTGTTACTAAAGCCACAGCAGACAGTCAGCCTGGAGTTGGTGATCTCTGTTACTAAAGCCACAGCAGACAGTCAACCTGGAGTTGGTGATCTCTGTTACTAAAGAGAAAAAAAACAATAAATTGAAGACTGAAGTGGATAGTGAACTGTTTGTGTTGTTATTTAACTGTTAACACACACTGACTACACTGAGTGGGGGAAGGAAGGGCTAAGGACAAGGGGGGAATAAAGCTGGGTCCGTACGAGGTACTGGTCACGTCTGATGGAGTTGCTCTGTTTGGTTTTAAGCCTTGTTTGTCTCATTGTCTCTGAGCTGTGAGCATTTAACAGAGGGGGACAGGAGTGCTATGTGGACATCTCGCCACTGGACAACATATACTCAGTGTAAAAAGATTTTATTTTTCTCTTTAGTTCTCTCTCTCTCTCTCTCTTACACTCTTTCACACTGTCTTTATACATAAAGGGACACACACACACACACACACACACACACACACACACACACACACACACACACTTCCACAACATGACAATTTTATTTTTTGTTCGCTTGTTTGTGAACTAAATAGGGTCTATACACATTAATACCGATGTGGCCTTTGTTGTTTTCAGGTTTTTCTTTCACTTTTTCCGTCACTTTTTAAGTTAAAAGGGATACAAAGGCAGAATCAAGTAAAAGGGGGCGTGATCGCTCTCAATCTCCATCTCAATAGATCCATCGACCAATCACAATAGTTTTTAAGTTTAGTCTTTCGTCAACCGAACCTCTCCCGTACGAGCATCATGAGTTTCTTCTTGCCCTTGTAGATCTGTTTGAGGTTGTCTATGAACTGGGTAAACTGGATGTGTCCGTCCTGGGCCATGAGGAACGTCTCTCTGGCCTTACTGAGGAACTCTATAAACTCGCTGTAGTGGCGCGGGCTGATGTGCGTGAGGCGAGAGTGCGTGGTGTTGATGTAGGCTCCAATGGTGGCGTCCAGCAGCTGCCTGAGTGGAGCCTTGTCCAGCGACATCAGCTTCCCAGAGTTCCTGCGGCTGTGCAGCGCCACCATGCCCGGCGTGGTCAATGTGCACCGTCTCAAAATGTCTGACAGCACAGTGGCGCACTTCACACTTTTCACCACCAGGGGGATGACGGCAGCCAGCTCATTCTTCCCCAGAGAGTGACTCAGAGCGCAGGCCCACAGCACGTCGTTGATAGCCGGGTGGGTGTCCTGGTTGTAGCTGAGGTTAAGGTGGGCCATGGCTAGTGTGGCCAGCTTGTATGCCCTCATGGGATATCCTCTGTGCTCCATGTACCTGGCTATCGTAAAGAGCTGTGTGTAGCTCATCCCCGTGACGGCCGCGTCCAGAACGATCTGGTAGGCTGTCTCGAAGGCGATGTGGTCCTTCTCACAGAGGGTGAGGGCGGAGAGGGAACAGTTCTGGGGGTCCTTCATGGCACACTGGAGGGCCAGTGTCCGGGCGGAGGAGGCCAGGTTCTCCTGCTGGTGACAGTCCAGGTGCAGCCGGACGATGGTGGTGTTGGACATGACGGTGGTGGCCACGATGCTGGTGGCCTCGGTCGGGGTGAACAGGGTGAACCAACTCTGCATGATGCTGTCCAACGCATACACACCTACAGCAGTGGAGAGCAGAGGAGAAGGTGGTGAGGTCATGAAAATATGTTCTACACACACATACATCACTCATACACCCCAGTTGATACACCACAGTTGACATTATGCACATTGGAAATGGGAACCCATTCAACAACAGGATACTTCTGTTCTGCAGCCACACACACTGGAAAACAGCATTTGAATAGTAACTCACCAACTTCTGTGGCACAGGTGACCAGCCACCGTACCATCTCTCTCCTCCTCCAGTTCAACGTGGACAGAGTCATTCTCATCACCTTCAGGGAAGAAAGGAACAGGTACAGGTTAGGGAGGTGTGTTTGTTTGCTTGCGTGCATGCATATATATGTGTGTGTGTGTGTGTATAAATAACTCAGCAAAAATAGAATAACTGTCCTTTTTCAGGACCCTCTCTTTCAAAGATAATTCGTAAAAATCCAAATAACTTCACAGATCTTCATTGTAAAGGGTTTAAACACCGTTTCCCATTCTTGTTCAAAGAACCATAAACAATTAATGAACATGCACCCGTGGAACGGTCGTCAAAACATTAACAACTTACAGATGGTAGGCAATTAAGGTCATAGTTCTGAAAATTTAGGACACTAAAGAGGCCTTTCTACTGACTCTGAAAAGCACCAAAATAAAAAAGCTGCCCAGGGTCCCTGCTCAACTGCGTGAACGTGCCTTAGGCATGCTGCAAGGAGGCATGAGGACTGCAGATGTGGCCAGGGCAAAAAATTGCAATGTCCGTACTGTGAGACGCCTAAGACAGCACTACAGGGAGACAGGACGGACAGCTGATCGTTCTCGCAGTGGCAGACCACGTGTAACAACACCTGCACAGGATCGGTACATCCGAACATCACACCTCCGGGACAGATACAGGATGGCAACAACAACTGCCCGAGTTACACCAGGAACGCACAATCCTTTCATCAGTGCTCAGACTGTCTGCAATAGGCTGAGAGAGGCTGAGGGCTTGTAGGCCTGTTGTAAGGCAGGTCCTCACCAGACATCACCGGCAACAACATCACCTATGGTCACAAACCCACCTTCGCTGGACCAGGCAGGACTGGCAAAAAGTGCTCTTCACTGACGAGTCGCGGTTTTGTCTCACCAGGGGTGATGGTCGGATTTGCGTTTATCGTCAAAGGAAGGAGCGTTACACCGAGGCCTGTACTCTGGAGCGGGATCGATTTGGAGGTGGAGGGTCCGTCAAGGTCTGGGGCGGTGTGTCACAGCATCATCAGACTGAGCTTGTTGTCATTGCAGGCAATCTCAACGCTGTGCATTACAGGGAAGACATCCTCCTCCCTTATGTGGTACCCTTCCTGCAGGCTCATCCTGACATGACCCTCCAGCATGACAATGCCACCAGCTATACTGCTCGTTCTGTGCATGATTTCCTGCAAGACAGAAATGTCAGTGTTCTGCTACGGCCAGCGAAGAGCCTGTTGGATCGGAGGGTGAGAGCTAGGGCCATTCCCAACAGAAATGTCCGGGAACTTGCAGGTCTCCTGGTGGAAGAGTGGGGTTAACATCTCACAGCAAGAACTGGCAAATCTGGTGCTGTCCATGAAGAGGAGATGCACTGCAGTACTTAATGCAGCTGGTGGCCACACCAGATACTGACTGTTACTTTTGATTTTGACCACCCTTTGTTCAGGGACACATTATTCCATACCTGTTAGTCACGTCTGTGGAACTTGTTCAGTTTATGTCTCAGTTGTTGAATCTTGACATGTTCATACAAATATTTACTTATTTTGTTAAGTTTGCTGAAAATAAACGCAGTTGACAGTGAGAGGATGTTTCTTTTTTTGCTGAGTTTATATGCAGTTGAAGTCTGAAGTGTACATACACTTAGGTTGGAGTCATTAAAACTCGTTTTTCAACCACTTCACAAATTCTTTGTTAACAAACTTTAGTTTTGGCAAGACGGTTAGGACATATACTTTGTGCATGACAAGTAATTTTTCCAACAATTGTTTACAGACAGATTATTTCACTGTATCACAATTCCAGTGGGTCAGAAGTTTACAAACACTAAGTTGACTGTGCCTTTCAACAGCTTGGAAAATTCCAGAAAATTATGTCATGGCTTTAGAAGCTTCTGATAGGCTAATTGACAATATTTGAGTCAATTGGAGGTGTACCTGTGGATGTATTTCAAGGCCTACCTTCAAACTCAGTGCCTCTTTGCTTGACATCATAGGAAAATCAAAAGAAATCAGCCAAGGCCTCAGAACAAAAATTGTAGACCTCCACAAGTCTGGTTCATCCCTGGGAGCAATTTCCAAACGCCTGAAGGTACCACGTTCATCTGTACAAACAATAGTACGCAAGTATAAACACCATGGGACCACGCAGACGTCATACAGCTCTGGAAGGTGACGCGTTCTGTTTCCTAGAGATGAACGTACTTTGGTGCAAAAAGTGCAAATCAATCTCAGAACAACAGCAAAGGACCTTGTGAAGATGTTGGAGGAAACAGGTACAAAAGTATCTATATTCACAGTAAAATGAGTCCTATATCGACATAACATGAAAGGCTGCTCAACAAGGAAGAAGCCACTGCTCCAAAACCTCCATAAAAAAGCTAGACTATGTTTTGCAACTGCACATCGAGACAAATATCGTACTTTTTGGAGAAATGTCCTCTGGTCTGATGAAAGAAAAATAGAACTGTTTGGCCATAATGACCATTGTGACGTTTGGAGGAAAAAGGGGGAGGCTTGCAAGCCGAAGAACACCATCCCAACCATGAAGCACAGGGGTGGCAGCATCATGTTGTGGGGGTGCTTTGCTGAAGGAGGGACTGGTGCACTTCACAAAATAGATGGCATCATGAGGCAGGAAAATTATGTGGATATATTGAAGCAACATCTCAAGACATCAGTCAGGAAGTTAAAGCTTGGTCGCAAATGGGTCTTCCAAATGGACAATGACCCCAAGCATACTTCCAAAGTTGTGGCAAAATGGCTTAAGGACAACAAAGCCAAGGTATTGGAGTGGCCATCACAAAGCCCTGACCTCCAATCCTATAGAAAATGTGTGGGCAGAGCTGAAAAAGCGTGGGCGAGCAAGGAGGCCTACAAACCTGACTCCGTTACACCAGCTTATTACACCAAATTATTGTGGGAAGCTTGTGGAAGGCTACCCGAAACATTTGACCCAAGTTAAACAATTTAAAGGCAATGCTACCAAATACTAATTGAGTGTATGTAAACTTCTGACCCACTGGGAATGTGATGAAAGAAATAAAATCTGAAATAAATCATTCTCTCTACTATTATTCTGACATATCACGTTCTTAAAATAAAGTGGTGATTCTAACTGACCTAAAACAGGTTATTTGAACTAGGATTAAATGTCAGGAATTGTGAAAAACTGAGTTTAAATGTATTCGGCTAAGGTGTATGTAAACTTCAGACTTCAACTGTATGTATGTATGTATACTACTGGTCAAAAGTTTTAGAACACCTACATTTTTTGTTGTTGAAATTCACACAGTTTAATGTCTTAACGTACTCAAATTAAATCATAGAACAAATAAACAAAACAATTACATGATTTCTTTTTTGTTTAACAGAATGCAATCTACATTTTTGACTCAAAGTAGCCACCTTTTGCAGACACACTCGTGGCATTCTTTCTACAATGGAAATCAAATATTGCTCGGAAATTCCGTCCCAACACTGTTGCAGAAGTTCCCACAAATGTGTTGCACTTGTAGGTTGCTTTACTTTCACCCTTCTGCCCAGTTCATCCCAAACCAGCACCATGGAGTTTAAGTCTGGAGACCGTGCTGGCCATTCCATGATTTGAAGCCTTCCGTCTTGTTCTTTTCTTCTAAGGTAGTTCTGACATAGCCTGGGGGGTATGTTCTGGGTCATTATCTGGCTGTAGGATGAACCCCATAGCCTGGGGAGTATGTTCTGGGTCATTATCTGGCTGTAGGATGAACCCCATAGCCTGGGGAGTATGTTCTGGGTCATTATCTATCTGGCTGTAGGATGAACCCCATAGCCTGGGGAGTATGTTCTTGGTCATTATCTGGCTGTAGGATGAACCCCATAGCCTGGGGAGTATGTTCTGGGTCATTATCTATCTGGCTGTAGGATGAACCCCATAGCCTGGGGAGTATGTTCTGGGTCATTATCTTGCTGTAGGATGAACCCCATAGCCTGGGGGGTATGTTCTGGGTCATTATCTGGCTGTAGGATGAACCCCATAGCCTGGGGAGTATGTTCTGGGTCATTATCTTGCTGTAGGATGAACCCCTGACCAACTAGGTGTACACCAGAGGGTATTGCATGGTGCTGCAAAATGCTGTGGTAGCCGTTTTGGTTCAGGGTGCCATTCACTCTGTGCAAGTAGCCGACTCTGGATCCAGCAAAGAGCCCCAGACCATCACGCTTCCTCCTCCATGTTTGACAGTTGGTGTCACACACTGAGGAACCATCCTTTCGCCTACTCAACGGCGTACCAAAACCCTGCGTGATGAACCGAAGATTACACATTTTGATTCATCAGTCCATAAGACCTTCTGCCAGTCTTCAGTAGTCCATTGGCAGTGCTTCATGGCCCAGGCAAGCCTCTTTTTCATATTTAGCAATGGCTTTCTTACCCCCACTCGACCTGTCAAACATGCAGCTCGAAGTCTTCTCTTCACAGTTGAAACTGAGACTTGATTACTTCGACCAGTGTTAAGCTGTGCTTGAAGAAGATATCCTGTGAGTCGCCTATCACCCAAGCTGTTGACTCTCAGAAACATGTCTTCTGATTCTGTTGTGGCTTTGGGTCTGCCAGACCTCTTCCTGTCAGAGTTTCAAGTGCTTTTTGATGGTGACACCTTGGCTTTCTTTGCAATTTCTCGAAAGGAAAGACCTACACTTTTAAGGGTTATAATGGTCTGTCTTCCTTTGTTAATTGCCTTTTTCCTCGCCATTATGATAGCAATATACTACTTCCTGTAGTACAATACTGTCCAAATAATGCTTAAGAGTGTGTAGTAACAGTCTGTTCCAACACCGCTTTAATACAGACAGAGGGTTTGTAAGTAATCAACAAAAGTTGGGACACATGTAGGAATTTTTCGCATCAATTTTCAAATTTACTTCCATCGCTGCAGAACAGCTGTAAGTTGTTAACCCATTATTTGTTCCCTGAAAAAGGCCTTTTTAAATAACTGTGAAATGTACATTATTTTTCAGTTTTTGGTAACCTAAACATTTTTTAAACCTCTGGCAGTTTACCACTTACCTTTGTACCATTTCAGGATATTCACTGGACTTGAACTGCATAAATGTCTATAAAACTGGGAAAATGGGGGTGGCTAAAACATTTGACCGTAGGGGAAATATGTTACCTGAAGGCCCAGCTCCAGTGAGACTTTAAGCAGTGTGAGGTCTGGCAGGCTGTCCATCAGAGTAGCGATCTTGAAGGCATCCTGAGCCAGTTTGAAGATGTGAGACGAGGAGTGGATGTTCTTCTGGATGGACTCTAACACCGTTTCTAACTTACGCCCATCACCTGAGAGACAAAAACCCAATTTAAAACCACCTATTTGCAGAAAAAATAACATTATTGTCTGAGCATGTGTGTATTTTTGTGTTTGTACAGCGTGTGTGTTCGTACATACAGTACGTTTGTTTATGTACGTACCTTTGGCTGCGGTAAGCATGGTGGAGGCCAGTTCACATTGTTGTGACTCTATGTGAGACAGAGTGAACCAGCGAGGGTAGCGGTTAGGGACCATAGATACTATATGGTGAGGTCTGGATAGATCACCTGATGGAGCTGTGGTTTCCAGGACCGGTAACCTAAAGACACACATTTAATACACTGATGTTTAATATAACTGTTTTGCTTCTAATAAGGAAGCATGGGCCTTTAAGGGGTCTTCTAAGGCTTATGGGAAATCCTAGTCTCTCTGCAAGATTCAGTACTTCTGTTAAAGCAGAGTTCAGAAATAGAAAGTCTTCATGCCACTTGCTATATCTGATGCTGATTCTAGACTGGGTTGTTGAAAATAAAGATTTAAATATAATACAATTCAGAGGAGTTTAACATGGGCAAAATTAAATAAAGTTGTATAAACCTTTCATAAGCCTCTCAACGGTCAGAAAGATACCCAAATGAAACTCCACGTCATAAACGAGTGCACAAAACATTATGGACACCTGCCCTTTCCATGATAGACTGACCAGGTGAATCCAGGTGAAAGCTGGATTACTGATGCCACCTGTTAAATCCAGTGTAGATGAAAGGGAGGAGACAGGTTAAACAAGGATTTTTATGCTTTGAGACATGGATTGTGTGTGTGCCATTCAAATGGTAAATAGGCAAGACAAAAGATTTAAGTGCCTTTGAACAAGGTATGGTAGTAGATGCCAGGCACACCAGTTTGTGTCAAGAACTGCAACCCTGCTGGGTTTTTCACGCTCAACAGTTTCCCGTGTGCATCAAGAATGGTCCACAACCTAAATGACATCCAGCCAGCTTGACACAACTGTAGGAAGCATGGGCCAGAATCCCTGTGGACCGCTTCGACACCTTGTAGATCTCTCTCTCTCTCTCTCTCTCTCTCTCTCTCTCTCTCGTGTAAATATTTGTATGAACATAACAGGATTCAACAACTGAGACATAAACTGAACAAGTTCCACAGCCGGGCCTGTAGGCCTGCCTTACAACAGGCCTACAAGCCCTCAGTCCAGCCTATTGCGGACAGTCTGAGTACTGATGGAGGGATTGTGCATTCCTGGTGTAACTCAGGCAGTTGTTGTTGCCATCCTGTACCTGTCCCGCAGGTGTGATGTTAGGATGTACAGATCCTGTGCAGGTATTGTTACATGTGGTCTGCCACTGCGAGGACAATCAGTTGTCCGTCCTGTCTCCCTGTAGTGCTGTCTTAGGTGTCTCACAGTATGGACATTGCAATTTATTTCCCTTGCCACATCTGCAGTCCTCATGCCTCCTTGCAGCATGCCTAAGGTACGTTCACGCAGATGAGCGCAGGCACCCTGGGCATCTTGATTTTGGTGTTTTTCCAGAGTCAGTAGAAAGGCCTCTTTAGTGTCCTACATTTTCATAACTGTGACCTTAATTGCCTACCGTCTGTAAGCTGTTAGTGTCCAAACGACCGTTCCACGGATGCATGTTCATTAATTGTTTATGGTTCATTGAACAAGCATGGGAAACTGTGTTTAAACCCTTTACAATGAAGATCTGTGAAGTTATTTGGATTTTTACGAATTATCTTTGAAAGACAGGGTCCTGAAAAAGGGATGTTTCTTTTTTTGCTGAGTTGATATATAAATAAAACTGTATTATTCAACCAACCATTCTCCTGAACTCATTTTCAGTGCTGTTTAATTATTTAATAAGGATTCCAGCGAAAGGGAGCTTTGTGATTAAACAGCACCCAGGATAGCTTCCTGTCTCGTCACAGACACACACACAGAATTTGAGACTCAAATGAGGCTGAGCTCCTTTTTCAACTGAAGTGTTATTTTCTGATACAGGTTTGTGTGTGCGTTTTGTACTCACCTCATGGCTCTCAGTGCAATTTTGTACGCCAGTTCAGCGTCGTGAGGTAGTAGGGAGGTGAAGAGATACTTGGCGAAAGTATGCATGGGAACACTCTCTCTGTAGAGCAACTCTCCTAGACCACTGTATGGACCAGCTACAGGAGACAGAATACCGGGTTAGGGAGTAGAGGTAGAGAGGTAGAGAGAGAGGGTGTGTGTGTGTGTGATATGTGTGTGTGTATATCTCCCCCTCACCCTCTAGCAGGAAGACTGCTTGCTTGCGGAAGATCTTGACCAGGGCATCATTCAGTTCCACTTCCTGGAGCTTGGCCAATAGCTGCTCTTCGTTGCGACACACCTTCTCCTGGGCGTATAGGCCGTCAGGCATCACCCTCTGCTGCCCTAAGCCAATCAGAGCCGTCTCTACAGCCAGTGCTACGAACGATTGGCCATCGTCCAGGAAGTGTTGTGCTGGGAAGAGGTGGGGCTCCGACCTTTTGGCTGAACTCACAGAGCCTGTAGAAAGAAAAAGAAAGAAACGAAACAAAAGAAACCACATAAAAAAACAGCACGTCTTTGAAATGTTACCAAATCTAATACAGTGAAACAGCAAGGTTGTGGATCAATCTGTCAGATTCAATACAGCAAGGTTGTGGATCAATCTGTCAGATTGAATACAGCAAGGTTGTGGATCAATCTGTCAGATTCAATCTACAGCAAGGTTGTGGATCAACCTGTCAGATTCAATCTACAGCAAGGTTGTGGATCAATCTGTCAGATTCAATCTACAGCAAGGTTGTGGATCAATCTGTCAGATTCAATCTACAGCAAGGTTGTGGATCAACCTGTCAGATTCCATCTACAGCAAGGTTGTGGATCAATCTGTCAGATTCAATCTACAGCAAGGTTGTGGATCAATCTGTCAGATTCAATCTACAGCAAGGTTGTGGATGAACCTGTCAGATTCAATCTACAGCAAGGTTGTGGATCAATCTGTCAGATTCCATCTACAGCAAGGTTGTGGATCAATCTGTCAGATTCCATCTACAGCAAGGTTGTGGATCAATCTGTCAGATTCAATCTACAGCAAGGTTGTGGATCAACCTGTCAGATTCCATCTACAGCAAGGTTGTGGATCAATCTGTCAGATTCAATACAGCAAGGTTGTGGATCAATCTGTCAGATTCCATCTACAGCAAGGTTGTGGATCAATCTGTCAGATTCAATCTACAGCAAGGTTGTAGATCAACCTGTCAGATTCAATCTACAGCAAGGTTGTGGATCAACCTGTCAGATTCAATCTACAGCAAGGTTGTGGATCAATCTGTCAGATTCAATCTACAGCAAGGTTGTAGATCAACCTGTCAGATTCAATCTACAGCAAGGTTGTGGATCAATCTGTCAGATTCCATCTACAGCAAGGTTGTGGATCAATCTGTCAGATTCAATCTACAGCAAGGTTGTGGATCAATCTGTCAGATTCAATCTACAGCAAGGTTGTGGATCAATCTGTCAGATTCAATCTACAGCAAGGTTGTAGATCAACCTGTCAGATTCAATCTACAGCAAGGTTGTAGATCAACCTGTCAGATTCAATCTACAGCAAGGTTGTGGATCAATCTGTCAGATTCAATCTACAGCAAGGTTGTGGATCAATCTGTCAGATTGTGTGTACAGTAAGGTTATTATAGTAAATTAAAACTGAAACTCAACTGAAATATATATAATTAATAAAATCTGTTTAAAAAAAACAACAACAAAAAAAAACACTCCTATTATCATCTTTGACTCGAAAACAAAATAAAAAACATCTTGAATTATGTTCAGTTTTAGTTCTTGAGAGGCAAAAATCGAATGGGGTTTTCAAGCTTTTCTCCCCCTAGTGGGGTTTTCAAGCTTTTTTCCCCTAGTGGGGTTTTCAAGCTTTTCTCCCCCTAGTGGGGTTTTCAAGCTATTTTTCAAGCTTTTCTCCCCCTAGTGGGGTTTTCAAGCTTTTCTCCCCCTAGTGGGGTTTTCAAGCTTTTCTCCCCCTAGTGGGGTTTTCAAGCTTTTCTCCCCTAGTGGGGTTTTCAAGCTATTTTTCAAGCTTTTCTCCCCCTAGTGGGGTTTTCAAGCTATTTTTCAAGCTTTTTTCCCCTAGTGGGGTTTTCAAGCTTTTTTCCCCTAGTGGGGTTTTCAAGCTTCTGAATCTGGCAGGGCACATTGAGATTGACTTTATAATTTACTGATAGACTCAGTGAGATAACGAGCAGCCCTGCAGAGATTGGGCACATTTGAGTGGCAAGGCTAAAGAAATCAACTGTAGACAAAAGTCAAGGAGTGGAGTTGGGGGAGGTGACTCTGCAACAGTCGGACACTAATGTGGTTTTCTAACAGCAAGGCTCACTCAGATCAACATGGCAGTGTTGCCACTGTTTCTAAAAAGGTTTTCTTTGTAATGTCCCACCCCCATATCACACACTGAAAGCATATTATTATTATTATGCATGTACACCATGCAGAATCAATTAGAGAGAGCCTCAAATCACATGTATTTCTATATATCCACTGTACACATAAATTAAGGAAAATTGGTTCCTGTTTCAGTCATGTGTTTGGTCACATTCGTGTGGGTCAAACAAAAACACCCTAATGATTATTTGACAATTGAGCCTCCCACCGTGCAGGCGATGGCTGCAGGATGAAGTCCGTGAGGAGCAACTGCAGAAACTTGCAATCGACTGCAGTCAAAACTTCACCTTAGACCACATCATTTTTGTAAAGTTCATGCAGTCGACATGTCTGACAATTCTTTTCCCCAGAACGCAACACACTTTAACCTCTACGGGCCACGGGGGCAGTATTGAGAATTTTGAAAAAAATATGTGCCCATTTTTAACTGCCTCCTACACCAACTCAGAAGCTAGGATATGCATATTATTAACACATTCGGATAGAAAACACTCTGAATTTTCTAAAACAGTTTGAATGGTGTCTGTAAGTATAACAAAACTCATATTGCAGGCAGAAACCTGAGAAAAATAGATTAAAAAAAATGAGAATTTTGTGGCTGTACTATTTAGTGTCATTGTTTTAAAGATACCACAGTGAGAAAGGATTCAGTTCGCAACTCCTACTGCTTCCACTAGATGTCAACGATCTTTAGAAAGTTGTTTGAAGCATCTGTGATAAATACACACCGAATTAGAAAGCTTACAAGTTGACACGTCATCACTTCATTTTTTGCGCCTGCGCATGAATCTGAGAAGAGTGCCTTTGTCATTATCGTTTATTCTAGACACTTGATAGGTTGTGTGAAAATATTACTGATGTTTACTGATGTTTCACGTTAAAAATGGAACAAAAGATTAGTGCTAAACAACGTTTGACATGTTTAAACAAACGTAAATAGATTATTTACTAGGTTTTCTTTAGTTTTTCGACGTGACTTTACACTGCCCACCTCATTTTGTGGGAGCCTACTGAACGCTAACTATTTGGACATAAATTATGAACTTTGTCAAAAGAAACCACATTTGTTCTGGACCTGGGATCTCTGGCAGCGCCTTCTGATGGAGATAATCAAAGGTAAGGGGATATTTAGAATGTTATTATCGATATTAGATGATGCTAATGCTAACGGTATAGCTTAGCTTAGCTTAGCATATAGCTTATTGTTGTTAGCATAGTACCCAGTTTATACAAAATGTGATTTCCCAGTAAAGTTATTTTGAGATCTGGCCCTTCGGTAGCAATTACGAGATGATAATATATTATTCTTTGAATGACAATATCATAATTTACCAATGTTTTCGAATAGTAATTCCGTGATTTGTAATGCTGGATTCACTGGGTGCATTCGAGCCGAAAAAAATTCTGAATTTCACCGCGACTGTAAATGCTGTTTTTGGATATAAATATGAACTTGATGGAACTAAAAATGCATGTATTGTATAACATAATGTCCTATGAGTGTCATCTGATGCAGATTGTCAAAGGTAAGTGCATAATTCTAGCTAGTTTTCTGTCTGTTGATGCCCTTCTTTGAATTGGCTAAACATTACACGCAGCTATTGTCAATGTACTCTCCTCACATAACCTAACTTTATGCATTCTCCGTAATGCCTCTGAAAATCGGACAGCGTGGTTAGATTTAGGAGATATATCTTTCAAATGGAGGAAAATAGTTGATTATTTGATTTTTTGAAATGATTACTCTTGCAGTTTTGAATTCCCCGCCATGGTCACATGACAATGAATCCCAATACCGGGATAAGATCGGGATAAGATCCTCAACAGGTTAAAAAGGCACCGACTTGACAAAAGCGATCTGCTCCAACGCGTCTTTTGAGATGAGCACGATGCAAGAGTGCTCTCACACGGTCACACCGAGTATCTGCGCATGTGCACCGGTGCTCTTCACGCTGCTACAACCTGGTAGCTACTGGACCAAAACAGTGAAGAAGTTTAGCGTCGCGCTTCAACGCTCCTGGTTGTTGAACCACTACTGCTGTTTACTTCATGTATCTACTTCATCTCACTGAGTCTACCTTTAAACCTAACCTATGAACTGACCCATCACCTTATACATTACTGCCTCACAGTGGCAAGAAGTGACATCCCCCCCACAAACAGTGTATTGGATAGGCTTCTTTCTGTCACTAACATAAAAACTAAATAATATAAAAACTAAATACATTTTTATAAAGCTTTAACTCAATAAAAATGAAGAAAGTGGATCTGAAAACAAACTAAAACTAAACTGAATTTCAAATAAAACCTTAAAAACGAATATAAATAAAAACACAAAACTATAATAACCTACAATACAGTCACCTCCATTATTATGAAATTAGCTCTGTGCTGTCCCAGAACACTACAACATGCCATTTCTGTGATGCAGAGCTACTGGGTGTCCAGGTGCTAGTTTACCTCCAGCACCAAAATGACTTATTTCAACCAAGGCCAAAGTCTCTTAGGGCTTCACAATGATCAATGTTTGATGTGCTGGTTCCGTAATTGAGATATATACGTTGATCAAAAATATAAACGCAAGATGTAAAAGTGTTGGTCCCATGTTTCATGAGCTGAAATAAAAGATCCCAGAAATGTTCCATAGCAACAAAAAGCTTATTTCTCTCATTTTGTGCACAAATTTGTTTACATCCCTGTTAGTGAGTACTTCACCATTGCCAAGATAATCCATCCACCTGACAGGTGTGGCATATCAAGAAGCTGATTAAACAGCATGATCATTACATAGGTGCACCTTGTTCTGGGGACAATAAAAAGCCACTAAAATGTGCAGTTTTGTCACACAACACAATGCCACAGATGTCTCAAGTTGAGGGAGCTTGCAATTGGCATGCTGACTGCAGGAATGTCCACCAGAGCTGTTACCAGAGGATTGAATGCTAATTTATTTACCATAAGCCACCTCCAACGTCGTTTTAGAGAATTTGGCAGTACGTCCAACCGGCCTCCCAACCGCAGACCACGTGTATGCCGTTGTGTGGGTGAGCGGTTTGCTGATGTCAACGTTGTGAACAGAGTGCCCCATGGTGGCAGTGGGGTTATGGTATGGGCAGGCATAAGCTGTGGACAATGAACCCAATTGCATTTTATCGATGGCAATTTGAATGCACAGGGATACCGTGACGAGATCCTGAGGCCCATTGTCGTGCCATTCATCCACCGCCATCACCTCATGTTGAGGTGTTGAGGAATGATAATGCCTGGCCCCATGTCGCAAGGTACTGTGTGTGTCCAAACTTCTGAATGGTACTGTGTGTGTGTGTGTGTGTGTGTGTGTGTGTGTGTGTGTATATACATACACTACCGTTCAAAAGTTTGGAGTCACTTAGAAATATCCTTGTTTTTGAAAGAAAATAACATTTTTGTCCATTAAAATAACATACAATTGATCAGAAATACAGTGTACATTGTTAATGTTGTAAATGACTACTGTAGCTGGAAACGGCAGATTTGTTATGGAATATCTACATAGGCGTACAGAGGCCCATTATCAGCAACCATCATCACTCCTGTGTTCCAATAACACGTTGTGTTAGCTAATCCAAGTTTATAATTTTAAAAGGCTAATTGATCATTAGAAAACCATTTTGCAATTATGTTAGCACAGCTGAAAACTGTTGTTCTGATTAAAGAAGCAATAAAACTGGTATTTTTTAGATTAGTTGAGTATCTGGAGCATTAGCATTTGTGGGTTCGATTACAGGCTCAAAATGGCCAGAAACAAAGAACTTTCATCTGAAACTCATCAGTCTATTCTTGTTCTGAGAAATGATGGCTATTCCATGTGAGAAATTGCCAAGAAACTGAAGATCTCGTACAACGCTGTGTACTACTCCCTTCACAGAATAGCGCAAACTGGCTCTAACCAGAATAGAAAGAGGAGTGAGAGGCCCCGGTGCACAACTGAGCAAGAGGACAAGTACATTAAAGTGTCTAGTTTGAGAAACAGACGCCTCACAAGTCCTCAACTGGCAGCCTCATTAAATAGTACCAACAAAACGCCAGTCTCAATGTCAACAGCGAAGAGGCAACTCCGGGATGTTGGCCTTCTAGGCAGAGTTCCTCTGTCCAGTGTCTGTGTTCTTTTTGCCCATCTTAATATTTGATTTTTATTGGATAATCTGAGATATGGCTTTTCTTTGCAACTCTGCCTAGAAGGCCAGCATCCTAGAGTCGCCTCTTCACTGTTGACGTTGAGACTGGTGTTTTGCGGGTACTATTTAATGAAGCACACACAGTGTCTGGTCTAGAAGAAAAGGAACACTAGTACCTGTCTGACAGAACCAATCACACCCAATCATCACTGATGACATCACTAATTTCTTCCTCAGCCATCCTCCAATCACAGCTCATGAATAAGAGATGGAGCAGAATAAAAAAAAAAACTGTAGAATTACAATGCATTACATATGCAGGAAAGAGAGTGAGAAAGTGTGTGCGTACGTGTACCTGAGAAGTCTAGGAAGGCGTTGCCCCCCTCCTCGTCTCCCCGTCCAGTGTCCAGTAGGGTGCTGAACAGAGTGCCAATAGGGTCCAGGGGGTGGCCCACCCACCCCTCCATGTTAGTGACTGACGTCATGCCTTTATGGAGCAGCTCTGGAGAGGACACGGACCACATACTGTTATTACTCTATAGTTACACAGATAACACACAGTTATTACTCTAGCTACACAGTTAACACACGTATTACTCTAGCTACGCAGCTAACACACGTATTATCCTACGTATTTACGTATTAGGGTACCTGAGGTTTGATTATAAACTTTGTTTGACTTGTTTGGAGAAGTTTATTGGTAACGTTTGGGATTCATTTTGAAGGAGGGAAACCGGTGGATTATTGAATGAAGTGCGCCAGCTAAATTGAGTTTTTGGGGATATAAAGACAAAACGACCATTTGTGATGTAGCTGGGACCCTTTAGAGTGCCAACAGAAGAAGATCTTCAAAGATAAGTTATTTATTTTATCGCTATTTCTGACTTTCGTGGCGTCTCTGCCTGGTTGGAAAATGTTTTTAATGCTTTTGTGTGCTGGGCGCTGTCCTCAGATAATCGCATGGTGTGCTTTCGCCGTAAAGCCTTTTTGAAATCTGACACAGCGGCTGGATTAACAAGTTAAGCTTTTAACTGATGTATGACACTTGTATTTTCATGAATGTTAAATATGACTATTTCTGTCATTTGAATTTCGCGCGCTGCAATTTCACCGGAAGTTGTCGAGATGGGACGCTAGCGTCCCACTGATCCGAAAGTTAACACTGTTATTACTCTAGTTACACAGCTAATACACTGTTATTACTCTATTTACACTGTTATTACTCTAGTTACACAGTTAATACACTACTAACTCTATTTACACAGTTAATACAATCAAATGTATTTATAAAGCCCTTTTTATGTCGGCCGATGTCACAAAGTGCTGTACAGAAACACAGCCTAAAACCCCAAACAGCAAGCAATGCAGGTGTAGAAGCACGGTGGCTAGGAAAAACTCCCTAAAATCATCATCGGATGGGGCCACAGTGTCTTCTGATCCCTCCTGTCTCAGCCTCCAGTATTTATGCTGCAGTAGTTTATGTGTCGGGGGGCTAGGGTCAGTCTGTTACATCTGGAGTATTCTCTTGTCTTATCCGGTGTCCTGTGTGAATGTAAATATGCTCTCTCTAATTCTCTCTTTCTCTCTTTCTCTCGGAGGACCTGAGCCCTAGGACCATGCCTCAGGACTACCTGGCATGATGACTCCTTGCTGTCCCCAGTCCACCTGGCCATGCTGCTGCTCCAGTTTCAACTGTTCTGCCTGCGGCTACGGAACCCTGACCTGTTCACCGGACGTGCTTGTTGCACCCTCGACAATTACTATGATTATTATTATTTGACCATGCTGGTCATTTACGAACATTTTAACATCTTGACCATGTTCTGTTATAATATCCACCCGGCACAGCCAGAAGAGGACTGGCCACCCCTCATAGCCTGGTTCCTCTCTAGGTTTCTTCCTAGGTTTTTGGCCTTTCTCAGGAGTTTTTCCTAGGGAGTTTTTCCCAGCCACCGTGCTTCTTTCACATGCATTGCTTGCTGTTTGGGGTTTTAGGCTGGGTTTCTGTACAGCACTTTGAGATTTCAGCTGATGTACGAAGGGCTATATAAATAAATTTGATTTGATTTGTTATATTGTTAACATACAGGTACAGACAAAGACAGGAGTGAGAGTGAGGCCGTCCTTTAGTGAAACAGTATAAATGAAACGATGAAGAACTATCTGACCTTTTTTGTGGTTGCGGAGGAGCTGTAGTTGTTTCTGTTGCTGCCGTTTGAGTGTGTTGACAATAGCAATGGCCAATCGCAAGGCTTCCCTAGGATAACCATGTGACCGCAGCGCGTCAACCCTCGCACACGCTGTTGGGACGTGCTCTGCAAGAAGGAGGGGGGATTTCAATAGACTACCAAAACCAAAGCTACTTCAACTAAATAAAACAAAAAATCCCCAAAATTGCCTTCTAAATCCCTCCCCTCCTTTCGCCATTGCCAACAACAAATACACACTCACCGTGCCAGAGGGGCCAGCCGCGGGCGTCAAACAGTGCCCCTCCACTGCCGTGGTTGTCGTGTGGACAGTGTGTGTGTGTGTGTGTGCAGAGGTCATGTGTGATGACACGCTGCAGATGTGTGTCCTGCCAGTGCAGGTCGCAGGCCTCAATGGCCCTCGTAAACACTGTCCTATGAGGACGAGACGACAAGTCTGGGAGAGAGAGAGGGGTGAGAGAGGGCGATTAGGGAGAGGGGTGAGGGTGGGTAGAAAAGGGGAGCGAAAGAAGAGGACAATGTGAGAATTTTCATTAGAAAACGTTGCTTTGATCAGCCACCTAAAGCTAAAGCTTCCTGGGTGAAATGCTCATTCACTGCACTGTTCCTACTCAGAAGCCTGATATACATTTTTTAAAGGGATTGTATTTTCTCTAATTTAGCTCAGGCAGGGACAGGGGCAGCCGTAGCGATAAGACCCCGCTTGGGTTATTGGGCTTATTCCATCAGACAGAGAAACTAATAAGAACAGCTCGTAGGGCAGAAACATGGAGAGAGTTGATTAAAAGAGAGGCATGGAGACCGAGCGAGGGATCAACAGAGAGAACATGATGAAAAGAAGGAAGCTTTTCTCGCACACGCAGTGTGGTTGTCCCACCTGGGTGGCAGGGGCGCCCTGAGGCAGTGTGTTGGTCAGGTGTGTGTGAGATGTGTGCATGTTTGTCTGTCTACGTGTGCGTTTTCTCACCTGGGTTGCCGTGCGGTAGTGCGTGTGTGAGGTTGGGTAGTTCGTTGCCATGGTTTCCGTCCTCCCATGGACACACATCGACGCTGTTCCACCGTCTAAGCTGTCTCAGCCACACACACTTCTGCTCCGACTTACAGTGGGGGTTCAGCACAATACACATCCACAGGGTGCCTACACACACAAAGGATGTTTCTGTCATTATTATTCATCCTTGAATCATGTCATTTGATTCTGTGAAAAGGGAAAAATAGATGCCATTAAAAGGTTTTGGACCTTGTGTTTATCTTTTCAATAAACACAAGCCTGCCACACACACTTTGATTACCTGAAGCATAAGCTGAAAGGGAGATGGGTTATGGATGAAGGGAGTGAGGGAAGGATAGAGGCAGAGGAAAGAAGAGAGATTTAGAGAGTAAACCGAAGGCATCAGAAATAAGTATGCAGGAAAAAAACAGGGAAAAACAGTGACAATTATGAAAAATGAACAGAAAAAGAGGACAGATGACAGAATGAGACACGAGGAGAGAGAGGTGAAGCTAGAGAACAGGAGGAGAGGGGGATGAGATGGGAAGGAGGGAAGGAAGGGGGGAGGAGTCACTTTATTCTCTGTCTTTGTTTGCACGGCATCAAGGACAACAGAAAGAAGAGAGGAGAGGGGAGAAAACAGAGAATGGATGAGATGGGAAGGAAAGGTAGGGAATGAAGAAAATTAAGAGAAAGAATGAAGAGGAGGCAAGATTGCAGAAAGGGAGAGAAGGAAAGAAGACAAAGGGAAGAGGAAAATGTGCATCCATCAAGCAGGAAGAATCTCCAAAACATTAAAAATGATTATGCATTCAAATTATCCAGAAATAAGATGTGAACTACCCTTAGAACATAAAGAGAGAAAGAAACTAAAACAGACAAAGAAAGGGGGGATACACTTCCAACAATCAACTACCATGACAACAGGGTTGTGGTTATGGGATGTTGCTTGGGCAGGTTACTATTGGATGTTGTTGCTAGACTAGGGCTGAGTTCTACTGGATCTGGTTACTAGACTAGGGTCTATCTAAACTCCCCCCCGATTAGACACTAACAAGGAATAATTCCTAAAGCCTTCCTGCTTATCGTGAATATGGACAGTGTACAGTTCAGTATTCACACACAGCTACTTCAGCTGTGGTTCATTATGACAAGAGGAAAGGAAAAGAGAGGGACTACAGAAACACATTCTACACTGTATATCCAGTGGTCTCCTTTAGCTGGCTGGCACCCACACACACGTCCGCAGTGAGAAATCATGGCTTCTATTTCTCCCTCCTCTCCAACCTAAGCCAGATGAGAACCAGCGTCTCAGACTCCAAACGATCCAACACACACATTCATTAAAACAACATTGGGCTCAGCAAGATGGATTTATCTCCTGACACACACTCACACAGAAATCCACACACACACACACACACACACACACACACACACACACACACACACACACACAAGCACACAAACACACGCCATCACACTTCACCCCCTCGCTCTCACCCCCCTTTATTTCCTTGGATGGGTCTAATTTGAGCATTCAGCCCACATTTCATCTGTTCTGTCAAAAGAGGGAAAGAGAGAAAGAAAGAAAAATAGAGGGAGACAGAAAGAGAGAGAGCAAACGAGAGAGAGCAAAATACCCAGCTCACAATATCAGAACCCATTTTAGGTTGTAAAAAGCATATTTCACAAAACACCTAGCTCACACCCTACAAATACATAACAGACTGACAATACACTCCTGGTACATGCCAAACACTACCCATCATGCAATCAGTCGTCATATTACAATGTGCAGAGAGATAGTGCCTTCAGGCAATTTTTTTCTCACCATCTACACACAATACCTCGAAATGACAAAAGTGGGAAAATGTTTAGATTTTTTTGCACCCAATGACCACTGACAGAACTAAAAAGTTCCTTGGCTGAGATGGGAGAACAACCGTCTCTGCAGCACACCAATCTGGCCTTTATGGGAGAGTGGCCAGACGGATTACACTTCTGACAAAAAGGCACATCACAGTTTAGTAGTTTATAAAAAAAGGCACATGACAGCACACCTGTAGTTTATAAAAAAAAGGCACATGACAGCACACCTGTAGTTTATAAAAGGCACATGACAGCACACCTGTAGTTTATAAAAAGGCACATGACAGCACGCCTGGAGTTTATAAAAAAAGGCACGACAGCACACCTGTAGTTTATAAAAAAAGGCACATGACAGCACACCTGTAGTTTATAAAAAAGGCACATGACAGCACACCTGTAGTTTATAAAAAGGCACATGACAGCACGCCTGTAGTTTATAAAAAGGCACATGACAGCACGCCTGTAGTTTATAAAAAGGCACATGACAGCACGCCTGTAGTTTATAAAAAGGCACATGACAGCACACCTGTAGTTTATAAAAAGGCACATGACAGCACACCTGTAGTTTATAAAAAGGCACATGACAGCACGCCTGTAGTTTATAAAAAAAGGCACATGACAGCACACCTGGAGTTTATAAAAAGGCACATGACAGCACACCTGTAGTTTATAAAAAAAGGCACATGACAGCACACCTGTAGTTTATAAAAAGGCACATGACAGCACGCCTGTAGTTTATAAAAAAGGCACGACAGCACACCTGTAGTTTATAAAAAAGGCACATGACAGCACACCTGGAATTTATTTTTTAAAAAGGCACATGACAGCACACCTGTAGTTTATAAAAAGGCACATGACAGCACGCTTGTAGTTTATTTAAAAAAAGGCACATGACAGAACACCTGTAGTTTATTTTAAAAAAGGCACATGACAGCACACCTGTAGTTTATAAAAAGGCACATGACAGCACACCTGTAGTTTATAAAAAAGGCACATGACAGCACACCTGTAGTTTATAAAAAAGGCACATGACAGCACACCTGTAGTTTATAAAAAAGGCACATGACAGCACACCTGTAGTTTATAAAAAAAGGCACATGACAGCACACCTGTAGTTTATAAAAAAGGCACATGACAGCACACCTGTAGTTTATAAAAAAGGCACATGACAGCACACCTGTAGTTTATAAAAAGGCACATGACAGCACACCTGTAGTTTATTTAAAAAAAGGCACATGACAGCACTCCTGTAGTTTATTTAAAAAAGGCACATGACAGCACACCTGTAGTTTATAAAAAAAGGCACATGACAGCACACCTGTAGTTTATAAAAAAGGCACATGACAGCACACCTGTAATTTATAGAAAAGGCACATGACAGCACACCTGTAGTTTATAAAAAAGGCACATGACAGCACACCTGTAATTTATAAAAAAGGCACATGACAGCACACCTGTAGTTTATAAAAAGGCACATGACAGCACACCTGTAGTTTATAAAAAAAGGCACATGACAGCACACCTGTAGTTTATAGAAAAGGCACATGACAGCACACCTGTAGTTTATAAAAGGCACATGACAGCACACCTGTAGTTTATAAAAAAGGCACGACAGCACACCTGTAGTTTATAAAAAAGGCACATGACAGCACACCTGTAGTTTATAAAAAAGGCACGACAGCACACCTGTAGTTTATAAAAAAGGCACAACAGCACACCTGTAGTTTATAAAAAAGGCACGACAGCACACCTGTAGTTTATAAAAAGGTACATGACAGCACGCTTGTAGTTTATTTAAAAAAAGGCACGACAGCACACCTGTAGTTTATAAAAAGGCACGACAGCACACCTGTAGTTTATAAAAAAGGCACATGACAGCACACCTGTAGTTTATAAAAAATGGCACATGACAGCACACCTGTAGTTTATAAAAAATGGCACATGACAGCACACCTGTAGTTTATTAAAAAGAGGCACATGACAGCACACCTGTAGTTTATAAAAGGCACATGACAGCACACCTGTAGTTTATAAAAGGCACATGACAGCACACCTGTAGTTTATAAAAAAGGCACATGACAGCACACCTGTAGTTTATAGAAAAGGCACATGACAGCACACCTGTAGTTTATAGAAAAGGCACATGACAGCACACCTGTAGTTTATAGAAAAGGCACATGACAGCACACCTGTAGTTTATAAAAAGGCACATGACAGCACACCTGTAGTTTATAAAAAAAGGCACATGACAGCACACCTGGAGTTTATAAAAAAAGGCACATGACAGCACACCTGGAGTTTATAAAAAAAGGCACATGACAGCACACCTGTAATTTATAAAAAAAGGCACATGACAGCACACCTGGAGTTTATAAAAAAAGGCACATGACAGCACACCTGGAGTTTATAAAAAAAGGCACATGACAGCACACCTGGAGTTTATAAAAAGGCAAATGAAAGACTCAGGCAAAAGATTCTGTGGTCTGATGAGATGAAAATGTTTCTCTTTGGCCTGAATGCAAAGTGCTATGTCTGGAGAAAACCAGGCACAGCGCATCACACCATCATGCTATGGGGATGCTTTTCAGCGGCAGGGACTGGGAGACTTGTAAGGATAGAGGGAACAATGAATGGAGCCAAATACAGGCAAATCCTTGATGAGAACCTGCTCCAGAGTGCAAACAACCTTAGACTGGCGCAAAGATTTACGTTCCAACAAGACAATGACCCCAAGCATACAGCCAAAGCAATGCTGGAATGTTTTCAGAACTAGAATGTGAAAGTCATTGGGTGGCCCAGCCAAAGCCCAGACTTGAATACCGATGAAAAATATGTGGAAAGACTTCAAGCTTGCTGTTCACCACGCTCCCCATCCAACTTCACCCCCTAGAGTCGATGTCCGCGCCTCCGTGGAAATCTAAATAGTATAATAAAAACATCCCCATTAAAATTGATCTGTTTAAACTAGAGATGTCATTTCTATTGCATGGGCTGCGTCTCAATCCCCCAAGTCTGCCAATGGCGTCACGGAACGCGTCTGAAGTCGGTACCACCGATCTGCGTCTGTAGTGTCCGAACAGTTTGGGCAACACACTAATATTGTTTTGCTCTAGGACACCCACAAGACTCGTCTGAAGGTAGCCCAGTACCAATTTGAAAAATATACAGTACCAGTCAAAAGTTTGGACACACATACTCAATCAAGTTTTTTTTATTTATATCTTTACTATTTTCTACGTTGTAGAAGAATAGTGAAGACATCAAAACTATGAAATAACACATATGGAATCATGTAGTAACCAAAAAAGTGTTAAAATAAAAAAATATATTTTATATTTGAGATTCTTCAAGAAGCCACCCTTTGTCTTGATGACAGCTTTAAACACTCTTGGCATTGTCTCAACCAGCTTTATGAGGTAGTCACCTGGAATACATTTCAATTAACAGGTGTATCTTGTTAAAAGTTCATTTTTGGAAGTTCTTTCCAACTTAATGAGCTTGAGCCAATCAGTTGTGTTGTGAAAAGGTAGGGGTGGTATACAGAAGATAGCCCTATTTGGTAAAAGACCAAGTCCACATTATGGCAAGAACAACTCAAAATAAGCAAAGAGAAATGACAGTCTATCATTGACTGACCTTCATGTCTTTAAGTAATCTGGAAAATGTCAAGAACTTTGAAAGTTCCTTCAAGTGCAGTCACAAAAACCAGCAAGCACTACGATGAAACTGGCTCTCGTGAGGATCGCCACAGGAAAGGAAGACCCAGAGTTAACTCTGCTGCAGAGGATAAGTTCATTAGAGTTAACTGCACCTCAGATTGCAGCCCAAATAAATACTTCACAGAGTTCAAGTAACAGACACATCTCATCCTCAAATATTCAGAGGAGACTGTGTGAATCAGGCCTTCATGGTCGAAGTGCTGCAAAGAAACCACTAATAAAGGACACCAATAAGAAGAAGAGACTTGCTTGGGCCATGAAACACGAGCAATGGACATTTGACCGGTGGAAATCTGTCTTTTGGTCTGATGAGTCCAAATTTGAGATTTTTGGTTCCAATCGCCGTGTCTTTGTGAAACGCAGAGTAGGTGAACAGATGATCTCTGATGATCTCGCATCTGTGATTCCCACCGTGAGGTATGGAGGGTGAGGTGTGATGGTGTGGGGTGCTTTGCTGGTGACAGTCTGTTACTTATTTAGAATTCAAGTCACACTTAACCAGCCTGGCCACCACAGCATTCTGCAGTAATACGCCATCTATCTGGTTTGGCATTAGTGGGACTATCATTTGTTTTTCAACAAGACAATGACCCAACACATCCAGGATGTGTAAGAGCTATTTGACCAACAAGGAGAGTGATGGAGTGCTGTGTCAGATGACCTGGCCTCCACAATCACCCGACCTCAACCCAATTGAGACGGTTTGGGACGAGTTGGCTGCTTTTCCTTCACTCTGCAGTCCAACAAGTGCTCAGCATATGTGGGAACTTCAATACTGTTGGAAAAGCATCCAGGTAAAGCTGGATGAGAGAATGCCACTTGGCTACTTTGAAGAATCGAAAATCTATTTTGATTTGTTTTACACTTTTTTTGCTTACTACATGATTCCATATGTGTTATTTCATAGTTTTGATGTCTTCACTATTATTCTACAATGTAGAAAATAGTAAAGATAAAGAAAAACCCTTGATTGAGTATGTGTGTCCAAGCGTTTGGCTGGTACTGTATATGGAAGCAGTTAAGTGCCATTTTTTGTTTGTTAAATATGAGTAAAAAAAAAATTACTAAAACATCCTGATCTTTCTTATATGTCTCAGATATAGGACACACACTTTAAAACAAACTATCTTTTGATATTTTTTACACACGTATGAATCTGTTATTCAATGAGTTTCTATGGGACAATAGCAGTAAGGCCAAATTCAATGTTTCATCAAATAATTGTATGTATACATTTTTTTTTATACCTAAAAGGGGTCCTAAAACTCTAAATCAAATAGCTAAATTACAATCTTAAAACAATTCCATATGTTAGCTTAGTAGAACCCAGCAAAGCTGATACAGACATACCCAAGACGACTCACCGCTGTAATCGCTGCCAAAGGTGCTTCTACAAAGTATTGACTTAGGGGTGTGTATACTTACTGTATGTAAATGAGATATTTCTACATTTAATTTTCAATAAATGTGCACTAATTTCTAAGAACATGTTTTCACTTTGTCATTATGGGAGAGTGTGTGTAGATGGGTGCAATTTTTTATTTATTTAAATCACTTTTGAATTCAGACTGTAACACAACTAAATGTGGAGTAAGTCAAGGTGTATGAATACATTCTGAAGGCACTGTAGGTCTAACACCACTGACTAACACAGAATCAAACAGTACCAGGTTCACAGCGACACTCATATGTGTGCATGTGTATTCTCTTCAGCGCCTAGTTCTTCCAAGTGATGTCGGTCCTTGTGTGTGTGTGTGTGTGTGTGTGTGTGTGTGTGTGTGTGTGTGCGTTGCCTCTTACCTAGCTCATCCCACAGCTGTCTGTATTTGTCGGTCATGGTGGTTCCCTGTTGTCTCCACAGTGCCAGACGAGGGTCGCCCATAAACTGTTCTGTGATCAGCGTTAACATCCTGGCACCGTTGGAGTCGCGCATCTTCAACATCTCTCTCACCTAGAGGAGAGAGGGAGGGAGAGGGGGAGAGAGCGGGGGGGAGAGAGGTCAGCAAAGAGACAAGGGCTGTGTGTGTGTGTGTGTGTGTGTGTGTGTGTGTGTGTGTGTGTGTGTGTGTGTGTGTGTGTGTGTGTGTGTGTGTGTGTGTGTGTGTGTTACCTTGCTGAACAGCAGGTTGAGTTGTTTCCCAGATCCATGGTATCCTCCCTGTGAGAGGAAGAGTTTCACCTGCTCCTGGACCTGCTCCTCATCCAGGTGCCAACAGTTCTCATCATCTACACTGGCTCCTGCCGTGGGGTCTGGGGCCCCTACACACATGGAGACAGAGAGAGGTTAGTCTCACACACACAGCTCATTATTTAGATTGAATGATTTTCCATGTCTCAGCAAAAGCATTGGGCTCTCTCAGACAAACAAAAACCAAACAAGATGAAAATAGCCCTCATATGACACCAGCTTAAGTAAAGTATCATCACATCAAGTGGCTGAAACCATCTCACCAGAGAAAGCCTCCAAGCTAGCGAAACAGTGCCCCTCTGTCTTACTATATGTAGGTCATGTATCTGATGCTGTCTGGCCAAAAAGAGTCCAGAGAGCATCAGATACATGGGCTACACACACACTATATATATTTACATTTTTAACATTTTAGCAGACAAGCAACTTACAGTAGTGAGTGCATACATTTTCATACTTTGGGGAATTCCCCCATGGGAATCGAACCCACAACCCTGGCTTTGCAAGCACCACACTCTACCAACTGAGCCACACGGGACTAGAAATACAAAAGTGCTGAAGAATCGAAAAATCGTCTGTCCTTGGCTGCTACACCCACTACCAAATTACAAACTGCCTCTGGAAACAACATCAGCGCAAGAACTGTTTGTCGGGAGCTTCACGGAATGGGTTTCCATGGCCAAGCAGCCACACACAAGCCTACTATCACCATTCGCAATGCAAAGCGTCAGCTGGAGTGGTGTAAAGCTCGCCACCATTGGACTCTGGAGCAGTGGAAACACGTTCTCTGGAGTGATGAATCACGCTTAATCATCTGGCAGTCCAACGGACAAATCTGGGTTTGGCAGATGCCAGGAGAACGCTACCTGCCCGAATGCATATTGCCAACTGTAAAGTTTGGTGGAGGAGGAATACTGGTCTGCAATTCTAGACAATTCTGTGCTTCCAACTTTGTGGCAACAGTTTGGGGAAGGCCCTTTCCTGAACTCGATTGGCCTGCACAGAGCCCTGACATCAACCCCATCAAACACCTTTGGGATGAATTGGATTGCCGACTGCGAGCCAGGCCTAATCACCCAACATCAGTGCCCAACCTCACTAATGCTTGTGGCTGAACGGAAGCAAGTCCCTGCAGTAATGTTCCAACATCTAGTGGAAACCCTTCCCAGAAGAGTACAAGCTGTTATAGCAGCAAAGGGGGGACCAAATGCATATTAATGCCCATGATTTGGGAATGAGATGTTCAACGAGCAGGTGTCCACATAGTGTACATGATCTCTGCCTTGACGATTGCAGTATTATCAGCAGCACCTGTCTTTTTACTAAAATAATGTGTTAATTTAGGTCATTTTTTGGTTACAATTACATCTTTCTTTTTCTCTTCCCTGCCCTGCTCTGAAAGCACCACATTGCTGCAGCTTCATTTCAATGAAAGTCAAGTTTGCAATCATATCCGGTAGGGATTCACTGGAGCCAGCCAATCATATCAGCAAGGGGGAAATCTATTCCGAAACACACACACACACACACACACACACACACACACACACACACACACACACACACACACACCCACACCCACACCCACACCCAACCAACCCCACTCACCATGGACCTGGTTGATCTCAGAGTTGGTAGACAGAATCTCATCAGCTAGTTTCTGAGCAGTGGGCAGCACCTCCGTGTGGTGTACTGTTATCAGGTACTGAACAAACTTCTGCAGCTGGTCTCTGTTCATCTGGAACAGAGTCTCTGAGATGGGCAGGTGCAGTTTGACCTGCTCGGGCTTCCGTACGCGGTACAGGGCCAGCGCTACCACGTGCGCGCAGTAGAAGATGTCCTTGTTGCCACAGCTGCACGTGACCGCGGTGATCTTGCAGCGGTCGAAGCTGACACTCACGCTGCAGATGAGCTCGGATTCCGACGGCGTGGCCGGTTCTGTTACCGTTCCGCTGAGGTGGAACCCTGAGAAAGACAAGAGGAGAACCTTTAGACGATCAGTCAGTCAATCAATCAAGAAGTCAATCAAATTGTATTCATGTAGCCTAATAGATTAACACAGAAGTGCGTAACAAAGTCATGTTCGGAATATTTGAACACCCCAATGGCATTCATGTTGTTGTCATTAACCTGTGGGTGTGTGGCTCAGCATCCTATACGTGCAGAAGACCCACTGTACCAGCTAGCTACTAGTCAGATTATAATGGTAAGGGGGGAAGAGAAAGAGCAGTCCCTGAAGCGAAGAGAGGGGAACATCTCTCTCTTCTTTCTCTCTCTGGGGAAATTGTCAAACTGCTGATCTCTAGAGTCCCTCGTGTGACGAGTGATGCCCTCCTAATGCAACAGAGTTCAGCCGTCACTCACGCACGATCCCCCCACCCACACACCTATTTTCTGTAAACATGACATTCTCTGGCTAAGAGGTCACTCATTAGTTTCCCCCCCCCCGCTAACCACACCAACAGCCAGGACTTTTGGGAAAATGTCTGGGAGGAAGCCCTTTCCTGCCGATAACGTAGCAGGCCTCTGAAATCCACACCGACAGCCAGGACTTGTGGGAAAATGTCTGGGAGGAAGCCCTTTCCTGCCGATAACGTAGCAGGCCTCTGAAAACCACAGGCGTAATACAGACATCACTGAGAGGCCCTCAAAATGGCAGCCATATATCCTGTCTGGTTGGGCCTGGGATCAGATCAGTTAGCTCTAAACGGCCATGTTAGAGAGGATTTAAAAAGGGATGATATTGTGCAAACTGATAAGCAAGTAGGCTACATTTACTGAGTACATCTCTTCTCAAAAACATCCTGCTCAAAGTCTGAATTCAGGTTTCCTTCTCTTGACATCACAGATCTGCACAAAATAAGAAAATCATAGCCCCAACAGTAAAATAACAAATTCACATAATGTACAGGCTCTTTACTGCTACAGCTGTGTTCCCTCCACTGTATTTAAACCTCCTTTTTCGTAAACAACAGAGAAAATCTGAAAGATAATAACACAAGGGGGAAAAAACACAATGAGCAACGATAACTTGGCTCTACACGGGGTACCAGTACCGAGTCAATGTGCAGGGGTACGAGGTAACCGAGGTAGATACTGTATGTACACATCAGGTAGGGGTAAAGTGACTAGGCAACATTATAGATAATATACAGTAGCAGCAGCGTATATGATGAGTCAGAAGAGTTAGTGCAAAGGGGGAGGGGGGGGGGGCAATGCAGATAGTTAAATATGTTTATTTTATTGAATCTTTATTTAACTAGGCAAGTCAGTTAAGAACAAATTCTTATTTACAATGACAGCCTGCTCTGGCCAAGCCCTCCCCTAACCCGGACGACGCTGGGCCAATTGTGCGCTGCTCTATGGGACCACCAATCATGGCTGGTTGTGATACAGCCCGGGATCGAACCCGGGTCTGTAGTGACACCTCTGGCACTGCGATGCAGTGCCTTACATTGCTGCGCCACTCAGTCCCTGAAATAGCTACCCGACTAACTATTTAGCAGTCTTTTGGCTTGAGGAGAAAGGGGAAGTCCAAACAAAGGTATCCATTTTATTTTGGGCTTTCTCAAAGTACACACACATAGACACAAGGAGGAGAGCTTCTGCTACCCGGTACTGGAGGCTCTGGATCAGGTTCTCCCCACTATGATATGCTAATCTATCACATTGCTACTTTTCCTGACTATCTACTGAGAATCCTCTGTGAGCCTGATATTGATGGGCTGAAATGGTGTATCTACACAACATAACCAAAAGTATGTGGACACCTGCTTGTCGAACATTATTATGGGCATTAATATGGAGTTGGTCCCCCTTTGCTGCTATAACAGCCTCCACTTTTCTGGGAAGGCTTTCCACTAGATGTTGGAACATTGCTGCAGGGACTTACTTCCGCTCAGCCACAAGAGCATTAGTGAGGTCGGGCACTGATGTTGGGCGATTAGGCCTGGCTCGCAGTCGGCGTTCCAATTAATCCCAAATGTGTTCGATGGGGTTGAGGTCAGAGGTCTGTGCGGGCCAGTCAAGTTCTTCCACACCGATCATGACAAACCATTCCAGTATGGACCTCACTTTGTGCATGGGGTCATTGCTTTGTTGAAACAGGAAAGGGCCTTCCCCAAAGTTGGGCCAGAAAGTTGGAAGCACAGAATCGTCTAGGATGTCATTGTTTGATGTAGAGTTGAGATTTCCCTTCACTGGCACTAAGGGGCCTAGCCTGAACCATGAAAAACAGCCCCAGGCCATTATTCCTCCTCCACCAAACTTTACAGTTGGCACTATGCATTCGTGCGGGTAGCGTTCTCCTGGCATCCGCCAATCCCAGATTCATCCTTCAGACTGCCAGACGGTGAAGTGCGATTCATCACTCCAGAGAATGCATTTCCACTGATCCACAGTCCAAAGGCGGCGAGCTTCACACCACTCCAGTTGACACTTGGTATTGCATTTGGTGACCTTAGGCTTGTGTGCAGCTGCTTGGCCACGGAAACCCATTTCATGAAGCTCCCAACGAACAGTTCTTGTGCCGATGTTGCTTCCAGAGACAGTTTGGAACTCGGTAGTGAGTTGTTTTTTTTACACGCTACACGCTTCAGCTGTCCCGTTCTGTGAGCTTGTGTGGCCTACCACTTCGCGGCTGAGCTGTTGTTGCTCCAAGACAATTCCACTTCACAATAACAGCACTTACAGTTGACCGGGGCAGCTCCAGCAGGGCAGAAATTTTATGAACTGACTTGTTGGAAAGGTGGCATCCTATGACGGTGTCACGTTGAAAGTCACTGAGCTCTTCAGTAAGGCCATTTTACTGCCAATGTTTGTCTATGGAGATTAATGGCTGTGTGCTCGATTTTCTACACCTGTCAGAAACGGTGTGGATGAAAAAATAAATCTGTGCTTAAGCAGGGGACAAATAGTCCTTTGGTCTGAGATAGATTTTATAAGAATTCAATAACTGTCACAGGGGAGGTTTGGGAGACAGCACACACACACACACACACACACACACACACACACACACACACACGTTTCGCGACAGGCTTTTGCTCAATCAAAACACAGGAAACTCACACTCAGACGTGACTAACAGAAGACGGGGGAGAGAGAGGGTGAGTGACAAAGAGAGCGTCTGCTAAATGACTTAAATGTAAATGTAAAAAAGCAGCGAGCAAAGAGAGAGGTATAGGCGAGAGAAAGAGGGAAAACCCCCTCCTTTTACTCCTCCATTTCCTTCCTAGCAACCAGCTGACACAACGACACAGGGGATCACCTTTTACACACACGCTTGCGTAAGTACATCCCCCGGTTGGCAGTTGCTTGCTAATGTACTAGTTCACACACACACTAACACTGAGGGCACTCCCCTGTATTATATGGCCCAACCCAGGTCATGCATGGCCCACAGCTGAACTACTGACGTCAGAGAAGAGGAAGGGAAAGAGAGAGAGGGAGGAGGGAGAAAGAGAAGGGAGAGGCAGAGAGAATTCCAAAACAGGGGAGGAGACTGCTGGGCTGGTGGGAAGCTTGGAAAGCCCTCAGCTGTGTGTGTGTAGAGATATTTGGCGACGTGCCAGAGCCCTGAGCTCAGCATTCTGTAATGCACTTCCCCTCTTCTGCTCTGTAGCTTGCATAATACTGCTTAGCGCTGCACGACAACCAGACTTAACCCTTACTTACCAAAACAACGAGACAACCCTTAACTACCACTACAGACCATAATACTGCCTAGCGCTGCACGACAACCAGACTTAACCCTTACTTACCAAAACAACGAGACAACCCTTAACTACCACTACAGACCATAATACTGCCTAGCGCTGAGCGGCTACCAGACTTAACCCTTAACCTCTTAGATGTAATAGCAAAATGTAGATTGCTGCCTAAATAGACACACCCAAAAGTAAATGCTATTCATGTGTAATTACATGATTCTGACATGCCAAAACTTGGTATATTTGGAAAGATGATATCTGGGAGATTATGAGGAAATTATCAGAAGATCGATAAGAGTTGCATAGTTCAGAAAACACAAGATCAAGCACACACAAAACAACTCTTTGTTTTTTTTATTTTGAAAGTTATTTTTGACTGACAAGTTAAAAGTGAATTACTGAAGCCCAGAGCTGGAAACACATCAGATGGCTTCCACAACATGTGAACAATATCAGGAAATAGAAATGGGATTGACACACCTAACTAAACTCAGCAAAAAAAGAAACCTCTTACTGTCAACTGAGTTTATTTCAGCAAACTTGCCATATGTAAATATTTGTATGAACATAACAAGATTCAACAACTGAGACATAAACTGAACAAGTTCCACAGACATGTGACTAACAGAAATTGAATAATGTGTCCCTGAACAAAGGGGGGGGTGTCAAAATCAAAAGTAACAGTATCTGGTGTGGCCAACAGCTGCATCAAGTACTGCAGTGCATCTCCTCCTCATGGACATCACCAGATTTGCCTGTTCTTGCTGTGAGATGTTACCCCACTCTTCCACCAGGGCACCTGCAAGTTCCCAGACATTTCTGGGGGGGAACAGCCCTAGCCCTCACCCTCCGATCCAACAGGTCCCAGACGTGCTCAATGGGATTGAGATCCAGGCTCTTCACTGGCCATGACAGAACACTGACATTCCTGTCTTGCAGGAAATCACGCACAGAACGAGCAGTATGGCTGGGGGCATTGTCATGCTAGAAAGTCATGTCAGGATGAGCCTGCAGGAAGGGTACCACATGAGGGAGGAGGATGTCTTCCCTGTAACACACAGTGTTGAGATTGCCTGCAATGACAACAAGCTCAGTCTGATGATGCTGTGACACACCGCCCCAGACCATGACGGACCCTCCACCTCCAAATCAATCCCGCTCCAGAGTACAGGCCTCGGTGTAACGCTCATTCCTTCGACGATAAACACAAATCTGACCATCAGCCCTGGTGAGACAAAACCGAGACTCGTCAGTGAAGAGAACTTTTTGCCAGTCCTGCCTGGTCCAGCGAAGGTGGGTTTGTGACCATAGGTGTTGTTGTTGCCGGTGATGTCTTGTGAGGACCTGCCTTACAACAGGCCTACAAGCACTCAGTCCAGCCTCTCTCAGCCTATTGTGGACAGTCTGAGCACTGATGGAGGGATTGTGTATTCCTGGTGTAACTCAGGCAGTTGTTGTTGCCATCCTGTACCTGTCCCGAAGGTGTGATGTTCGGATGTACCGACCCTGTGCAGGTGTTGTTACACGTGGTCTGCCACTGCGAGGACGATCAGCTGTCCATCCTGTCTCCCTGTAGCGCTGTCTTAGGCGTCTCGCAGTACGGACATTGCAATTCATTGCCCTGGCCACATCTGCAGTCCTCATGCCTCCTTGCAGCATGCCTAAGGCACGTTCATGCAGATGAGCAGGGACCCTGGGCATCATTCTTTGGTGTTTTTCAGAGTCAGTAGAAAGGCCTCTTTAGTGTCTTAAGTTTTCATAACTATGACCTTAATTGCTTACCGTCTGTAAGCTGTTAGTGTCTTAACAACCGTTCCACAGGTGCATGTTCATAAATTGTTTATGGTTCAATGAACAAGCATTGGAAACAGTGTTTAAACCCTTTACAATGAAGATCTGTGAAGTTATTTGTATTTTTACGAATTATCTTTGAAAGACAGGGTCCTGAAAAATGGGCATCTCTTTTTTTGCTGAGTTTAGAAATGGGCAGATGTTTTAGTAAACGGTGTCAGGTGTGGTCTCGGGATGTTTCCAAGTGTCCCTAAACCTCTCCAAAGTGGCATAATGTCTGTAAATTAGATCATTCCAGTGCTATTACAGTTGAAGTCGGAAGTTTACATACACTTAGGTTGGAGTCATTAAAACTTGTTTTTCAACCACCCCACAAATTTCTTGTTAACAAACTATTGTTTTGGCAAGTCGGTTAGGACATCTAATTTGAGCATGACAAAAGTCATTTTTCCAAAAATTGTTTAGAGACAGATTATTTCACTTATAATTCACCGAATCACAATTCCAGTGGGTCAGAAGTTCACATACACTAAGTTGACTGTGCCTTTAAACAGCTTGGAAAATTCCAGAAAATTATGTCATGGCTTTGGAAGCTTCTGATAGGCTAATTGACATCATTTGAGTCAATTGGAGGTGTACCTGTGGATGTATTTCAAGGCCTACCTTCAAACTCAGTGCCTATTTGTTTGACATCATGGGAAAATCAAAAGAAAATCAGACAAGACCCCAGAAAAAAAATTGTAGACCTCCACAAGTCTGGTTCATTCCTGGGAGCAATTTCAAAACCCCTGAAGGTACCACGTTCATCTGTACAAACAATAGTACGCAAGTATAAACACCATGGGACCACACAGCTGTCATACCGCTCAGGGAAGAAGATGCGTTCTGTCTCCTAGAGATGAACGTACTTGGGTGCGAAAAGTGCAAATCAATCCCAGAACAATAGCAAAGGACCTTGTGAAGATGCTGGAGGAAACAGGTACAAAGTATCTATATCCACAGTAAAATGAGTCCTATTCGACATAACCTTAAATGCCGCTCAGCAAGGAAAAAGCCACTGCTCCAAAACCGGCATAAAAAAGCCAGACTACGGTTTGAAACTGCACATGGGGACAAAGATCGTACGTTTTGGAGAAATGTCCTCTGGTCTGATGAAACAAAAATAGAACTGTTTGGCCATAATGACCATCGTTATGTTTGGAGGAAAAAGGGGGAGGCTTGCAAGCCGAAGAACACCATCCCAACCGTGAAGCACAGGGGTGGCAGCATCATGTTGTGGGGGTGCTTTGCTGCAGGAAGGACTGGTGCACTTCACAAAATAGATGGCATCATGAGGCAGGAATATTATGTGTATATATTGAAGCAACATCTTAAGACATCAGTCAGGAAGTTAAAGCTTGGTCACAAATGGGTCTTCCAAATGGACAATGACCCCCAAGCATACTTCCAAAGTTGTGACAAAATGGCTTAAGGACAACAAAGTCAAGGTATTGGAGTGGCCATCACAAACCTCTGACCTCAATCCTATAGAAAATGTGGGCAGAACTGAAAAAGCATGTGCGAGCAATGAGGCCTACAAACCTGACTCAGTTACACAAGCTCTGTCAGGAGGAATGGGCCAAATATTCACAAAATGTATTGTTGGAAGCTTGTGGAAGGCTACCCAAAACGTTTGACCCAAGTTAAACAATTTAAAGGCAATGATACAAAATACTAATTGACTGTATGTAAACTTCGGACCCACTGGGAATGTGATGAAAGAAATAAAAGCTGAAATAAATCACTCTCTACTAGTATTCTGACATTTCACATTCTTAAAATAAAGTGGTGATCCTAACTGACCTAAGACAGGGAATTTTTACTATGATTAAATGTCAGGAATTGTGAAAAACTGAGTTTAAATGTATTTGGCTAAGGTGTATGTAAACTTCCTACTTCAACGGTATATGTTGTGAAACTGTTAGGTATTATTGCACTGTCGGAGCTAGAAGCACAAGCATTTCGCTCCACCTACAATAACATCTGCTAAACACGTGTATGTGACCAATAAAATTTGATTTTGATTTGTAAAATCAGGGGGCTGATATTAATACTATGCATGCCAGTCTCTCTTTGCTAAGAGTTGAGGACAGACTGACTGCATCACTTCTTTTCATAAGAAACATTGATGTGTTGAAAATCCCAAAATGTTTGCATAGTCAACACACAGCTCTGACACACACACCCACCCACCAGACATGCCACCAGGGGTCTTTTCAAAGTCCCCAAATCCAGAACAAATTCAAGAAAGTGTACAATATCATATAGAGCCATTATTGCATGGAACTCTGTTCCATCTCATATTGCTCAAGTGAATAGCAAACCTGGTTTAAAAAAAAACAGATAAAGCAACACCTCACGGCACAACGCCTCTCCCCTATTTGACCTAGATAGTTTGTGTGTATGCATTGATATGTAGGTTACATGTGCCTTTAAAAAATGTTTTATGTAGTTCTGTCCTTGAGCTCGTCTATTAAATGTTCTGTATTATGTCAAGTTTCATATGGACCCCAGGGGCCGGATTCACGAAACATTACTTATGAAAAAAACGTAAGAAGTTTCTTAAGGAGAAAAATAGGAAGTTCATAAGAGTTCGTAAATGCAATTCCTCAAAATGTTCTTAGGAATTTGTAAATATCTTTAAGATCGTCGCAAATATCTTCTTATGTAGCATTGACAATAGTGACGTGCTTGAAACCAATAAATAAGCCTGTGACAGGGAAGGCACTTTTTTTGTGGTTATTTTTCACACATTATAGCCATCTGACTAGCTATATCAAAATCAAAAATGCATAAAAACAGATTGAAGTCGTGGTGGAGGAAATAGCAGCCAGGAAAAGGTTGATGTTGGGGAGACTTGATAACTGCGGGGTCACTGCAGAGACCAAAAAGAAAGGACGGGCGAGAGTGGCCGAGTCGGTCTCTGCCATCGGGGGTATGGCCGTAAAAAAAAAGTGGTTCGACATCAAGTCGGCTACTAAGAAGGGAGTTGAGAGACCATTCATGTGGACCAGATGGAGGAGAAGGTGTCGTCCATCATAGAGATGGTGGTAGAGGGACTGTGCGACCAGTAAGTTAGTTAGCTACGTTAACTAGCTAACGTGTAAAGACATTATAGCCAACATTAGCTAACGTTAACGTCATTAGCTAAGTCAGCCAAGTTCTTCTTTGCAAATTGATGAGATAGCGCTAGCTGTTTAACACTTCTAGAATACTGTAATATATTGTTAATTACTAGCTAGCTAGATAATGTGTGTATAATTTGTATTCTTTCTGTATTTAAATATCCGGTAGCCAACTGTGTCTGCAGCGCAAGAAAATGTTCATGGTTACAAAAGTATCCATTTATCTCAAGACAAGAGTTTAGCTGTCCTAAAGTTAAAGCATTATTTTCAAGAATCCTACTTATTCTTCACTTTTTTCTTAGGAAGAAACTTAGGAAAACCCTTAAGAACATTTCCAATAACTTTATTAAGGAATAGCAACTTTGCTTAACTTTCTTCTTAAGTCTATAGTTAAGGAAAAAATGGCAGTTAAGAAGAAATTTCTTCTTAAAACTTCTTCGGGGTCCCTTCCACGGGACGGTTGAGCTAACGTAGGTTAATGCGATTAGCATGAGGTTGCAAGTAACAAGACAATTTCCCAGGATATAGACATATCTGCTATTGGCAGAAAGCTTCAATTCTTGTTAATCTAACTGCACTGTCCAATTTACAGTAGCTAGTACAGTGAAAGAATACCATGCTATTGTTTGAGGAGAGTGCACAATTTTGAACATTTGGCCAGTCTTGATACAACATTTTGAACAGAAATGCAATAGTTCATTTGATCAGTCTAAAACTTTTCACATACACTGCTGCCATCTAGTGGCCAGAATGTATATTGCACCTGGGCTGGAATAGTACATTATGGCCTCTCTTGCATTTCAAAGACGGTACAAAATATTTTACAAAAGAACGGTTGGTTTTTTCTTTGTATTATCTTTTACCAGATCTATTGTGTTATATTCTCCTACATTCCTTTCACATTTCCACGAACTTCAAAGTGTTTCCTTTCAAATGGTACCAAGAATATCCTTGCTTCAGGGCCTGAGCTACATGCAGTTAGATTTGGGTATGTCATTTCAGGCAAAAAAATTTAAAAAGTGGCGGATCCTTAAGAGGTTGTTAAGAAGGTTTAGTGAATCCGGCCCCAGGAGAGTAGCTGCTGCTATTGCAACAGCTAATGGGGATCCTAATAAAATACAAAAAAAGACTAACTACCATTACAGAACATAATACTGCCTAGCAGTGCACGGCAACCAGCCTTAACCCTCAACTACCACTACAGACTATCTAAAGCTGCATTAACCCTTAACTGCCTACCACGGCAACTAGGCTTAACTACCATTTTAAAAGGTAGACTGTGATATGACGTAGATTCAGAAAGTAATCAGCATAGTCGGTCAATTTCCGCAACAACTAAGAGCAATGAAGCGCGAGGCTCGACTTCTCTGTTTTGGTCCCGTGACTACCACCCTGGAACAGCGTAAAGCGAACCCGTGCACATGCGCAGATGCTGTGTGAGACTGTGTAAGAGCAAAGTCTTGCATCTCGCTGATGTCAATATCTGCGGTGCTGCTCTGAATTAGAGGAATCAATGTTATCACTCCACATACAATGGAGTCAACGGATGATTAACTATAGGTCCAGTAAATAGAAAACTGAGAAGGGCTTTTAGTGGGGCATAATAAGGGTCAGCCCATCATGGCCTGTGAGAGAGCAGTGGCACCCTATGGGGAGGTCTGTAAGGACCCTGTCATGCCAGAGGCTGTCCAGTTGGTTGCCCGTCGAGACGGCTGGCTAGAGGGGCCATTCTGGTTCTCACAGCACTGTGACAAAGACCGCCTTTAACTGTGTAGTTATTAGACAATGGCTAGCTACCCTCCCATTCCTTATCTCTGCCACACAGCCAATAGGAATAGAACATGCTCTGTAGACAGCAACAAGAGGTGTGGGGAGGGTGTGAGAGGGAGTGCATGAGGGGGGAACAGGGTGTAGGGTGGAGAGGCGTGTGTCTGTGTGTGTGTGTGTGGAGGAGGATGCTCCACAAAGCTCTGAATTGGGTCAATGAGGATTTGAGTAAAGTAGGCCAATCTGTGTCCCTCTGAAGACGTCTCCTCATATGGAGCGTCTCCTCACTGTACCAACACACACTCACCAATTAACAGAAGGTTATATCTGACAACACTGCCGCTGTCGCTACGTGTGGTGCCGTAAAACCAAGGTGCACGAACTGACAAGTTAAACCTTTCAACTCAGAGCTTCCGTCATCCCGTATACGCGATGAAAACGGCAGATTTTGTCATTGATGAGTGCCTAATGCAGTGGCTGTACAGTAACATGCTCTACGTTGTGTCAGAGCTCAGGTTCTGCGCTATACAGTGCTCTATTGGTTTTGACTGACAGTCGTTCTGAACTTGAGGACTGCGCTCAACAAGAAGATGCCCCCATCCCGCCTGCTAATTGGGCCACTTTTGCACATTTGTTGTTGTCGGAGTGAGGACAATGCTTTAAATCATGAGGAGTCGATGTGTTCTGAAAGATGAGATTTGTATTTATTATGGATCCCCATTAGTTCCTGCCAAAGCAGCAGCTACTCTTCCTGGGGTCCAGCAAAATGAAGGCAGTTTATATCATTTTAAAACACTACAATACATTCACAGATTTCACAACACACTGTGTGCCCTCAGGCCCCTACTCCACCACTACCACATATCTACAGTACTAAATCCATGTGTATGTATAGTATGTTATCCTGTGTGTGTGCGTGCATGTATCTGTGCCAATGTTTGTTTTGCTTCACAGTCCCCGCTGTTCCATAAAGTTTTTTTTTAATCTGTTTTTTAAATGTAATTTTACTGCTTACGTCAGTTACTTGATGTGGAATAGAGTTCCATGTAGTCATGGCCCCATGTAGCACTGTGTGCCTCGCATAGTATGTTCTGGACTTGGGGACTGTAAAGAGTCCTCGTGGCATGTCTTGTAGGGTATACATGGGTGTCGGAACTACTGGCACACAGCTCAAACAGACAGATCTGATGTTGAGGAGTATAATAAATACCGCTTTGATGTCATACAAGCAAACCACACACCCATGAGTCTAAACGTGTTTCCATTTCCAGTGTCAACCATTATGGTCTCCACATTGGCAGTAGAATAAAGCTTTCAAATGATGCCCACTTGACACAGATTGCGATTTATAATGGAACTTTTTGGGATTGCGTAAACAGCAACAGTAATTGTGTGATTCTGGGGACGCAAGGCTGTGTTCCAAACAAAAGACTACAAGTGTGTTTGTTTCAGTTCCTCAATGGCAAAGCTAAGAGAGCTCAAAAAAGCACCTTATCATTGAAGGCTCTTTCCTTGAGTCATAAAGGTGCATTAACATGACGTAGGAACTGTACACAGTTGGAAGAAGTGTGACCACTTGGAGACTCCAGTTAGATCTCGTACTCAATCCCTTCTAATAGTTTCTCTCCCCTCATCTTGCACCTACTCCAAATATTCTTATCATGTTACGGAATGTATCCAGAGTATTTTCAGATTTCATTATCAATAAATGCTGTGAAAAGTACAGTACATGTAAAATGCACATCAAATCAACAGTGTAATGTTTGGATTCAGTCTTGTGTCATGTGACCTGTTGTGTCCTCACCTTTTGGTCTGATAATTTCCCCATAATGTCCAAAGTGTTCTCTTTTAATTGCTATCATGGTCATGCATATGTTAGAAACATTTCAATTTGGCCATTTCCACAATCTAAGGGGTTCCCATATGGCTCAGTTGGTAGAGCATGCTGCTTGCAATGCCAGGGTTGTGGGTTCGATTCCCCCAGGGACCAGTACAAAAATATATGCACTCTCCAGTCGCTCTGGATAAGAGTGTCTGCTAAATAACTCAAATGTAAATATAAGGGGTTACTGACTACAATTCATTGGACTATTCAATAACTATAAGGATCATTTTTTATTGAACTTCAATGTCTAGGTTTTCCTTTACGTTTTCCTTTACGTTTTCCTTTACGTTTTCCTTTACGCCACTAAAGCCAGTAGCAGACTGTATACAGACTGTATACCTCAGAGAAGAAGAGATTCTTCCCAACCAGACACCCTGCAGCTCTGTCTGAAAACAACATGAATTGACCTCAGGAAAAAGGACAGACACCCTATACAACAAGAGACTCAAACAAAACAGCAATGGTTTAAAACTACCTCAGAAAAGCAGAGAGACCTTGGAAAAAGGAGAGAAAGAAAGGTCCTTAACAACAGTGGAGGAGGTGTAAAGAGTCTGGCAGCTCAGACTGGACACTATTGTAGCTGTGTTTTTTATGGCGTCCATTTCACTGGCTACAAAAGGGACCGATGTGTGTGTGTGCTGTCACGCGTTAAGTTAGCTGGTGTAGGCCGCTCTCTTTTTCTCTGTTTATGGCCTCCAACAGTGACACAGTCACACACGCACACTGATCCACCAAAATGTTCTCTGCATTGGAGAACTTCTACTTATTTAGTTTCTTTCTTGTTTTGGCTGTTTTTGATATTCTTCTCCTCCATCTTGTATTTCAGTTGAAGTGTTCAGAGCAGTCACTGCATTGCAAACAGCAATCATCCCTTTCCTATGCTCACTGACTTAAGACTTGAAAACAGAGAGAAGGGGGTGGCGTTTAGAAAGGACACTTTAGGGAGGGAGAGAGGGACAGACGGAAAGGGATGAACAGATTTTACAGACAGTACAGACAGAGCGAATCTGGCTGCTTTTAAGTGAGAGGGGACGCACAGACAAGCATAGTACACTATAGTTACCTCAGAGAGGGGTAAGTTGCTTTTCTATTTTTATTGATAATTAGTAGCAGTTAAGTAGCAATTAGTTGTACTTCTATAACAAACAATTGTATTTATTTCTCATAAGTGTATGGAAAAATCAAGGAAAAGTGAAAAGGACAGAGGGCAAGGGGGAAAGATGAAGAGTTGATTATGATCCACAGCTAACGAACACATTCCCTCTCCTAAGAACAGCACAACACTGTAACCCAAATCTGTCACACACATACACACTGACTGCACTGATTACCAGTCCAACTCCTGGAAACAAAGACCTGCTGAGAAATTCAACTGTCAGAGTATCAGGTGGAGGAGGGAAAATAAAAATGGCTGGCATTACATTTGTTCTCTTTTTAATTTCAGTAGCGTTCCCTGACGTATACTGTCCCAAATCATTTCTTTAGCCTCACACACACACACACACACACACACACACACACACACACACACACACACACACTGCTGGGAGCACAAATAGTTATCTTTCCCAAAGGTCTCTCGTTCCCACCACTCGGATAAACAACTCCAGACAAAAGATCCATTCTGCTGGTGTTGGCAGAGGGAGCATGTTAAAGAAACTAAACTAGCTACACAGTTTCAAACTAGAACAGATGAATGGCACCTCAGAACAACAGTGTGACCAAGCTGTGCTACACAGCCAGGAGGTTTCAATGAGGCTGGGAAACATTTACTCAACAACGATAGACACCATTCATTACTGAAAATGAAGGAATTACATAAAGGTGTGAGAGAGAGAGAGAGAGAGAGAGAGAGAGAGAGAGAGAGAGAGAGAGAGAGAGACAGAGAGAGAGACAGAGAGAGACAGAGAGAGAGAGAGACAGAGAGAGAGAGAGAGAGAGAGAGAGAGAGACAGAGAGAGAGACCGAGAGAGAGAGAGAGAGAGACCGAGAGAGAGAGAGAGACAGAGAGAGAGAGACAGAGAGAGATAGAGACCGAGAGAGAGAGAGACCGAGAGAGAGATATGGGAAAAGGATGCAGCTCTGGGTTTTATTACAGAGATGTGTTTGCTAAACCCCTCCAGTGTTGAGCTGTGGAACATGACAGAGCTCTCACAGCCTCTCACAGCAGAGCAGCCTTCCAGTGAGCCAAGTTTGGTCAGCTGTTATAATGGCCAGCTGCAGAGCGGTGTGTGTTACCGTCCATTACCTCTGGTTCCGTCCTAATGTTTAAAAAGAGAGTAACACACACACCTGCATTTGGAGGAGGGGGGGGGGTCACCCACATGACCTTTAACATTTCAACTCCAACAGTTGGAGAATCCATCCCAGTGTAGGTGACGAGGGCAGCACGTGACCTCCTTCCACCTGTCAGCAGACAGCACCTTTCCCTTGCCCCATCACGTACTTCTACCATGCAAGTTCACACACGCTTACTTCAGTGTTAGGGTCTAGCCTCTTCCTCCTCTTTGTCTAACATTACACCAACATCCTGGTTCTGACTGGTAGGGTCCTGTTGTAGCAGAAACCCCCAACCCTAACTAACCCTCAACGAGCAGGAAATTCATGAGTAACTGATTTATGGCAATGACACACAGTTACCCACAAACATCACACACACACCTTACGCCATGGTACACGACAGAGAGAGGTAGTAACACTCCTTCTGTGACTCAGACATTCTGACTGTTGGTGTGTGTGTGTGAAGTTGTAAGAGTCAGTGTGGGGGTGTGGGGGTGAAGTTGTAAGAGTCAGTGTGGGGGTGGGTTTTACTGATAACTGAGGGAGTTGTTGTACAGTAATGTTCAGTGGAACAATAACTGCCAGATGACAAAATAACAGACAGCAGATGTGGAAATCCTTTATGGCTTTTGAGTGTGACTAAGAATAACCGCTTCAGCTGTGTGTGTTTGTCAGGGCCATAGGCTACAGCCCTGCTTGTCTGTTCTGGAAAATCAGCAGACCAGCTCAGCACTTCCTCTCCTCGCTGCTTTACTCAGCACACGCACCTACTGATACGCTTGCCCCTCTGCTTGCCCCTCTGCTTGCCCCTCCCTGACCTTTCCCCTACTCTCCATTTCCCTCCCCCTCACCCTGTACCAGTGAACCAGTTTCCCTTCAGGCTGGTCTGGTTTTCTCTGCTTCATTCGTTCAGATGGATTTGGCCATCACACACACAGAGAATACGCGTTCACACAAAACACACAGGAAAGCCAGGTAGGGCATGTGTGAGCCTGTGTAGGACCCAGAGGGGTGTGTGTGTTAGTAGTCTGGCTGCTATGGTAACCAGAGGGGCCCACCAAAGCCCCTAATCTCTAATTTGTCTGTCATTAGTCAGACAGAGAGAGGGAGGAGAGAAAGAGAGAGAGAGAGAGAACAGGAGAGAGCAGGATAGGGGAGAGGGAGAGAACAGGAGAGAGAGAGAACAGGAGAGAGAGCAGGATAGGGGAGAGAGAGAGGAGAGAGAGCGGGATAGGGGAGAGAGGGAATGTAACCCAACCCAGAGAGTCCCTGAAGGAAGTGGTGCGTTAAAGCAGGAAGCAGCAAATGCCTGATAATAGGTGACTGGGGGTTCAGGAGGTCAGTGAGCACACACACACACACACACACACACACCATTACGTCTCTCTACAGGTTCAGTAGAAGTGTTCTATAAAACAGAGAGCAGGCCAAGGTCCAAACACAGGGTATTACCCTGGGAGCCTACCTAGTACCTAGCATCCTGTCTGGCCATCCCCGTCCCTTCCTCAGGATACTGGCTAAACACACCGGGCATACGGCTGACACCCCAACGTGTGTGATGCCCAACCAGAGTCCCACAGAGCTCTGGCACCTCAACATGCTAACACTATTTCTATTCAGAGATGGGATAGGTGAGGAGAAGAGGGGACGGGAGAGGAAATGTGTGGGTCTGTCTGACATCTCATTAAGAAAGGTACGTACAGCACATAGAAGCTCTCATCTGTAGACGAGGTATTTTCCGTCTTCTAATGACCCTTGGCCTAGCTAGGCCTCTCCTCTGCCTTTAGCTGACCCACTGAAGAAAATAAGATTTAGGAAACATGGCAAGTAGCAAAGCAGTGTGTTTTGGGTGTTAGAATGTTCTAGAAGTATCAAGCATGGTGTGTTTGGAATGTTACAGGCAGGCAGGTAGTTGTTGGCCCGGGGGACTGGTTCCATAGCCTAATAGTTCCATGCTGCCAGAGTTTTGTTGGGTGTTGCGCTGAGCAACAGCAATCCCATGATGCTTTGGGAGCAGCAGGCTTTGACTTGATCAGAGCTCTATGGGTACAAATAATCCTTTACAGACACATCCCCTTTAAGGGAGGCCACTGGGTGGGTGTGTGTGTGTGTGTGTGTGTGTGATAGATGTGGTCTGTACGGCTGATAAGAAGAAAGATAAAGCTAAATTGGATATGCATGGTATACATCGTCCAACAAAATGCTTCTTGCAGGTTCCTTCTCGACAATGTAACAACAATAATGTGTGTGTGTGAGAGTGAGTGTCTACTTTTGCTCATGTCTGTATTTTTCCTCCTGAATCCAGGGGTAAATGATGTAGTTTGGGAATTTCAGCCGCACGGAGCTGGAAAATACCTAGGCAGAACTCCAGGACTTAGAACAACAGGAAAACTAGACAGGATTTACACACGGGACATGAGAAACGACACCAGAGGAAACATTTCACCTCTACCACAGCGACCTCTCTTCCCACCCTTCACCATACCACTTTAGTTTTCAACCTCTCTCTACCATCCCTGTCAACCTCCCTCTCCAACTACCACTACCGCAGAACCACTACAACATATTTTACAATCTTATGAAATATTTACCAATCTGTACACCATACTAAGAAAAGCCTAAATAGGCCTACATCCCCGCCTATTGATAAAGTACGTCAGACTAACTCTGATATCTCGAAAACGCTTCATATTCATGTAGGCTGTACAGATCTGGGCTTCTCTGCTATAATGTGTGTGATACCCTTTGTTCTGCCTTGGTTCACTGCCTAGCCATACTGCAGCACCAATAAAAATAGATAATGTGAGGCAGAAACAGTCGCCATTTGCTCTCACTTTTATACTGATAAACAAAGTCGAGCCCAGTAGAGAGACAGAGTGTGAGTGAGTGAGTGAGTGAGTGAGTGAGTGAGTGAGTGAGTGAGTGAGTGAGTGAGTGAGTGCACGCGATCGTTCAGGAGAACGCCGGAACATTGATTGGATATAGGATTGCAGATGAGATAGCCAGCATTAAAATCAGTGCCTAAATCTGGTAGGGCCTTGGGGTTTCACGTGCACTGCAGTGACTGAGTGTTACAATAGTGTCAGTAAACAAACATATTCTACTTGCATTCTGTTCAGTACAATTCTATTGTGGTGTTCAACACAATCACTTCAGAATCAAACTCCTCCTTCTACCACAGTGGAATTCGCCAACAGGCTAGGCCACATCTCTCACATAACAGACATGAGTCTATAAAGCCTAGCCAGCCTCCCCATAAGGCATTGTCTGGTGTGTAAACCATAAACGGCTGTACAGATCTCTACCATATGTACAGACCCTATGTTTTATAGAGAATACATATGAACATTCACCATCTCACACTTCAAAGCACACGGGTCAAGGTGTGTGTGAATATATACACTGTGTGTGTGTCTAACTGAGATGATGAAGATAGGAGGGGAAAGGTCAACATTGGTCTTACTGAGCGACAATGGAGGTTATGAATGTGTTATTATTACTCAACGTTTCATTATCCTACCATTATTACCCTGAACACTCGTCTGGTAGCTGGAGATCATGTCAGGCCTGTTCTGCCGTCCTTCGCGCAACCTTTACACTTGCTTTATCTGGAACAAAACCCGGCCTTCTGGTACACTATAGTGACCGTAGCCAGAAGTAGTGTCCTGTGATGTAGTCTGGTTGTAGCAGAGGGAGGGACATCAAAGCCCTGTGTGAGAGTCTGATCTGAGGCAGGGTGAGATTTGACTGTGTGGTGACACTCTGCCATCCCCAAGCCAGGACCAGACCACAGCTCTAACCACTGACCAGCAGGATGCACCTGTAATGAGGAAGAAGACTTGCTCTATCACTCTCCTGCGCTCCTCCTCCTTCATGTCTCTGAAACATGAGTAGACGACCAGCTATAAGAGCTCAGGCTTTGATACTGACTGACCCTTAAGTATACCGTCTTCCTTCCCTTCCCTCCCCTCAGCCCAGTACCCCTAGAGCCTCTACAGCAACAGGCCCATGCCAAGTATTCAATTCTGCACTCTGCATTCTGATGGTGAAAACCTCGGCAACACTAATCTCAGTGATATTGTAATGAAGTTAGCCTAGGTTGAACAGAAATAGCTTTAAATAGAGGTCAACTGCTGTAAATGGAGGTAAATGGCTGTAAATGGAGGTAAATGGCTGTAAATAGAGGTAAATGGCTGTAAATGGAGGTAAATAGAGGTAAACGGCTGTAAAATCCAGAATAATAGTGACAGAAGCTCTAAATACAGAAGCCTCCAGAAACACTTGACACACAAACCCTTTGCATCGTGTCCTCTACTTAATCTGTAATGATCTGAAAAGAGTTGGAAGAAATAGTGAAAGTAACATGGCGGAAGCTCCTCATGGCTGTCTTTCACCTGCTCAACTCTCTCATATCAGTACAGAAGGAGGAGAGGAGTAACATGGCGGAAGCTCCTCATGGCTGTCTTTCACCTGCTCACTCTCTCATATCAGTACAGAAGGAGGAGAGGAGTAACATGGCTGCGAAGCTCCTCATGGCTGTCTTTCACCTGCTCAACTCTCTCATATCAGTACAGAAGGAGGAGAGGAGTACCATGGCGGAAGCTCCTCATGGCTGTCTTTCACCTGCTCAACTCTCTCATATCAGTACAGAAGGAGGGGAGAAGTAACTGGCGGAAGCTCCTCATGGCTGTCTTTTCACCTGCTCAACTCTCTCATATCAGTACAGAAGGAGGAGAGGAGTAACATGGCGGAAGCTCCTCATCGGCTGTCTTTCACCTGCTCAACTCTCTCATATCAGTACCGAAGGAGGAGAGGAGTACATGGCGGAAGCTCCTCATGGCTGTCTTTCACCTGCTCAACTCTCTACATATCAGTACAGAAGGAGGAGAGGAGTAACATTGCGGAAGCTCCTCATGGCGCTGTACTTTCACCTGCCATCAACTCTCTCATATCAGTACAGAAGGAGGAGAGGAGTAACATGGCGGAAGCTCCTCAGGCTGTCCTTTCACCCTGCTCAACTCTCTCAATTCAGTACAGAAGGAGAGAGGATAACATGGCGGAAGCTCCTCATGGCTGTCTTCACCTGCTCAACTCTCTCATATCAGTACAGAAGGAGGAGAGGAGTAACATGGCGGAAGCTCCTCATTGGCTGTCTTTCACCTGCTCAACTCTCTCATATCAGTACAGAAGGAGGGGAGGAGTAACATGGCGGAAGCTCCTCATGGCTGTCTTTCACCTGCTCAACTCTCTCATATCAGTACAGAAGGAGGAGAGGAGTAACATGGCGGAAGCTCCTCATGGCTGTCTTTCACCTGCTCAACTCTCTCATATCAGTACAGAAGGAGGAGAGGAGTAACATGGCGGAAGCTCCTCATGGGCTGTCTTTCACCTGCTCAACTCTCTCATATCAGTACAGAAGGAGGAGAGGAGTAACATGGCGGAAGCTCCTCATGGCTGTCTTTCACCTGCTCAACTCTCTCATATCAGTACAGAAGGAGGAGAGGAGTAACATGGCGGAAGCTCCTCATGGCTGTCTTTCACCTGCTCAACTCTCTCATATCAGTACAGAAGGAGGAGAGGAGTAACATGGCGGAAGCTCCTCATGGCTGTCTTTCACCTGCTCAACTCTCTCATATCAGTACAGAAGGAGGAGAGGAGTAACATGGCGGAAGCTCCTCATGGCTGTCTTTCACCTGCTCAACTCTCTCATATCAGTACAGAAGGAGGAGAGGAGTAACATGGCGGAAGCTCCTCATGGCTGTCTTTCACCTGCTCAACTCTCTCATATCAGTACAGAAGGAGGAGAGGAGACAGAGGAATGAAGTCACTTCAGAGGACCAGAGAAACAGTTAGGCAGTGAAGCCTAGGTTCTGTAGACCTTGGCCCTGATATGCATATTCTGTCATGCATGACTAGCAGTGTGTATGGCCTGCATGGTTCTAATGAACGCAGCCCACTAAACAGTGTTGGGGCTCACACAAAGAAAAGAAACATGTCCAGCTCTCTGTCTGATGATAGACTGGGTCTACGGCGCTCACATATCTTATGGCAGACAGTCTTAATGCCAATCATTTCTGGATTAAGTTGCAACCACAACATTCTCCTTCCTGGCCCAGTGTCATATGGTCAGAGGAAACGTTGTTGTACAAACATGACATCAGGTTATACTGGGGTGCTTGTATCTTTATCTAGCAGCATATTCATCTGGTATGTCATGTTAAATGGCCAAACTGTCCTGTCAACACTAGATACTGGTCAGTGAATGACTGAGAGCAAGACAGTTCACACCAGCCTACATTCTGGTCGACACAAATACACTCTGACTTCCCTCAGTAGAGAGAGTAAAACCTTTGATATCTTTGATAATCATAACCAGAAGACAGCATCTCTCCCATCCCCCAAAACAACACATACAGGCAGACACGCACCCATGGATCCGCGCGCACAGACCTTAACGTCTCACTCAAATCCTCCAAAGTCCTGTCTCAGCAATAAGACACTCACAGCTAATAGGATCAGTGTTGACGAACTCTGACCTCATAGAACAGAGACAGATGGAAACAGACAGACAGGGGGGAGGAGAGGGTGAAAGATGGGGTCACCGAGGTAAAGGAGAGGGGGAGGGGTTGAACTTGACCCCGTTGGGGTGCCGTGGGAGGGGTTTAGGAGCTGCTTCACAAGCTGGATCAATGTTGACACGACACGCGCTGCTAGAGGACAGGATAATGCATTTATAAAGGGGATAATGAATATTAACGTCTAATAATGAGGTTATGAATGCATGATACATAAGACACTACATTAAGGTCTGTGAATAGAAAGACATGGTTATAAACGTGTAATAGGCCTACACCATTTATAACCAGTTATTGGAGGATGACAACACATTGCATAATAACAACAACCTTGTAGGCACGTATGAAGACATTGGTTATAAAAAAGGCTAATATTTATTTCCCTTGACTTTTCTACGTCTGCCTTATCACGATTCTGTATTCCACATGCCCATATGGAAAAGGACTCTGCCTTGCCTGTACCTGCTTGCACAGTGAAACGTGTATTTATCCACACAGAACGGACACACACACACACACACCGCAACGTGTCAGTGTTTATAGACCGCTAACAGCAGTGATAGATCCCTGTGAGAGAGAGGAGTGCTAGCCATAGCCCGTCCTGTGTGTGTGTGTTTCTCTCTCGTCCAGGCAGTCATGTCCATGACATGTTTACTATGGGCTGGCTATCAGATAAGTAGCTTTCCAAGCAGCAGGACCTGAGCAGGCTAGATAGGTAGGGCCTCTAATTTGGCCTTGGGATAAAACAGACTGACTGGGACAGCTGCCAGTGACAGACAGTTCAACAGAGACATAAACAACAGTATGTTTTTCATCCAAAACAACATTGAGGAATATGATATGTAACACTTGACTTAATACCCAGTGTCGTAACACAGTCATAACCATGTCATAATAGCTAACATAACATGGTCATAACACTGTAATGACCCATATTTTTAGACCTGCTGTGACATATATGGTGTTATTTTATGACTGGATATGACACCTAAAGTTAAAAAAAAAACATTTATTCAAATTAGCCTACGTGTCAACAGTATGTTTCTGATATATTTATACACACAGTACTAGTCAAAAGTTTGGTCACACCTACTCATTCAAGGGTTTTTCTTTATTTTTACTATTTTCTACATTGTAGAATAATAGTGAAGACATCAAAACTATGAAATAACATATATGTAATCAAGTTACCTCTGCTGCAGATGATAAGTTCATTAGAGTTAACTGCACCTCCAATTGCAACACAAATAAATGCTTCAGAATTCAAGTAAAAGACATCTCAATATAAACTGTTCAGAGGAGACTGCATGAGTCAGGCTTTTGTGGGTGAATTGCTGCAAAGAAACCAATACTAAAGGACACCAATAATAAGAAGAGACTTTCTTAGGGCAAGAAACACGAGTAATGGACATTAGACCGGTGGAAATCTGTCCTTTGGTCTGATGAGTCCAAATTTGAGATTTTCGGTTCCAACAGCTGTGTCTTTGTTAGACACAGAGTAGGTGAACGGCTGATCTCCACGTGTGGTTCCCACCTTGAAGCATGGAGGAGGTGGTGTGATGGTGCTTTGCTGGTGACACTGTCAGTGATTTATTTAGAATTCAAGGCACACTTAACCAGCATGGCTACCACAGCATTCTGCAGCGATATGCCTTCCCATCTGGTTTGCGCTTAGTGGGACTATCATTTGTTTTTCAACAGGACAATGGCCCAACATTGTGTGGCTGTGTAAGGGCTATTTGACCAAGAAGGAGAGTGATGGAGTGCTGCATCAGATGACCTGGCCTCCACAATCACCCGACCTCAACCCAAATGAGATGGTTTGGGATGAGTTGGACCACAGAGTGAAGAAAAAGCAGCCAACAAGTTCTCAAGCCAACAAGAACTCCTTCAAGACTATTGGAAAAGCATTCCTTATGAAGCTGGTTGAGAGAATTTTTATTTTATTTTTTTATTTTACCGTTATTTTACCAGGTAAGTTGACTGAGAACACATTCTCATTTACAGCAACGACCTGGGGAATAGTTACAGGGGAGAGGAGGGGGATGAATGATTGTAAGCTGGGGATGATTAGACAGCCGTGATGGTATGAGTGCCAGATTGGGAATTTATCCAGGACACCGGGGTTAACACCACCACTCTTCCGATAAGTGCAATGGGATCTTTAATGACCTCAGAGAGTCAGGACACCCGTTTAACGTCCCATCCGAAAGACGGCACCCTACACAGGGCAGTGTCCCCAATCACTGCCCTGGGGCATTGGGATATTTTTTAGACCAGAGGAAAGAGTGCCTCCTACTGGCCCTCCAATACCACTTCCAGCAGCATCTGGTCTCCCATCCAGGGACTGACCAGGACCAACCCTGCTTAGCATCAGAAGCAAGCCAGCAGTTGGATGCAGGGTGGTATGCTGCCAAGAGAATGCCAAGAGTGTGCAAAGCTGTCATCAAGGCAAAGGGTGGCTACTTTGAAGAATCTCAAACATATTTTGATTTGTTTAACACATGACACAGTGAGTTATTTCATAGTTTCGATGTCTTCACTATTATTCTACAATGTAGAAAATAGTAAAAAAAATATTATATTATTTATATATATAAATAAATGGATTGAGTAGGTGTGACCAAACTTTTGAATGGTTCTGTGTATAGAAATATATCAGAAACATACTGTTGATACATAGGCTATGGTGTAATGGAATGTTTTGTCTTGTGTGGTAGGTTGACACTTATGTAGATGTCATAACCAGCCATAAAATAAAACAATATATATCACAACAGGTCTAACTATATGTCAGTGTTAGGACCATATTATAAACAGGTTATGTCAGCTGTTATGACATGTTATGACCGTGTTATGGGTGTCAAGTAAATTTTTATCATATGATTTTGACCTTCATTAAGGTAATAATAATTAGGTTAAGCAGGCAGTTAACCTACATGTCACATATACTGTGTGTGTATGTGTACTTCCTGTGTAGAGAGGGTGTGTACTGTATACCACACTGTACATATGCATGTGTGCCAAACAGATCTGTAACGGATCCTCTCCCCCAGGTCTGTTCACAACGAACCCCCCTCTCCTATTCTTCCCCCTCTTGCTGAAGCACGTGTGGGAAGATTGCATGTTTTATTTATCAATTCTTGGCTCCATTCTTCCAGTAAATTCCAGGCTGTGGTGCAAGCAGCCAAGAAACCCTCCCTGGGTTTTTTATGCTGTCATTCCCCATTGCTAGCATGCAGATTGAGCCCTACGCACACGCCTATACACACACAAAGGAGAGAGGCATGCTCATCTCTGCCAGAAAAAAAAGGGAAAATCGGCAGCAAACCCCGTGGAAAACAAGGAGAAAGGAGAGCCTCTTGATAGAGGAGGAATCATTTATCTTCTTTCTTTCCCAATATGAGCAGAAAGACTAGAGAATATACAGCAGGGTCGGAGATAATTGACACCCTTTGATAAAGATGAGCAAAAATGACTCAAATAAATCATTTAAATACTGAGCTATAATGTATGCACAAAGGGGGAAATTATATTTTATATTAATACACTTTCTCAGAGAAAGAGATTTTATTTAACAAGTCAACAAACAAAAACATTTCTCCAAAAAAAGGTAGGGGTCAAAATGATTGACACCTCTGTTTCCAATACCTTTCAATACCTCCCGTGGTGAGGAGAACGGCACTGAGCATTTTTCTAAAATGTTTGAGGAGTTGACGAACATATTGGGAGAGATCTTAGACCATTCCTCCATACAGAACCCTTCCAGATCCTTGAAATCCTTCATCAGTCCTTATGGACTGCCCTCTTTAATTCAAACCACAGGTTTTCAACGGGTTTCCAGTCTGGAGACTGAAATGTTGAGACCAATTAACCATTTTTGTGGATTTTGATGAGTGCTTGCAGTTATTGTCTTGCTGGAAAATCCACTTACGGACAACTTTCAGCCTCTAGGCAGAGGTAACCAGGTCTTCAGATAAAATGTCCTGCTTCTGGGTTCATGATGTCGTTGACCTCAACAAAAGCCCCAGGACCAATGGAAGCAAAATAGCCCCATAACATAAAAGATCCACCACCATATTTTACAGTAGGTATGGGTTTATTTTCTGCTTATGCATTCTAATTTCAACATTAAACCCAACACTGGTGTGATTGGCCAAAGAGCTCTATTTTAATGTCATCTAACAAATGTAAACGCCTGGATATTGCTAAAACGACATTTTGCACAGATTGGAACCAGTGCTTTGGTCAGATTAAATGAAAATAGAGCTCTATGGCCACACACACCTATGTTCGGTTTAGCGTAGAAATTGGAATGCATAAGCAAAAAAGAGCCCCATACCTACTGTGAAATATGGTGGTGGATTTTTGGATGAAAGGGCAGTCCATAAGAGCAGATGAAGGATTTCAAGGATCTGGAAGGATTCTGTATGGATGTGTTTTCCAACTCTTTTAGAAAAAGGGTCAGTGCCATTATCCTCTAAAGGTGTGTTATTGAAAATGTATTGAAAACAGGGGAGTCAATAAAAATATTACCTTTTACTAAATATTACAAAAAATATTTATCTGAGCAATTGTATTAGTAAAAAATATAATTTCCAAATGATTTTGAGCATACAATAGAGCTCAATATTTGAATTATTAATATTATACAGTCATTTGCTCATCTTTATCAAGGGTGACAATTTCAGAGCCGCTGTAGCGGTGCTCTACCTATAAACCAGATAAAGACACAGGCCTGGGTCTATAGTATAATGTGTTAGATAGTCAGCAGCCTGGAGCTCTGTTGGCACTGTGGCTAGGGCACAAAGCCCAGCCCATCCACTGCTTCAGAGGGAGGAGGGGACGGGGAGGGAGGAGGGGACGGAGGAGGGGACAGGGAGGGATGGATGGATTGCCATGCAGAAAATTACTTTTGCATATTGTATTACAATTCAGATTAACCACGCAGAGTAATGGGATTAGAACGCTGAACGCTTTCCAAAGGCGGGGGATGGAGAGCTCTAATGAACTCACAACAAAGGTGGCATATGAGTTGGAATATGGAGGGAGCCCCGCAGGTATCTCAGCGTCGGCAGGGGGTACATTACGTGACCATGCGTTCATTAGAGTGTGTAAGGATACATTTTGGTAGGCCTGCTAATGATTATTACAATGACGTGTCTCAGTTATTTCCATCCTGGCGTCAGAACATTTGCTAAAATAACAAGGAAATAAGCACACTTGACCCAATTAGCAGCAAATTTGTGCATATCAAGGTCCATAAAAAAATAGTCTATGTGGCTTTAAATCGCGATTACTTCCACTCTTTTCCACAAGCAGTGAAAATAAATAAAAACACGCCTTTGTTTGCCTTCCTTTTGGAGGGTGACAGAAAGCTGAAAAGACAAATGAACATGAAAATGGGAACAAAGTACCAAGGCTTTCAATGGGAATGCCTCACGGCTGTTCGATATGCGCACTGGGTAGGCTACAATACGATCCTCGGTCAAAGCTGTCTTACCAAAACTGCTATTTCTCAGTTTCTCAAATATCACATGATTTGATTGCATAACACAGTCGTTTTAGTCTACATATTTCTAGTGAAGAAATAGGATGGCACGTACGTAGAAACTGTCAATTCAGCTGAGAGCTATGTTCTAGCTGGTTAAACCAGAAAACCTCCCCCATGCCTTTCACTTCGGAAAATAAACACAGTCGACAAGGTTCAGCCCTGAACCTTATTACGCGACACACTCACTGCCCAGAAAAGCATCGCCTTTTTCAGGTCAAAGTATGAAACTAGGCTATTAGCCTATTTGTGGCAGGCTAAATGAAAATATGAACCAAATGTTCGAATGCGAGTCAAGTATATGGTCACATTTATTAAATCCCCCATGTACTTCCGTAATGGTTACGCTATTTTTCAACAGACAAAATCCCTTCAAGCATAGCACATGTATTATGGTACATAGACATAGCCAACTGTGTATTATAATAGCCGTTACATTGTTAGAAAAATAGAATTAGCATTTTAGTAAAAAAGGACCATCGTATAGCCAACACACACAGCGCCAACGCAGCTCGGCGATTTAACCCTCCCCCCTTTTGTCGCCTCATTCCCCTTTGTTCAAACCTAATTCAACACACTTCCTTTTTCGTTTCTCGCTGCTTTAGTAATATATTTCAACCTATGTTGTTTCGTGTTCTAGTTTTGACCATAACTCAAATAAAATAAAATGTTAGTTTTCCTCCGCTTGGGTCCTTCTACTCACCGACTTGCAGTACGTTGTCCACACAGCCGCTCTCCAACAGAGCGATGCCTCGTTTGAAAGGCAGCCGCGTCTCATCACTATTTTCCCCGCTAGTTCCACTCTCCTCTCCCCCTGTACTGAACGAAGAATACATGCAGATCTCCCGTTCACTCCGTGGAAAAGACCAGTAAACGATCCGTCTCTGTACAGGCTCCGGGATCCGTTCGAAGCGCTCCTCTACCCGTTGAAACGGCCACTTCTCAGCCACTTTCCGGGCCGAGATGTCCAACAGAGACTCCGGGGTCTGGCTTTTGCTCGACCCGCATTGGGCCGCACCCGAACCGCCACATAACGTACCCCCGGCCCGTTGTCCCTGTCTACAATTCGTGTTATAACCCGGTCTACAGCAGAGCCGTTTGGCTGGGGGCTGCTGAACGCGCTCCGCCATGATAGCACTGCTTTAACATCGACGGCGGAAGTCAACGTACCATATAAACGGGATAAGGAAGGGAAAAGGTTACGCTTGAATCGATTGTATGCCGTGTATGGGCAAATGGACCTTATTTGGGCATGGTGGGCGGTCCGTTTACAATGTTGTCAAATCCCTTTGTGTTGACAAATGAAGAAAGGGGCGGGGCCTATCCGGTTCTAAAAAGGGAATGAAAGGCGGAATTCCCGAACGTCGGCAAATCCTTTGTGAGGCCGCTCGTTCGAACAGGACGAGTTGGGAAGGGGCCGGGAAACGTGTACATATGTTTTTCAAGATGAACAGGCATTGTAATGAAAATGATGGGCGACCATTGACATTTCTCTCGCGATTGACGGACTGAGAAGGTAGTCGTGGCCGCAAAACAAGACAAACGGGGGTAAAGGGGGGGTTGTATCCGTTGGGTGGTGATTGTAACTGTCAGTTGGCCGGGCCTCGTGGCTCGGGGAGAGGGGGACGGGCGTGCTGGAATACAGAGACGCCCTATGTGACGTACAGTTCTAAAGGAATGTGGTGGGCATGAAAATAGGTAAAGGTTGAGAGAGAAGGAGTGAGAAAGAAAAAGAGGGGGGAGAGAGAGCCATGAAAATGGGGAAAAGGTAGAGAGAGAGAGAAGGGTAGAGATAAATATGCAGAGTGGAGGTTAATTTAATCTGATGTGGGAGTCTCAGTGGTGTTCAGTAAAACCCGGCAGCCTGGAGGCAGGCTTAATTGATTAGAAAATGTGATGTATTATTGCATCTAAAATGGAGAGTGTTGTAATCTTTGGACAATCAATGCAATGTCATTCATTGCAACAGATTCAGACAAGTCAGCTCGTTCCCCCTCTATCTTAGATTTTATTCTCTTTGATTTATTTTCATAATTTTTGTTATTTTAAGGGTATTATTCCTATCCACAACATTGTTATTACACTAGGACAGATCTCCCATGTCACATTTTCTCCCCTTATTGAGAGGAGTAATTACACAGGAACAAGACAGACCAAGTCCCTCAGCCCAGCTGCTGTCAATGGGCCTTAACGGACTGCCCTGCCTCAATGCTCCCCTGAAGGCAGGCAGGAATCCACTGTGCCAAAGAGGTCATTTCTCAGTGTGATTCATGTCTCGCTAGAGTGGGGAGAGAGCCCGGGGGAACCCAGAAGTGTCCTTCTGTTTTGTCCCCAGGGGATAAATAAAGTTGTGTTGAATTGTTTAGGTGTTGGTGACACGGGGCAGCCAAATGAAAGCCATACAGCAAAAAAAAATAAAAAGGGGGAAAGTGTGTGTGTTTTTTTAATATTTAAAAAAGTGTGTGAGCATAAGTGTGTTTGGGTCCAACTCGGCCTCTGAAACACCTCCAAGGGTTACTGCTGGTGGCTCTGAAACATCACCACGGGTTACTGCTGGTGGCTCTGAAACACCACCACGGGTTACTGCTGGTGGCTCTGAAACACCACCACGGGTTACTGCTGGTGGCTCTGAAACACCACCACGGGTTACTGCTGGTGGCTCTGAAACACCACCACGGGTTACTGCTGGTGGCTCTGAAACACCACCACGGGTTACTGCTGGTGACTCTGAAATACCACCACAGGTTACTGCTGGTGGCTCTGAAACACCACCACGGGTTACTGCTGGTGGCTCTGAAACATCACCACGGGTTACTGCTGGTGGCTCTGAAACACCACCACGGGTTACTGCTGGTGGCTCTGAAACATCACCACGGGTTACTGCTGGTGGCTCTGAAACACCACCACGGGTTACTGTTGGTGGCTCTGAAACATCACCACAGGTTACTGCTGGTGGCTCTGAAACATCACCACAGGTTACTGCTGGTGGCTCTGAAACACCACCACGGGTTACTGCTGGTGGCTCTGAAACACCACCACGGGTTACTGCTGGTGGCTCTGAAACACCACCACGGGTTACTGCTGGTGACTCTGAAACACCACCACGGGTTACTGCTGGTGGCTCTGAAACACCACCACGGGTTACTGCTGGTGGCTCTGAAACATCACCACTGGTTACTGCTGGTGGCTCTGAAACACCACCACGGGTTACTGCTGGTGGCTCTGAAACACCCCCACGGGTTACTGCTGGTGGCTCTGAAACACTACCACGGGTTACTGCTGGTGGCTCTGAAACACCACCACGGATTACTGCTGGTGGCTCTGAAACACCACCACGGGTTACTGCTGGTGGCTCTGAAACACCACCACGGGTTACTGCTGGTGGCTCTGAAACACCACCACGGATTACTGCTGGTGGCTCTGAAACACCACCACAGATAACTGCTGGTGGCTCTGAAACACCACCACGGGTTACTGCTGGTGGCTCTGAAACACCACCACGGGTTACTGCTGGTGGCTCTGAAACACCACCACGGATTACTGCTGGTGGCTCTGAAACACCACCACGGGTTACTGCTGGTGGCTCTGAAACACCCCCACGGGTTACTGCTGGTGGCTCTGAAACACCCCCACGGGTTACTGCTGGTGGCTCTGAAACACCACCACGGGTTACTGCTGGTGGCTCTGAAACACCACCACGGGTTACTGCTGGTGGCTCTGAAACACCACCACGGGTTACTGCTGGTGGCTCTGAAACACCACCACGGGTTACTGCTGGTGGCTCTGAAACACCACCACGGGTTACTGCTGGTGGCTCTGAAACACCACCACGGGTTACTGCTGGTGGCTCTGAAACACCACCACGGGTTACTGCTGGTGGCTCTGAAACATCACCACGGGTTACTGCTGGTGGCTCTGAAACACCACCACGGGTTACTGCTGCCCTAATCAGGTAATTGATCGAATAATCTGAGCAGCGTTGGCCAAAACAAACCCGTCTGATCTGACAAGTCCTGGCAGCATTTAATTGAAGCAGCTGGCAACATCCTCTGAGCTGGCCACTGATGTGCTAAGTGTGTTTGATTTCTTCATTGTTAGAAAGGCAGCCATGTTTGTTTACAGACCCTACCTGTCGGTTTTTCTGTCATCTGCCATTTTGACATTCTGTTTGACTTTACTGTCTTACTGGTACTTACTTAAAATCATTTTATTTGACTGAAGTATACCTGGCACAATATGGTCCATAGTGATGCTTATGCAATAGTTATTATCATCAGTGTTGGTGTTGGCATACCTCTGGTATATCTTTGTATGTTTCTCCTCTGATCAGCTTAGTTGTTTCTCTTTCTACCGTAGGCAACCATTTCCCGCATATATCCATTTACACTTACATTACCACCTGCCGATGCTTCCCCATCTTCCCCATTCTAATGAACGGTAGTTGCTCCACGCTGGGTGAGTGATATGAGGCTGGTGGCTGAATATGTTTTCCATTGTCTCATCTCACCATGCAGTGACAGGCAGATACAGTCAAGCAGCCTCTGGGATAACTGAGCCTATTCTCTCAGCATGGGAGGAGCAGCGGGGGTCTGGGGAGATATATACATTAATACACACACACAGATACATGCAAACACACACACATACAAACACACACACATCACATACACAAACAGTACAGTACACATGTGTTGTCTAATGTATATGCTGTAAATGTATAGTGACACAAATCAAATCTCTTTAGTTCTATTGATTTGTGAAATAAAATAATAGAACCCAACATTGATTGCGAAATATTGGTCCTTTCATGAGTCACATAAATGCAGACAAAATGACAGTTTCTACTGTAGCTGGAGAAGAAATACTGCCCTTCATGTTTTAAATTGTAACGCCCTGGCCATAGAGAGGGGTTTTTGTTCTTTATTTTGGTTAGGCCAGGGTGTTACATTGGGTGGGCGTTCTATGTTCCTTTTTCTATGTTTTTGTATTTCTTTGTTTTGGGCCGTGTGTGTGGCTCCCAATCAGACACAGCTGAAGCTCGTTGCTGCTGATTGGGAGTCACACATAAGGAGCATGTTTTTCCTTTGGGTTTGTGGGTAATTGTTTCTGTCAGTGTTTTGTTCCAGACAGGACTGTTTGCTGTCGGTTTGCTCATTTTCTTGTTTTGTATAGTGTTCACGTTGTTTACATTAAATTCTAATAATGAACACTAACTCCGCTGCACCTTGGTCCACTTCTTCAGACGACAGCCGTTACAGAATTACCCACCACCAAGGGACCAAGCAGCGGAAGAGGGAGGTTCGGTCAATGGAGGAGACGCCGGCCAGCAGACGGGGTCGCTGGCGTCGATCGAGGAAGCCCGGAAGACACCCCCAAGAAAATTTTGGGGGGGGGCTAATGGGGTGGTCCGGAAGGGCAGAGGAGGAGCCCAGACCACTGCTCTCGTGGGGGATGACGGCAGAGGAGGAGACGCAGATGAGGTGGTTTATTGAGGACCTGCTGAAGGAAGATCTGGAGGAGGAGCCATGGGAGGCGGAGTTGCGCGCTGTGTCGCCAGTGCGTCCGCACAGCCCGGTGCGTCCGGTGGACATGCCCAGCACATGCCGTGCTAGGAAGGGCATCCAGCCAGGACGAGTGGCAAAACCAGCTCCACGCTTCAGTTCACCAGTGCGTGTTCACAGTCCTGTCTGGCCCGTCCCTGCTCCCCGCACCAAGTCCACAGTGCATGTCCCCAGTCCTGTCCGGCCCGTCCCTGCTCCCCGCACCAAGCCCAAGGTGCGTGTCCCCAGCCCTGCCAGTCAGCAGTCGTCAGAGCTGCCCGCCAGTCAACAGTCGTCGGAGCTGCCCGCCAGTCAACAGTCGTCGGAGCTGCCCGCCAGTCAACAGTCGTCAGAGCTGCCAGCCAGTCAACCATCACCAGAGCTGCCCGCCAGTCAACCATCACCAGAGCTGCCCGCCAGTCAACAGTCGTCAGAGCTGCCCGCCAGTCAACAGTCGTCAGAGCTGCCCGCCAGTCAACAGTCGTCAGAGCTGCCCGCCAGTCAACAGTCGTCAGAGCTGCCCGCCAGTCAACAGTCGTCAGAGCTGCCCGCCAGTCAACAGTCGTCAGAGCTGCCCGCCAGTCAACAGTCGTCAGAGCTGCCCGCCAGTCAACAGTCGTCAGAGCTGCCCGCCAGTCAACAGTCGTCAGAGCTGCCCGCCAGTCAACAGTCGCCAGAGAGGTCAGACTGCGCTGAACTGCCGGAGTGGCCAGACTGCGCTGAACTGCCGGAGTGGCCAGACTGCGCTGAACTGCCGGAGTGGCCAGACTGCGCTGAACTGCCGGAGTGGCCAGACTGCGCTGAACTGCCGGAGTGGCCAGACTGCGCTGAACTGCCGGAGTGGCCAGACTGCGCTGAACTGCCGGAGTGGCCAGACTGCGCTGACCTGCCGGAGTGGCCAGACTGCCCTGACCTGCCGGAGTGGCCAGACTGCCCTGACCTGCCGGAGTGGCCAGACTGCCCTGACCTGCCGGAGTGGCCAGACTGCCCTGACCTGCCGGAGTGGCCAGACTGCCCTGACCTGCCGGAGTGGCCAGACTGCCCTGACCTGCCGGAGTGGCCAGACTGCGCTGAACTGCCGGAGTGGCCAGACTGCGCTGACCTGCCGGAGTGGCCAGACTGCGCTGACCTGCCGGAGTGGCCAGACTGCCCTGACCTGCCGGAGTGGCCAGACTGCGCCGAACTGCCGGAGTGGCCAGACTGCCCCGAACTGCCAGAGTGGCCAGGGACGCCCGCCAGCCCGGTGAGTCCTGTGCCTACGCCTAGGGCCAGGCCTCTGTCATGTCTCCCCAGCCTGGTGAATCCTGGGTCAGTGCCGTCAGAGCAGCCAGGGTCGCCCGCCAGCCAGGCGCAACCATCGCCGCCCGCCAGCCGGGCGCAGCCAGGGTCGCCCGCCAGCCGGGCGCAGCCAGGGTCGCCCGCCAGCCGGGCGCAACCATCGCCGCCCGCCAGCCGGGCGCAACCATCGCCGCCCGCCAGCCGGGCGCAACCATCGCCGCCCGCCAGCCGGGCGCAACCATCGCCGCCCGCCAGCCGGGCGCAACCATCGCCGGCCGCCAGCCGGGCGCAGTCAGTGTCGCCCACCAGACCTTCGGCGCGGCCAGGTGCGCCACCGAAGAGGGCGACGTCAAGGGTGGAGCAGAGGCCACGTCCCGCACCTGAGCCGCCGCCGTAAGAAGGCCCACCCGGACCCTCCCCTTCAGAGTCAGGTTTTGCGGTCGGAGTCCGCACCTTTGGGGGGGGGTACTGTAACGCCCTGGCCATAGAGAGGGGTTTTTGTTCTTTATTTTGGTTAGGCCAGGGTGTTACATTGGGTGGGCGTTCTATGTTCCTTTTTCTATGTTTTTGTATTTCTTTGTTTTGGGCCGTGTGTGTGGCTCCCAATCAGACACAGCTGAAGCTCGTTGCTGCTGATTGGGAGTCACACATAAGGAGCATGTTTTTCCTTTGGGTTTGTGGGTAATTGTTTCTGTCAGTGTTTTGTTCCAGACAGGACTGTTTGCTGTCGGTTTGCTCATTTTCTTGTTTTGTATAGTGTTCACGTTGTTTACATTAAATTCTAATAATGAACACTAACTCCGCTGCACCTTGGTCCACTTCTTCAGACGACAGCCGTTACATAAATATGATTCTGTATTTCCATGTCATTTTACAGTCTCAATTTATATTTTATAACTCATTAGAGTAACGTGGTTCTTATCATCTATTTTCCACCCTGTATCTTTTCATCAGGCTGAAATCACATTGAGTAAACCATGTTCTCTCTCAATTCAATTTAAGGGCTTTATTGGCATGGGAAACATATGTTTACATTGCCAAAGCAAGTGAAATAGACAATAAACAAAAGTGAAATAAACTATATATTTTTTACAGTAAACATTTTACTCACAAAAGTTTCTAAAGAATAAAAGACATTTCAAATGTCATATTATGTGCAAATAGTTAAAGTACAAAAGGGAAAACAAATTAACAAATATTGGTTGTATTTACAATGGTGTTTGTTCTTCACTGGTTGACCTTTTCTTGTGGCAACAGGTCACAAATCTTGCTGCTGTGATGGCACACTGTGGTATTTCACCCAATATATATGGGAGTTTATCAAAATTGGGTTTGTTTTCGAATTCTTTGTGGGTCTGTGTAAACTAAGGGAAATATGTGTCTCTAATATGGTCATACATTTGTCAGGAGGTTAGGAAGTGCAGCTCAGTTTCCACCTCATTTTGTAAGCAGTGTGCACATAGCCTGTCTTCTTTTGAGAGCTAGGTCTGCCTACAACGGCCTTTCTCAATAGCAAGGCTATGCTCACTGAGTCTGTACATAGTCAAAGCATTCCTTAAGTTTGGGTCAGCCACAGTGGCCAGGTATTCTGCTTAGGTACTCTCTGTTTAGGGCCAAATAGCATTCTAGTTTGCTCAGTTTTTTTGTTAATTCTTTCCAATGTGTCAAGTAATTATCTTTTTGTTTTCTCCTGATTTGGTTGGGTCTAATTGTGTTGTTGTCCTGGGGCTCTGTGGGGTCTGTTTGTGTTTGTGAACAGAGACCCAGGACCAGCTTGCTTAGGACTCTTCTCTAGGTTCATCTCTCTGTAGGTGATGGTTTTGTTATGGAAGGTTTGGGAATCGCTTCCTTTTAGGTGGTTGTAGAATTTAATGTCTCTTTTATGGATTTTGATAATTAGCAGGTATCGGCCTAATTTTGCTCTGGATGCATTATTTGGCCTTTTACGTTGTACCCGGAGAATATTTTTTGCAGAATTCTGCAAAAAGTCTCAATTTGTTGTTTGTCCCATTTTGTGAATTCTTGGTTGGTGAGCGGACCCGAGACCTCACAGCCATTAAGGGCAATGGGTTCTATAACTGATTCAAGTATTTTTAGCCAGATCCTAATTGGTATGTCGATTTTTATGTTCCTTTTGATGGCATAGAAGGCCCTTCTTGCCTTGCCTCTCAGATCGTTCACAGCTTTGTGGAAGTTACCTGTGGCACTGATGTTTAGGCCGAGGTATGTATCGTTTTTTTGTGCTCTAGAGCAACGGTGTCTAGATGGAATTTGTATTTGTGGTCCTGGCAACTGGACCGTTTTTGGAACACCATTATTTTTGTCTTACTGAGACTTACTGTCAGGGCCCAGGTCTGACAGAATCTGTACCGAAGATCTAGGGGACAGAAGCAACAGATCATCAGCAAACAGTAGACATTTGACTTCAAATTCTAGTAGGGTAAGCCCGGGTGCTGCAGACTGTTCTAGTGCCCTTGCCAATTCGTTAATATATACAGTGCCTAAGGAAAGTATTCAGACCCCTTGACTTTTTCCACATTTTGTTAGGTTACAGCCTTATTCTAAAATGTTTTAAATAAAATAATTTCCTCAGCAATCTACACACAATACCCCATAGTGACAAAGCGAAAACGGGTTTTTAGAAATGTTTGCAAATTTTTTAAAACCAAAAAACAGAAATACCTTATTTACATAAGTATTCAGACCCTTTGCTATGAGACTCGAAATTGAGCTCAGGTGCATCCTGTTTCCATTGATCATCCTTGAGATGTTTCTACAACTTGATTGGAGTCCACCTGTGGTAAATTCAATTGATTGGACATGATTTGGAAAGTCACACACCTGTCTATATAAGGTCCCACAGTTGAAAGTGTATGTCAGACCAAACCCCAAGCCGTGAGGTTGAAGGAATTGTCTGTAGAGCTCTGAGACAGGATTGTGTCGAGGCATAGATCTGGGGAAGGGTACCAAAACATTTCTGCAGCATTGAAGGTCCCCAAAAACACAGTGGCCTCCATCATTCTTAAATGGAAGAAGTTTAGAACCACCAAGACACTTCCTAGAGCAATGGGGGGACAAAGACCTTGGTCAGGGAGGTGACCAAGAACCCAATAGTCACTCTGACAGAGCTCTAGAGATCCTCTGTGGAGATGGGACAACCTTCCAGAAGGACAACCATCTTTGCAGAACTCCACCAATTAGGCCTTTATGGTAGAGTGGCCAGACGGAAGCCACTCCTCAGTAAAAGGCACACGACAGCCGGCTTGGGGTTGCCAAAAGGCACATCAAGACTCTTTAACAACACTCTCTGGTCTGATAAAACCAAGATTAAACTCTTTGTCATGAATGCCAAGCGTCACATCTGGAGGAAACCTTGCACCATCCCTACGGTGAAGCATTGTGGTGGTAGTATCATGCTGTGGGGATGTTTTTCAGCGGTAGGGACTGGGAGACTAGTCAGGATAGAGGCAAAGATGAACGGAGCAAAGTACAGAGAGATCCTTCATAAAAACCTGCTCCAATATCTGATATTTTAATAAATTACCAAAAAAAAAAGTGTTTTCTTTGTCGTAATGGGTTATTGTGTGTAGATTAATGAGGGGGAAAAAAACTATTTTATCAATTTTAGAGTAAGTCTGTAACCTAACAAAATGTGGAAAAAGTCTAGGGGTCTGAATACTTTCTGAAGGAACTGTATGTTGAAGAGGGTGGGGCTTATTAAGCTGCATCCCTGTATCCATACCCATTGGATACAGTGATCACAATATTGTGGCTATATCTAGGAAGGCCAAAGTTCCAAAATCTTGGCCTAAAATAGTGTATAAGAGATCATACAAAAGATTTTGCTGTGACTCTTATGTGGATGATGTAAAAAATATTTGTTGGTCTGTTGGAGCATCCAGATGCTGCACTTGATGAATTTATGAAATTCCTTCTTCCAATTATTGCTCAACATGCACATTTTAAGAAACTGACTGTTAGAACTGTTACGGCTCCATGGATTGATGAGGAATTGAACAAATGTATAGTTGAAAGAGATGGAGCAAAAGGAGTGGCTAATAAGTCTGTCTGCACATCTGACTGGCTGACTTACTGCAAATTGAGAAATGGGACTAAACTCAACAAAAAAAAGAAGAAACTGTATTATGAAGCAAAGTTCAATGATATAAAGAACGATGGAAAAAAAGGTGAGTACTTGAAATTATAGGCAGAAAGACTAATTCAACTCCATCTTTTATTGAATCAGATGGCTTATTCATCACAAAACCAGTTGATGTTGCTAATTATTTTAATGATTACTTCATTTGCAAAGTGGGCAAACTTAGGCAGGAAATGCCAACAATGAACAGTGAGCCATCGTGTTCATGCATAAGAAAAACTAACAATGAAGAAAAGCATTGCAATGAATTTCGTAAAAAGCTTTGCTTTGAATTTCGTAAAGTAACATGCTGACCAGACTGCACGAGCGCAAGTTGATTTTGTCCACCCACACCAGATGTGATCAGGACACGCAGGTTGGAATATCAAAGCAAACTCTGAACCAATTGTATTAATTTGGGGACAAGTTGAAAAGCATTAAAGATTTATGGCAATTTAGCTAGCTAGCTTGCTGTTGCTAGCTAATTTGTCCTGGGATATAAACATTGGGTTGTTATTTTACCTGAAATGCACAAGGTCCTCTACTCCGACAATTAATCCACTGATAAAACGGTCAACAAAGTTTCTTTCTAGTACTCTCTCCTCTTTCCATCAGGCTTCTTATTTTTCTTTGGACATTATATGCCGGTTGGCAACCAACTTTAAGGTGCATTACCACAACCGACTGGAGTGTGGACCTCAGTTCATCTTTCAATCACCCACGTGAGTATATGCTCCTAAAAACCAATAAGGAGATGGGAGAGGCAGGACTTGCAGTGCGTCGAGCGTCACAAATAGAACCATGTTCTATTTCAGCGCCTGGCTACCTAGACGCTCGCGAGCAGTGTGGATGCAATGATTGAATAACAGGTATGTGTACATTTATTTTGCAATGATCGCGCACGCAACGTGTCTGGTCTGATCAGCATGTTAGTGTGGGAGAGGTGCAAAAATTATTGTTATAGATCAATAATGATAAACCTCCTGGCATTGACAACTTAGATGGAAAGCTACTGAGGATGGTAGCTGACTCTATAGCCACTCCTATCTGTCATATCTTTAATCTAAGCCTAGAGAAAAATATTTGTCCTCAGGCCTGGAGGGAAGCCAAAGTAATTCTGCTACTTTGTGGTAAAGCGGCCTTTACTGGTTCTAACAGCAGACCTATAAGCTTGCAGCCAGCTCTTAGCAAACTTTTGGAAAGAATTGTGTTTGACCGAATACAATGCTATTTCTCTGTAAACAAATTAACAACAGACTTTCAGCATGCTTATAGAGAAGGGCACTCAGCATGTACTGCACTGACACAAATGACTGATGATTGGTTGAAAGAAATTGATCATAAGAAGATTGTGGGAGCTGTGCTGTTAGATTTCAGTGCAGCCTTTGATATTATTGACCATAATCCGTTGTTGAAAAAATGTATGTGTTATGGTTTTTCAACCTCTGTCATATCATGGATTCTGTCACGTCCTGACCAGTAAGGGGTCATTTTGTTATTATAGTATGGTCAGGACGTGGCAGGGGGTGTGTTTGATTTATGTGTCTTGGGTTTTTGGGTATGTTCTATGTTGTCTATTTCTATGTTTGAATGTCTATTTAGTCTATTTCTATGTTCAGGTTTGGTTTGGCCTTCAATTGGAAGCAGCTGTTCTTCGTTGCTTCTAATTGGAGGCCATATTTAAGTAGGGGGTTTTTGTCACTGTGTTTGTGGGTAGTTATGGTCCATGTATAGCTGTGTAGCCTTACAGGACTGTTTTTCGTCGTTGTTTGTTATTTTTGTTAAGTGTTCACGTGTATCCAAATAAAAAAGGAAGATGAGCACGAGACCCGCTGCGCCTTGGTCCACTTTTTACAACGCAGCTGACAGATTCAGAGATATCTATCTAATAGAACTCAAAGGGTTATCGTTAATGGAAGCTTCTCTAATGTCAAACATGTAAAGTGTGGTGTACCGCAGGGCAGCTCTCTAGATTCTTTACTCTTTTCTATTTTTACCAATGATCTGCCACTGGCAATAAACAAAGCATGTGTGTCCATGTATGCTGATGATTCAACCATATACGCATCAGAAACGACAGCTAATGAAGTCACTGAAACCCTTAACAAAGAGTTGCAGTCTGTTTTGTAATGGGTGGCCAGTAATAAACTGGTCCTGAACATCTCTAAAACTAAGAGCATTGTATTTGGTACAAATCATTCCCTAAGTTCTGGTAATAAATGGTGTGGTTGTTGAACAAGTTGAGGAGACTAAATTACTTGGCGTTACCTTAGATTGTAAACTGTCATGGTCTAAACATATAGATTCAACGGTTTTAAAGATGTGGGGAGGTCTGTCTGTAATAAAGAGATGCTCTGCTTTTTTGACACCACACTCCAAAAGCAAGTCCTGCAGGCTATAGTTTTGTCTTATCTTGATTATTGTCCAGTAGTGTGGTCGAGTGCTGCAAGGAAATACCTAGTTAAGCTGCAGCTTGCCCAGAACAGAGCGGCAAACCTGGTTTAAAAAAAAACAGATAAAGCAACACCTCACGGCACAACGCCTCTCCCCTATTTGACCTAGATAGTTTGTGTGTATGTGTTGGTATTGGTATGTAGGCTGCCTGTGCCTTTTTAAAATAACATTTTTATTGATGTAGTTCTGTCCTTGAGTTGTTCTTGTCTATTAATGTTATGTATTATGTAATGTTTCATGTTTTGTGTGGACCCCAGGAAGAGTAGCTGCTGCTTTTGCAACAGCTGATGGGGATCCTAATATAATACCAAATACCCCACAGCCCTGTGGAAAGGAAGTGTGTGTTTTTTTGCATACTTGTTGTTTGTGTACATGGATTTTATGTCATATGTTTTTCCCCCACCACCACTTTCCATCAACTTCTATAGCAGACCCTCATACCAAATTAAGTCAAAAGCTTTTTTGAAATCAACAAAGCCTGAGAAGACTTTGCCTTTGTTTTTTTTGTTTCTTTGTCAATTAGGGTGTGGAGGGTGAATATGTGGTCTGTCGTACTGTAATTTGGTAAAAAGCCAATTTGACATTTGCTCAGTACATTGTTTTCACTGAGGAAATGTATGAGTCTGTTAATAATAATGCAGATGATTTTCCCAAGGTTGCTGTTGACACATATCCCACGGGAGTTATTGTGGTCAAATTTGTCTCCACTTTTGTGGATTGGGGTGTTCAGTCCTTGGTTCCAAAATATTAGGGATGATGCCAGAGCTAAGGATGATGTTAAAGAGTTTACGTATAGCCAATTGGAATTTGTGGTCTATATATTTAATAATTTTCTTTAGGATACCATCAACACCACAGGCCTATGGAGGGTTTGTATTTTGTCCTGTAGGTCATTCAATGTAATTGGAGAATCCAGTGTGTTCTGGTAGTCTTTAGTAGTTGATTCTAATATTTGTTTTTGATCATGTATATGTTTTTGCTGTTTGTTCTTTGTTATAGGGCCAAACATATTGGAGAAGTGGTTTACCTATTCATCTCCTTTTTGGATAGATAACTCGTCATGTTGCTTTTTGTTTTCCAATTTTTCCAGAAGTGGATAGATTCTATGGATTCTTCAATTACATTGAGCTGATTTCTGACGTGCTGTTCCTTTTTCCGTAGTGTATTTCTGTATAGTTTTAGTGATTCACCATAGTGAAGGCGTATGCTCAGGTTTTCTGGTTCTCTATGTTTTTGGTTGGATAGGTTTCTCAATTTCTTTCTTAGGTTTTTGCATTCTTCATCAAACCATTTGTCATGGTTGTTCATTTTCGTAGGTTTTCTGCTCGTGTCTCTCTCTCTCTCTTTCTCTCTCGCTCTCTCTCTCTCCAAGAATTTCACTTGCAATAAGAACATGGCTGACATGACTCTTGGAACTTCATAAATCATGGACATGTGACAGAAATACTGCATAAAATCGGAATATATACAAAACTCATAGTCCTATAAGTTTGATGGACTTAATTGTAGATGGATTCCTATTCCTACCTGACACTGTTGCCCCTTATTGAATAAGGACTTATACAGCATCTTCCATTGAGCATATAAGTATTTTCATCTTATTCAGTCATAAAGGTTCCTCTCAAAGCTACGATAACATGATTTCTATAGCCAGACCTCTCTAACGCAGAGGCTAAGGCGGCAACTGAGGAAGATAACGGACGACACTGCTGCTAGCACCAGGGGATCACACACACACACACACACACACACACACACACACACACACACACACACACACACACACACACACACACACACACACACACACACACACACACACACACACACACACACACACACACACACACACACAGAGAGAGAGAGATCCTGTCATGCCAGGCTCATTTGCATCCTCATCAGTATGCATGAAATCTCAGGCTGAACTGTAATACCCTAACTGCTGCATAATACACTCTAATGAGTATGAAAGTGAGCATGACAATTAAAACTCACATTAATCACTAAACGCTACTCTCAAGGAAGATGGCAGATAGAGAGGGAGAAGGGAGGACGGGAGTAAGGAGGGACAGCAGATAAGCAGTAGAGGGCAGGAGTAAGGAGGGACAGCAGAGAAGCAGTAGAGGGCAAGAGTAAGGAGGGATAATAGAGAAGCAGTAGAGGACAGGAGTAAGGAGGGATAATAGAGAAGCAGTAGAGGACAGGAGTAAGGAGGGATAATAGAGAAGCAGTAGAGGGCAGGAGTAAGGAGGGATAATAGAGAAGCAGTAGAGGGCAGAAGTAAGGAGGGATAATAGAGAAGCAGTAGAGGACAGGAGTAAGGAGGGATAATAGAGAAGCAGTAGAGGACAGGAGTAAGGAGGGATAATAGAGAAGCAGTAGAGGACAGGAGTAAGGAGGGATAGCAGAGAAGCAGTAGAGGACAGGAGTAAGGAGGGATAATAGAGAAGCAGTAGAGGACAGGAGTAAGGAGGGATAATAGAGAAGCAGTAGAAGGACAGGAGTAAGGAGGGATAATAGAGAAGCAGTAGAGGACAGGAGTAAGGAGGGATAATAGAGAAGCGGTAGAGGGCAGGAGTAAGGAAGGATAATAGAGAAGCAGTAGAGGGCAGGAGTAAGGAGGGATAATAGAGAAGCAGTAGAGGACAGGAGTAAGGAGGGATAGCAGAGAAGCGGTAGAGGGCAGGAGTAAGGAGGGATAATAGAGAAGCAGTAGAGGACAGGAGTACGGAGGGACAGCAGAGAAGCAGTAGAGGGCAGGACGGGAGGAAGGAGGGACAGCAGAGAAGCAGTAGAGGGCAGGAGTAAGGAGGGATAATAGAGAAGCAGTAGGGGACAGGAGTAAGGAGGGATAGCAGAGAAGCAGTAGAGGACAGGAGTAAGGAGGGATAGCAGAGAAGCAGTAGAGGACAGGAGTAAGGAGGGATAATAGAGAAGCAGTAGAGGACAGGAGTAAGGAGGGATAATAGAGAAGCAGTAGAGGACAGGAGTAAGGAGGGATAATAGAGAAGCGGTAGAGGGCAGGAGTAAGGAGGGATAATAGAGAAGCGGTAGAGGACAGGAGTAAGGAGGGATAATAGAGAAGCAGTAGAGGACAGGAGTAAGGAGGGATAATAGAGAAGCGGTAGAGGGCAGGAGTAAGGAGGGATAATAGAGAAGCAGTAGAGGACAGGAGTAAGGAGGGATAGCAGAGAAGCAGTAGAGGGCAGGAGTAAGGAGGGACAGCAGAGAAGCAGTAGAGGGCAGGAGTAAGGAGGGATAATAGAGAAGCAGTAGAGGACAGGAGTAAGGAGGGATAATAGAGAAGCAGTAGAGGACAGGAGTAAGGAGGGATAATAGCGAAGCAGTAGAGGACAAGAGTAAGGAGGGATAATAGAGAAGCAGTAGAGGACAGGAGTAAGGAGGGATAATAGAGAAGCAGTAGAGGGCAGGAGTAAGGAGGGACAGCAGAGAAGCAGTAGAGGGCAGGAGTAAGGAGGGATAATAGAGAAGCAGTAGAGGGCAGGAGTAAGGAGGGACAGCAGAGAAGCAGTAGAGGACAGGAGTAAGGAGGGATAATAGAGAAGCAGTAGAGGGCAGGAGTAAGGAGGGATAATAGAGAAGCAGTAGAGGACAGGAGTAAGGAGGGATAATAGAGAAGCAGTAGAGGGCAGGAGTAAGGAGGGATAATAGAGAAGCAGTAGAGGACAGGAGTAAGGAGGGATAATAGAGAAGCAGTAGAGGACAGGAGTAAGGAGGGATAGCAGAGAAGCAGTAGAGGACAGGAGTAAGGAGGGATAATAGAGAAGCAGTAGAGGACAGGAGTAAGGAAGGATAATAGAGAAGCAGTAGAGGACAGGAGTAAGGAGGGATAATAGAGAAGCAGTAGAGGGCAGGAGTAAGGAGGGATAATAGAGAAGCAGTAGAGGACAGGAGTAAGGAGGGATAATAGAGAAGCAGTAGAGGGCAGTAGTAAGGAGTGATAATAGAGAAGCAGTAGAGGACAGGAGTAAGGAGGGATAATAGAGAAGCAGTAGAGGACAGGAGTAAGGAGGGATAATAGAGAAGCAGTAGAGGGCAGGAGTAAGGAGTGATAATAGAGAAGCAGTAGAGGACAGGAGTAAGGAGGGATAATAGAGAAGCAGTAGAGGACAGGAGTAAGGAGGGATAGCAGAGAAGCAGTAGAGGGCAGGAGTAAGGAGGGACAGCAGAGAAGCAGTAGAGGGCAGGAGTAAGGAGGGATAATAGAGAAGCAGTAGAGGACAGGAGTAAGGAGGGATAGCAGAGAAGCAGTAGAGGACAGGAGTAAGGAGGGATAATAGAGAAGCGGTAGAGGACAGGAGTAAGGAGGGATAATAGAGAAGCAGTAGAGGGCAGGAGTAAGGAAGGATAATAGAGAAGCGGTAGAGGGCAGGAGTAAGGAGGGATAATAGAGAAGCAGTAGAGGACAGGAGTAAGGAGGGATAATAGCGAAGCAGTAGAGGACAGGAGTAAGGAGGGATAATAGAGAAGCAGTAGAGGACAGGAGTAAGGAGGGATAATAGAGAAGCGGTAGAGGACAGGAGTAAGGAGGGATAATAGAGAAGCAGTAGAGGACAGGAGTAAGGAGGGATAATAGAGAAGCAGTAGAGGACAGGAGTAAGGAGGGATAGCAGAGAAGCAGTAGAGGACAGGAGTAAGGAGGGATAATAGAGAAGCAGTAGAGGGCAGGAGTAAGGAGGGATAATAGAGAAGCAGTAGAGGACAGGAGTAAGGAGGGATACGAATAACGAGGCAGGACCTGTTTCCGGTCACAACTTGCAGACTTGTTTACGCTGCTGTGCGTTTTTGTTGCCGTTTTTACTTTGCTACCTGACGGTTTTTACTTTTTCATTACCGTATATTTTTACTTTTTCCCTCACTCAACTTTTTTTTCATTCAACTTTCCTACCCCGGAGGTTTTATCTGGACATGGTTCGTCAGGACTTCAAACAGCCGAAGCTAAGTAACATTAACATGATGCCTTCTAATTGCAGTCGTTGTACTCATAATATACAGGAGAACGATCGCCTTACGGCAAGGATAGCTGTGCTGCAAGCCCAGCTTCAGACGCAATCGTTAGGCAAGGGTCATTTCAGTGTAGGAAAGGATGAAACAGCGTCTGTGCCACCAGCAAGTACAGATAGTAACGTTAGTATAAACCCCCTCACACGGTCCCCGCAGCCGGACATCTTTCTCATGGCGTCTGGAGGGAAACGCTGTAGGAATGCTCAGCCGGTGTCGCTTATTCAGCCGACAGAAACTTTCAACCGGTTCTCCCCGTTAAGCGAGTCGGAGTCGGAGGCCGAGACTTCTCTGGTCTCTGCTCCTCCCGTTGTGGGAGGAGCAGACTTAAAACTAATCATTAGACTTAAAACTATTCATCCAGCGATCATACACTGTTTACCAGTGGGCAGGGCTACCGACGTTAAGGCTAATCTAAAGACGGTGCTGGCTAAAGCTAAAACTGGCGAGTGTAGAGAGTATAGAGATATTGTTATCCACGTCGGCACCAACGATGTTAGGATGAAACAGTCAGAGGTCACCAAGCGCAACATAGCTTCAGCGTGTAAATCAGCTAGAAAGATGTGTCGGCATCGATTAATTGTCTCTGGCCCCCTCCCAGTTAGGGGGAGTGATGAGCTCTACAGCAGAGTCTCACAACTCAATCGCTGGATGTTTTCTGCCCCTCACAAAAGATAGAATTTGTAGATAACTGGCCCTCTTTCTGGGATTCACCCACAAACAGGACCAAGCCTGGCCTGCTGAGGAGTGACGGACTCCATCCTAGCTGGAGGGGTGCTCTCATCTTATCTACGAACATAGACAGGGCTCTAACTCCTCTAGCTCCACAATGAAATAGGGTGCAGGCCAGGCAACAGGCTGTTAGCCAGCCTGCCAGCTTAGTGGAGTCTGCCACTAGCACAGTTAGCGTAGTCAGCTTAGCTTTCCCAATTGAGACCGTGTCTGTGCCTCGATCTAGGTTGGGCAAAATTAAAAATGGCGGTGTTCGCTTCAGTAATCTTACTAGTATAAAGACCTCCTCCATTCCTGCCATTATTGAAAGAGATTGTGATACTTCACATCTCAAAATTGGGTTACTTAATGTTAGATCCCTCACTTCCAAGGCAGTTATAGTCAATGAACTAATCACTGATCATAATCTTGATGTGATTGGCCTGACTGAAACATGGCTTAAGCCTGATGAATTTACTGTGTTAAATGAGGCCTCACCCCCTGGTTACACTAGTGACCATACCCCCCGTGCATCCGGCAAAGGCGGAGGTGTTGCTAACATTTACGATAGCAAATTTCAATTTACAAAAAAAAAAACAATGACGTTTTCGTCTTTTGAGCTTCTAGTGATGAAATCTATGCAGCCTACTCAATCACTTTTTATAGCTACTGTTTACAGGCCTCCTGGGCCATATGCAGTGTTCCTTACTGAATTCCTATCGGATCTTGTAGTCATAGCAGATAATATTCTAATTTTTGGTGACTTTAACATTCACATGGAAAAGTCCACAGACCCACTCCAAAAGGCTTTTGGAGCCATCATCGACTCAGTGGGTTTTGTCCAACATGTCTCTGGACCTACTCACTGCCACAGTCATACTCTGGACCTAGTTTTGTCCCATGGAATAAATGTTGTGGATCTTAATGTTTTTCCTCATAATCCTGGATTATCGGACCACCATTTTATTGCGTTTACAATTGCAACAAATAATCTGCTCAGACCCCAACCAAGGAAGATTAAAAGTCGTGCTATAAATTCTCAGACAACCCAAAGATTCCTTGATGCCCTTCCAGACTCCCTCTGCCTACCCAAGGACGTCAGAGGACAAGAATCAGTTAACCACCTAACCGAGGAACTCAATTTAACCTTGCGCAATACCCTAGATGCAGTTGCACCCCTAAAAATTAAAAACGTCTGTCATAAGAAACTAGCTCCCTGGTATACAGAAAATACACGAGCTCTGAAACAAGCTTCCAGAAAATTGGAACGGAAATGGCGCCACACTAAACTGGAAGTCTTCCGACTAGCTTGGAAAGACAGTACCGTGCAGTATCGAAGAGCCCTCACTGCTGCACGATCATCCTATTTTTCCAACTTAATTGAGGAAAATAAGAACAATCCGAAATTTCTTTTTGACACTGTCGCAAAGCTAACTAAAAAGCAGCATTCGCAAATGGAGGATGGCTTTCACTTCAGCAGTAATAAATTTATGAACTTCTTTGAGGAAAAGATCATTATCATTAGAAAGCAAATTACGGACTCCTCTTTAAATCTGGGTATTCCTCCAGGGCTCCATTGTCCTGAGTCTGCACAACTCTGCCAGGACCTAGGATCAAGGGAGATACTAAAGTGTTTTAGTACTATATCTCTTGACATAATGATGAAAATAATCATGGCCTCCAAACCCTCAAGCTGCATACTGGACCCTATTCCAACTAAACTACTGAAAGAGCTGCTTCCTGTGCTTGGCCCTCCTATGTTGAACATAATAAACAGCTCTCTATCCACCGGATGTGTACCAAGCTCACTAAAAGTGGCAGTAATAAAGCCTCTCTTGAAAAAGCCGAATCTTGACCCAGAAATTATAAAAAACTATCGGCCTATATCGAATCTTCCATTCCTCTCAAAAATGTTAGAAAAAGTTGTTGCGCAGCAACTCACTGCCTTCCTGAAGACAAACAATGTATACGAAACGCTTCAGTCTGGTTTTAGACCCCATCATAGCACTGAGACTGCATTTGTGAAGGTGGTAAATGACCTTTTAATGACGTCAGACTGAGGCTCTGCATCTGTCCTCATGCTCCTAGATCTTAGTGCTGCTTTTGATACCATCGATCACCACATTCTTTTGGAGAGATTGGAAACCCAAATTGGTCTACATGGACAAGTTCTGGCCTGGTTTAGATCTTATCTGTCGGAAAGATATCAGTTTGTCTCTGTGAATGGTTCGTCCTCTGACAAATCAATTGTAAATTTCGGTGTTCCTCAAGGTTCCGTTCTAGGACCACTATTGTTTTCACTATATATTTTACCTCTTGGGGATGTCATTCGAAAACATAATGTTAAATTTCACTGCTATGCGGACGACACACAGCTGTACATTTCAATGAAACATGGTGAAGCCCCAAAATTGCCCTCACTAGAAGCCTGTGTTTCAGACATAAGGAAGTGGATGGCTGCAAATTTTCTACTTTTAAACTCGGACAAAACAGAGATGCTTGTCCTAGGTCCCAAGAAACAAAGAGATCTTCTGTTGAATCTGACAATTAATCTGGATGGTTGTACAGTCGTCTCAAATAAAACTGTGAAGGACCTCGGCGTTACTCTGGACCCTGATCTCTCTTTTGAAGAACATATCAAGACTGCTTCAAGGACAGCTTTTTTCCATCTACGTAACATTGCAAAAATCAGAAACTTTCTGTCCAAAAATGACGCAGAAAAATTAATCCATGCTTTTGTTACTTCTAGGCTCGACTACTGCAATGCTCTACTTTCCGGCTACCCGGATAAAGCACTAAACAAACTTCAGTTAGTGCTAAATACGGCTGCTAGAATCCTGACTAGAACCAAAAAATTTGATCATATTACTCCAGTGCTAGCCTCCCTACACTGGCTTCCTGTTAAGGCAAGGGCTGATTTCAAGGTTTTACTGCTAACCTACAAAGCATTACATGGGCTTGCTCCTACCTATCTTTCCGATTTGGTCCTGCCGTACATACCTACACGTACGCTACGGTCACAAGACGCAGGCCTCCTAATTGTCCCTAGAATTTCTAAGCAAACGGCTGGAGGTAGGGCTTTCTCCTATAGAGCTCCATTTTTATGGAATGGTCTGCCTACCCATGTGAGAGACGCAGACTCAGTCTCAACCTTTAAGTCTTTACTGAAGACTTATCTCTTCAGTAGGTCCTATGATTAAGTATAGTCTGGCCCAGGAGTGTGAAGGTGAACGGAAAGGCTGGAGCAACGAACCGCCCTTGCTGTCTCTGCCTTGTCGGTTCCCCTCTTCCCACTGGGATTCTCTGCCTCTAACCCTTTTACAGGGGCTGAGTCACTGACTTACTGGTGTTCTTCCATGCCGTCCATGGGAGGGGTGCGTCACTTGAGTAGGTTGAGCCACTGACGTGGTCTTCCTGTCTGGGTTGGCGCCCCCCCTTGGGTTGTGCCGTGGCGGAGATCTTTGTGGGCTATACTCGGCCTTGTCTTCGGACGGTAAGTTGGTGGTTGTACATATCCCTCTAGTGGTGTGGGGGCTGTGCTTTGGCAAAGTGGGTGGGGTTATATCCTGCCTGTTTGGCCCTGTCCGGGGGTATCATCGGATGGGGCCACAGTGTCTTCTGATCCCTCCTGTCTCAGCCTCCAGTATTTATGCTGCAGTAGTTTATGTGTCGGGGGGCTAGGGTCAGTCTGTTACATCTGGAGTATTCTCTTGTCTTATCCGGTGTCCTGTGTGAATGTAAATATGCTCTCTCTAATTCTCTCTTCTCTCTTTCTTTCTTTCTCTCGGAGGACCTGAGCCCTAGGACCATGCCTCAGGACTACCTGGCATGATGACTCCTTGCTGTCCCCAGTCCACCTGGCCATGCTGCTGCTCCAGTTTCAACTGTTCTGCCTGCGGCTACGGAACCCTGACCTGTTCACCGGACGTGCTTGTTGCACCCTCGACAATTACTATGATTATTATTATTTGACCATGCTGGTCATTTACGAACATTTTAACATCTTGACCATGTTCTGTTATAATATCCACCCGGCACAGCCAGAAGAGGACTGGCCACCCCTCATAGCCTGGTTCCTCTCTAGGTTTCTTCCTAGGTTTTTGGCCTTTCTCAGGAGTTTTTCCTAGGGAGTTTTTCCCAGCCACCGTGCTTCTTTCACATGCATTGCTTGCTGTTTGGGGTTTTAGGCTGGGTTTCTGTACAGCACTTTGAGATTTCAGCTGATGTACGAAGGGCTATATAAATAAATTTGATTTGATTTGATTTGATTTGGATAATAGAGAAGCAGTAGAGGGCAGGAGTAAGGAGGGATAATAGAGAAGCAGTAGAGGACAGGAGTAAGGAGGGATAGCAGAGAAGCAGTAGAGGACAGGAGTAAGGAGGGATAGCAGAGAAGCAGTAGAGGACAGGAGTAAGGAGGGATAATAGAGAAGCAGTAGAGGACAGGAGTAAGGAGGGATAATAGAGAAGCAGTAGAGGACAGGAGTAAGGAGGGATAATAGAGAAGCAGTAGAGGACAGGAGTAAGGAAGGATAATAGAGAAGCAGTAGAGGACAGGAGTAAGGAGGGATAATAGAGAAGCAGTAGAGGACAGGAGTAAGGAGGGATAATAGAGAAGCAGTAGAGGGCAGGAGTAAGGAGGGATAATAGAGAAGCAGTAGAGGACAGGAGTAAGGAGGGATAATAGCGAAGCAGTAGAGGACAGGAGTAAGGAGGGATAATAGAGAAGCAGTAGAGGACAGGAGTAAGGAGGGATAATAGAGAAGCAGTAGAGGACAGGAGTAAGGAGGGATAATAGAGAAGCAGTAGAGGACAGGAGTAAGGAGGGATAATAGAGGAGCAGTAGAGGGCAGGAGTAAGGAAGGATAATAGAGAAGCAGTAGAGGGCAGGAGAGAGGGGATATAAGAGGGGTAAAGAGATGGAGGACAAGGGAGGGTGCTGAGGATAGGGGGATCATGGAACACACTGGAGAGAATGGAGAAAGAGAAGAAGGGGTGGAGGAATAAGATGTAAGGGATGGAGAAGAAGTTAGGTAAGAGAGATTGTTAGAAAGATTGATAGAGAGATTGTTAGAGAGATTGATAGAGAGATTGTTAGAAAGATTGATAGAGAGATTGTTAGAGAGATTGATAGAGAGATTGTTAGACAGATTGTTAGCGAGATTGATAGAGAGATTGTTAGAGAGATTGTTAGAGAGATTGATAGAGAGATTGTTAGACAGATTGTTAGCGAGATTGTTAGCGAGATTGATAGAGAGATTGTTAGAGAGATTGTTAGCGAGATTGATAGAGAGATTGTTAGAGAGATTGTTAGAGAGATTGATAGAGAGATTGTTAGACAGATTGTTAGCGAGATTGATAGAGAGATTGTTAGAGAGATTGTTAGAGAGATTGATAGAGAGATTGTTAGACAGATTGTTAGCGAGATTGTTAGCGAGATTGATAGAGAGATTGTTAGAGAGATTGTTAGCGAGATTGATAGAGAGATTGTTAGAGAGATTGTTAGACAGATTGTTAGCGAGATTGATAGAGAGATTGTTAGAGAGATTGTTAGCGAGATTGATAGAGAGATTGTTAGCGAGATTGATAGAATAAGAAAGTGACAGACATTTTTCATGTATTACATGATTTTCTTTCTTCATAACGCATTCTATACACTTTTTTGCGTGCTTCTTACAAATTTACAATAAGCAATTTGTGTCCCTTTCACAATAATCTGAGATACTGGGTTTGCTCCCCTCCTCCTATCTCTCTTTTTCTTTCCCACTTTCCCCATCCTGTTAAAATAGAAATACCTAAAACAGCACCATTGTGTAATGAAACCATGAAAAGTAGTGCACCTAAGCTGAGATCTGGTGTTCAGAGGCGTATGTGGCAGGGGCTACTAACAATCACAGATTACAAAAAGAAAGCCAGTAATGTTGTGGACACCGCCTACTGGACGAGCTAAAAACCTTTTTCTCACGCTTCGAAACATAACAACTCTGAGCTGCCGAGGAGAGCCGCTGAGGAAAACGAGGTCTTCACAGAGGACGTATGTAAGTCATTCAACTTTGTTAACCTTTGCTAGGCTGCCGGCCCTAGCCGCGGCCTCAGAGCATGTTCAGAGCAGCTAGCTGTTGTGTTTTTCTGACATTTTCAATCTCTCTCTAGTCCAGGCTGTTATTCCCAGCTGCTTCAAGATGTCTACTATAATCCGGTGCCCAAGAAAGGGAAAGTAACTGAACTGAATGATTACTGACCTGTAGCACTCACTTCCGTCATCATGATGACAGAATCGCCATTGCACTGCACACAAACCTCACCCACTTGGACAAAAGGAATGCATATGTGAGGATGCAGTTCATCAACTACAGCTTGGCCTTCAATACCATAGTGCCCTATAAGCTCATCACAAAGCTCCCAACCCTGGGACTGAACTCCTCCCTATGCAACTGGGTCCTGGACTTCCTGACGGGCCACCTCCAGGTGGTGAAGGCAGGCAACATTACCTCCTCCACACTGATACTCAACACGGGGTCCCACAAGGATGCGTCCTCAGTCCCCTCCTGTACTCCCTGTATACCCATGACTGCGTGGCCTCACACAGTTCTATTTGACCTAGATAGTTTGTGTGTATGCATTGATATGTAGGCTATGTGTGCCTTTAAAAAAAATGATGTAGTGTTCTTGTCTATTGATGTTCTGTATTATGTCATTCTGTATTATGTTTCATGTACTGTGTGGACCCAAGGAAGAGTAGCTGTTGCTTTTGCAACAACTGATGGGGATCCTAATAAAATACCAATACCAACCCCATCATTAAGTTTGCTGACAACACGACAGTAGTAGGCCTGATTACCAACAACAACGAGACGTCCTTGAGAGAGGAAATAGACACTGACGATGTGGTGCCAGGTAAACAACCTCTCCCTCAACGTCAGAAAAACAAAGGTGCTGATTGTGGACTTCATCAGAAACCAGGTTGGGCATGCCCCCATCCTCATCAACGGGCCGCCGTGGAGACGGTCAAAAACTTAAAAGTTCCTCTGTGTATAAATCTCAGATGAGCTGAAATGGTCAAACCACATGGATACCGTGGTGAGGAAGGGCGCGGCAGCGACTCTTCAACCTCATAAGGCTGAAGAAATTCAGCCTGTCCCCGTGGGCGCATCACAGTGTTCTACAGGAGCACCATCAAGAGCATACTATTGGGCTGCATCCCAGCCTGGTAGAGAATCTCCACCGCCGCTGACCGCAAGGCTTTACAAAGGGTGGTACGCTCAGCCGAACGCACCATTGGGTGCTCACACCATCTGCCTGCCCTCTAGGACACCTACAACACCAGATGTTGCAGGAAGGCCAAGCAGATCATCAAGGACTTCAGCCACCCGAGCCACGGCCTGTTCTCCCAACTTCCAACACTGAGACAAGGGAAGTATCGGAGTATCATGGCAAAAACTGTCAGACTGGCCAATAGCTTCTACCCCCAGACCATCAGATTACAGCTGTAAATATGTATATATTATTCTTTTTTATTATTGTTTCATTCACTTCTCACTTCCCCCCTGCTGCTCCCCCTATGGACATGTTTTACCAAATTGCCACGCGCGCTTGCCCAAATTGCGGGCTTCCCAAATAGGCATAGGCCTACACTTGTGATTTGAAACAATCCACAGCTATTTTTTAAAAGAAGCTATTGATCCTCTGTGGCTAAATCATATACTCTCTGGTGAAGTATTTTGAATGTTTTTATTTAGACACGAGTAACTATATAATTTGGGCACAGCATCCTAACAGTGCACTGTGCACCCGCCAACTTTCCTTTACCATTCACAAGAGGCTGAAACCAGTGATCTGTATATAATGAGGAGATGCTCATGTCTCCGACCTAACAATGGGAGTTGTTGTCCCAAAGGCGGGAAGGCAGGCGACAAGCTTAGGTTCTGCATATTATGCCCATAGAAACATATTGGGCTTATTTTTGGAGAGAATGAGCCCTCTTGCTTTGAAATTCTCTCACCGGAGAAAGCATCCTAGTGAGCAAAACAGCACCCCTCTGTCTTACTATATGTATCCCATGTATCTGATGTTGTCTGGCCAGAAAGAGTATGACATGCCATACTTTTTTTGTTCAGCCATTTTTGTCCAGATAAAGCATGTTTACATGGTTTACACATAGTGAGATAGAGGGGTGCTATTTCACTCGTTCGGATGCTTTATCTGAGACTGATGCGTCTTTCTGTTGGCGCGCGTCTCGTTCAAATAAATGATCAATATTTCAATATTTTATTTGGACGGGCAAGGAAGTACGGTAGGGCGGGCCAGGCCCCTTAAGGCCCACCCACAACGTCAGCCCTGTTGGTCACTCAGGAATATTCACTGTATTCTTGGTAAGCAACTCCAGTATAGATTTGGCCTTGTGTTTTAGGTTATTCTCCTACCGGAAGGTGAATTCATTTTCCAGTGTCTGGTGGAAAACAGACTGAACCAGGCTTTCCTCTAGGATTTTGCCTGTGCTTGGCTCCATTCCATTTCTTTTTTATCCTGAAAAACTCCCCAGTCCTTAACAATTACAAGTATACCCATGATGCAGCCACCACAATGCTTAAAACCATGGACAGTGGTACTCAGTAATATGTTGTACTGGATTTGCTTTGTATTGGATTTGCTTTGTACACTTTGTATTTAGGACAAAAAGTGAATTGCTTTTCCACATTTGTTGCAGTATTACTTTAGTGCCTTGTTGCAAACAGGATGCATGTTTTGGAATATTTTTATTCTGTACAGGCTTCCTTCTTTTCACTCTGTCAATTAGGCTAGTATTGTGGAGTAACTACAATGTTGTTGATCCATTCTCAGTTTCTACAGTCACAGCCATTAAACTCTTAACTGTTTTAAAATCACCATTGGCCTCATGGTGAAATCCCTGAGCGGTTTCCTTCCTCTCCGGCAACTGAGTTAGGAAGGACGCCTGTGTCTTTGTTGTGACTGGGTGCATTGATACACCATCCAAAGTGTAATTCAAATCAAATCAAATGTTTATTAGTCACTTACAAGCCCCTAACCAACAATGCAGTTTAAAAAATATGAATAAGAACAAGAAATAAAAGTAACAAGTTCTTAAAGAGCAGCAGTAAAATAACAATAGCGAGACTATTCACAGGGGGTACCGGTACAGAGTCATTGTGCGGGGGCACCGGTTAGTCGAGGAAATTGAGGTAATATGTACATGTAGGTAGAGTTATTAAAGTGACTATGCATAGATAATAACAGAGAGTAGCAGCAGCGTAAAATAACCATTATGTTCAGGAGTCTTATGGCTTGGGGGTAGAAGCTGTTTAGAAGCCTCTTGGACCTAGACTTGGCGCTCCGGTACTGCTTGCCGTGTGGTAGCAGAAACAACAGTCTATGATTAGGGTGGCTGGAGTCTTTGACCATTTTTTGGACCTTCCTCTGACACCGCCTGGTATAGAGGTCCTGGATGGCAGGAAGCTTGGCCCCAGTGATGTACTGGGCCGTACGCACTACCCTCTGTAGTGCCTTGCTGTCAAAGGCCGAGCAGTTGCCATACCAGGCAGTGATGCAACCAGTGAGGATGCTCTCGATGGTGCAGCTGTAGAACCTTTTGAGGATCTGAGGACCCATACCAAATATTTTCAGTCTCCTGAGGGGGAATAGGTTTTGTCTCCTGAGGGGGAATAGGTGCCCTCTTCACGACTGTCTTGGTGTGCTTGGACCATGATAGTTTGTTGGTGATGTGGACACCAAGGATCTTGAAGCTCTCAACCTGCTCCACTGCATCCCCGTCAATGAGAATGGGGGCGTGCTCGGTCCTTCTTTTCCTGTAGTCCACAATCATCTCCTTAGTCTTGATCACGTTGAGGGAAAGGTTGTTGTCCTTGTACCACATGGCCAGGTCTCTGACCTCCACCCTATAGGCTGTCTCGTCATTGTCTGTGATCAGGCCTACCACTGTTATGTCATCAGCAAACTCAATGATGGTGTTGGAGCCGTGCCTGGCCGTGCAGTCATGAGTGAACAGGGAGTACAATAGGAGACTAAGTACACACCCGTGAGGGGCCCCAGTGTTAACGATCAGCGTGGCGAATGTGTTGTTACCTACCCTTACCACCTGGGGGCGGCCCGTCAGGAAGTCCAGGAACCAGTTGCAGAGGGATGTGTTTAGTCCCAGGATCCTTAGCTTATTGATGAGCTTCGTGGGCACTGGTGTTGAACGCTGAGCTGTAGTCAATGAACAGCATTTTCACATAGGTGTTCCTTTTGTCCAGGTGGGGAAGGGCAATGTGGAGTGCGATTGAGATTGCGTCATCTATGGATCTGTTGGGGCGGTATGTGAATTGGAGTGGGTCTAGGGTATCCGGGAGGATGCTGTTGTTCTGAGCCATGACCTGCCTTTCAAAGCACTTCATGGCTACCGATGTGAGTGCTACGGGGCGGTAATCATTTAGGCAGGTTACCTTCACTTCCATGGGCACAAGGACTATGGTGGCCTGCTTGAAACATGTAGGTATTACAGACTCAATCAGGGAGAGGTTGAAAATGTCAGCGAAGACACTTGCCAGTTGGTCCGCGCGTGCTTTGAGTACACGTCCTGGTAATGCGTCTGGCCCAGCGGCTTTGTGAATGTTGACCTGTTTAACGGTCTTGCTCACATCGGCTACCGAGAGCGTTATAACACAGTCATCCAGAACAGCTGGTGCTCTCATGCATGCTTCAGTGTTGCTTGCCTCGAAGCGAGCATGAAAGGCATTTAGCTCATCTGGTAGGCTCGCGTCACTGGGCAGCTCGCGTCTGGGTTTCCCTTTGTAGTCTGTAATAGTTTTCAAGCCCTGCCACATCCGACGAACGTCAGAGCCAGTGTAGTAGGATTCAATCTTAATCCTGTATTGACGCTTTGCTTGTTTGATGGTTCGTCTGAGGGCATAGCGGGATTTCTTATAAGCGTCCGGATTAGTGTCCCGTTCCTTGAAAGCAGCAACTCTAGCCTTTAGCTTGATGTGGATGTTGCCTGTAATCCATGGCTTCTGGTTGGGATATATACGTACGGTCACTGTGGGGACGACGTCGTCGATGCACTTATTGATGAAGCCGATGGCTGAGGTGGTATACTCTTCAACGCCATTGGATGAATACCGGAACATATTCCAGTCTGTGCTAACAAAACAGTCCTGTAGCGTAGTGTCCGCATCATCTGACCCCTTTCGTATTGAGCGAGTAACTGGTACTTCCTGCTATAGTTTTTGCTTGTAAGCAGGAATCAGGAGGATAGAATTATGGTCAGATTTGCCAAATGGAGGGCAGGGGAGAGCTTTGTATGCATCTCTGTGTGTGGAGTAAAGGTGGTCTAGAGTTTTTTCCCTCTGGTTGTGCATGTGACATGCTGGTAAAAATGTGGTAAAACTGATTTAAGTTTGCCTGCATTAAAGTCCCCGGCCACTAGGAGCGCCACTTCTGGATGCGCATTTTCTTGTTTGCTTATGGCCTTATAGAGTTGGTTGAGAGCGGTCTTAGTGCCAGCATCGGTCTGTGGTGTTAAATAGGCGGCTACGATTAATATAGATGAGAACTCTCTTGGTAGATAGTGTGGTTTACAGCTTATAATAATGTATTCTACATCAGGCAAGCAATACCTCAAGACTTCTTTAATATTAGACATTGCGCACCAGCTGTTATTGACAAATAGACACACACCCCCACCCCTCGTCTTACCAGACGTAGCTTCTCTGTTCTGCCTGTGCATGGAAAATCCCGCCAGCTCTATATTGTTCATGTCGTCGTTCAACCACGACTCGGTGAAACATAAGATATTACAGTTTTTAATGTCCCGGTGGTAGGATAATCTTAATCGTAGGTCATCAATTTTATTTTCCAATTATTACACGTTAGCCAATAGTTACCCATTATTACCTAGACAGACTCACAGCTGTAATCGCTGCCAAAGGTGCTTCTACAAAGTATTGACTCAGGGGTGTGATTACTTATGTAAATTAGATATTTCTCTATTACATTTTCAATAAATTTGTAAAAATTTCTAAAAACATGTTTTCACTTTTTCATTATGAGGTATTGTGTGTAGATGGGTGAAAAAAACACTAATTTAATCCATTTTGAATTCAGGCTGTAACACAACAAAATGTAGAATAAGTCAAGGGGTATAAACTTTCTGAAGCCACTGTATACCACAATAAACATCAAAGTTGAAATGCTTTTGATCAAGAAGTTGGCGCGAAATCTCCGCTGCTCTCTATCAGCACCATGGACAGCACCCTACACACTAAAGTTCGATTTTGATAAAAGCCAACCATCTAGATTGTTTCTTACCTTTTCAGAAGAGTTGGAGCCTGCTTGATACTCTGTGGAAATTCTTGATTAATCGATCATTCCTTCTTTTTTTTTACTCCAAATACAAACTTATAGATAGGAACAACAACTTACATATGCAGAGAAACAACTACTACATGTTATCTGCCCAAACCCACATGCTCACACTGTCACGGATCCCTCCGGAACTTTCATTACGCACACCAGGCCCTTATTCCCAGTGATTAGTAATTGTATAAGTGTGCCCTTGGTTTACCAATGTCTTGTCGATTATTGTTACGATGTCCGTTAGTGCGTGTGAGTACCTGTGCTGTGTGTTTTGGCTTTCGTGCCATTGTGGATTGCGCAGATGATTACGGGTCTCGTCCCGTGTGTTAATCATCGTGCGCTTGTGTTATTTCTTCGAGGTACTCCTGGCTCTTTTGTTTGGGTTTCAACCCTGTATTTCGTATGGTGTTTGTTTGGTCTTCGTCCCCGTGCCTTTACACGGCACGCAGTAATTTGGGGTAAAGACATTTTTAAAAAATATTACGCATTCCTGCGCCTGTCTCCTGATCCCTTCATACCAGCAGCCACCCTCCCTTCCCTCCCTTTAGTTTAGGGGATTTATTTTTGTTTTGGGGTTATTTTGTTTATTTGTGTGAGGTGCATCCGGGGTCTGCACCTTTGGGGGGGGGGGGGGGGGGGTACTGTCACGTTCTGACCAGTAATAGGGGTTATTTGTTATTGTAGTTTGGTCAGGACGTGGCAGGGGGTATTTGTTTTATGTGGTTCGGGGTGGTTGTGTGTTTAGTGGTGTGTTTGATTTATTATTCCGGGGTTTTGGGCACTGTTCTATGTTAATGTATTTCTATGCCTTACCGGCCTGTTATTAGTCGTTGTGTTTTTTTTGTGTACGTGTTGTTTTGGTTCACCTTCTTGTCCATTTAATAAAAAGAAGATGAGTGCACATTTCCCCGCTGCGTCTTGGTCCACTTTACCCTACGACAACCGTGACAAGTACATTTACATTGTACTTCTGACAGCCAACTTTCTACCTCCGCCCATAACTTTCGGACTTCACAGCATGGATTATTGAGCGATTATTAGTTTTACACTTAAAACATGACTCTGCCGTTGTGCTGTAGAATTTGTGAATTCTGTACATTAGTTTGTACTGGATTAAGCGTACATTTTGGTTAACTGTAATTTCGTTAGTTAAGCTCCAACTTTCCCTCCATCTAGTGCCAACATCAGTTCTTTTTATGTCTTGGTTCCAATAATTTATATTTTTTCAGTTGGATTTGCTTAATCGATCATTCCATTCTCCCCGAAAATGTATTGTAAGATCTCTCTCAGATGCCAGTTGTTATAGTTGAGTTTTCCTCAGGTGTAGCATGCTTCTTTTGTACTGACTGAACACGTTTGTTACGTCCAATGTCCCACAGTGGTTGCTGGTTTGAAACAAGGAACTCAACAATGTCCACAATCGCTGACCCATGCGATTTCTTGCCAGCTGCCCATCATTAAGAAGTGTTGATACCTCAGTACAGCACTTTAAACTTTTTCTTTCCACAGGGCAGTGTCACGTCCTGACCCTAGTAAGATGTCATTTTCTATAGTAGAGTAGGGCAGGGCGTGACAGGGGGTGTTTGGGCTAATCTATGTTTTCTATTTAAATGTTTAGGTTCTAGTTTGTCTATTTCTATGTTGGGATTGTTTGGGGTTGATCTCTAATTGGAGGCAGCTGATCCTCATTGCCTCTGATTAGAAATCGTATTTAAGTAGGGGTTTTTCTCATTGTTGTTTGTGGGTTATTATCTTTTGTGAGTGTGTTTGTTCCTCCTGCGCCATGGTTTGTTGTTTTCCTATTTTCAAGTTATTTATGTATTGCATTAAGTTTCACATTTAAATAAATATGTGGAACTACGAAAATGCTGCATCTTGGTCCGCTCCTTCGAACAGCCGTGACAGAATAACCCACCAACGAAGGACCAAGCAGCGTGGAATGGAGCAGCAGGAGAAATGGACTTTCTGGGGAGTATCGCCGACCGAAGGAGGAACTTGAGGCAGCGAAGACAGAGCGATGATACTACGAGGCGTTATATGCACCGAAAGGCAAGACTGAGATGCAGCCCCCCCAAAAACTTTGGGGGGGGGGGGGGGGCATACGGGGAGTTTGGCTAGGTCAGGGGGGAGCCCTGACTTAACTTCACGGGCGTACAGGAGAGAGCCGTGGAGCAAACCGGAACCAAGAATCGGAGCTTGACGTGAGATTCCGGAGGGAAGTACTGGCGGAGAGGGCATGACTGAGCAGGCGTGCAGAGAGGCGAGCGATGTATTACGGGGTGATGCGCACTATCTCGCCCATCCGCACGCACAGTCTGGTGCTGTCGGTACGGGCTCCGCAGCGTTGCCGTGCTAGAGTTGGCACTCGGCCAGGAAGGAGTGTGCCTGCTCAGCGCATCTGGCCGCCAGTGTGTCTCCTCGGCCCAGTTTATCCTGCGCCTGCTCTACGCACAGCAGCCCTCATTCCCCAGCACAGCTCAATTCGCCCTGTGCCAGTGCTCCGCCCGTGCTGGGCTACAGTGACCATCCAGCCAGGACGTGCGCTCCAGACCTCCAGTGCGCCTCCAAGACCCAGTGTACCCTGTGCCTGCACTCTACCTCCAGTGCGCCACCATAGCCCAGTACGCCCTGCTCCCTGCACTAGCCCGAAGGTATGTGGTACTAGCCTGGCGCCTCCTATACCAGTCCCACGTAGCAGACCTCCAGTGCGTCACCAGAGCCCAGTACGTCCTGTTCCTGCTCCTCGCACTCGCCCTGAGGTGCGTGTTACTAGTCTGGCGCATCCTATGCCAGCCCCACGCATCAGGCCTCCAGTGCGCATCCATAACCCGGTACAGCCAGTGCCTGCTGTGAGCACTCGGCCCTTAGTGCATCTCCCCAGTCCGGTGAGACCGATTCCTGCTCCTCGCACTCTCCCTCCAGTGCGCGTCCATATCCCGGTACAGCCAGTGCCTGCTGTGAGCACTCGGTCCTCAGCGACGCTCCTCAGCCCGGAGCCTCCGGCGACGCTCCTCAGCCCGGAGCCTCCGTCGGCGCTCCTCAGCCCGGAGCCTCCGGCGGCGCTCCTCAGCCCGGAGCCTCCGGCGGCGCTCCTCAGCCCGGAGCCTTCGGCGGCAGCCTTTAGCCCAGAGTCTTCAGCGGTGGTTGGCGGTCCGAAGCCTCTGGCGATGATCCATGGTCTGGTTCCTCCGGACATACAGAAGCGGGGGGATCAGCGGGTGGTGGGGGTACTACGCCCGCCATAGACATTAGTCACCCACCCTACCCTCCCTGTGTGTTTTGTGGTTGTTTTTTGTTTTTGTTTTTTTGTTTTTTGTCTGTGTGCATTTGGAGTCTGCACCTTTGGGGGGGGGGGGGGGTACTGTCACGTCCTGACCCTAGTAAGATGTCATTTTCTATAGTAGAGTAGGGCAGGGCGTGACAGGGGATGTTTTGGGCTAATCTATGTTTTCTGTTTCTATGTTTAGGTTCTGGTTTGTCTATTTCTACGGAGAAAAAAAAAATGTATGAAATGAGATGAAATTAAATGTATGCATTCACTACTGTAAGTCGCTCTGGATAAGAGCGTCTGCTAAAATGTAAAATGTAAAATGTGGGATTTTTTGGGGTTGATCTCTAATTGGAGGCAGCTGATCCTCATTGCCTCTGATTAGAGATTGTATTTAAGTAGGGGTTTTTCTCATTTTTGTTTGTGGGTTATTATCTTTTGTGAATGTGTTTGTTCCTCCTGCGCCACGGTTTGTTGTTTTCCTATTTTCAAGTTATTTATGTATTGCATTAAGTTTCACGTTTAAATAAATATGTGGAACTACGAAAACGCTGCATCTTGGTCCGCTCCTTCGAACAGCCGTGACAGGCAGTGCATTTCAAATGCTCTTTGCTTGACGCGTGCTTAGCGAATACTTTGGTACTATCAATATCATGCTTCCAGTTAGAATATCTAGCTTGGGTGAAGTCCTTGTCTGCGTTAACGTTAGACCCAACAAATCAAATCAAATCAAACTTTATTTGTTACATGCACCGAATACAACAAGTGTAGACCTTACCGTGAAATGCTTACTTACAAGCCCGTAACCAACAGTGCAGTTCAATAGTTAAGAAATGATTTACCAAATAAACTAAAGTTAAAAAAAATAATAAAAAGTAACACTAACACACTAATACAAAATAACGATGCTATATACAGGAGGTTCCGGTACCGAGTCAGTGTGTGGGGGTACAGATTAGTTGAGGTGGTTTGTACATGTAGGTAGGGTTGACGTGAGTATGCATAGATAATAAACAGCGAGTAGCAGCAGTATACAAAACAAATGGGGGGGGGGGGTCAATGTAATAGTCCGGTGGCAATTTGATTAATTGTTCAGAAGTCTTATGGCTTGGGGATAGAAGCTGTTAAGGAGCCTTTTGGTCCTAGACTTGGCGCTCCGGTACAGCTTGCCGTGCGGTAGCAGAGAAAACACATGCAGCATCTGCAATAACCAAGTATTCCAGCCACTCTTCCTATGAACCAGTTGCTATTAAATAAATGTTTGGACAGTAAACCTGTCAGGAACATTTGTAGGGGGAGGGGCTGTGGAGCTGTTATCCTGGTGGCGCTTGTAGAAGGGTGGGTAGGCTCTGCACGCGGAGCTAGCTGGAGCTCGGCAGCATCATCGCTGCTGTGCTTGGCGGTGGCCTTGGTGGTTTGATGCTGCTGCTCATCACTCTCCTTCTCCTTTTTGCTTTATTTGGGTACTTTGGCGAAGCTAATTTCTGAAACCCATCGTGGCAGTGTTAGATTAGCTAGTTTGAGCTAGCTAACTAGGCTAAGGCTGATAACACTTTTTTTATAACTAGCTAAGAAGCTAACTGAACTTGTAGTGGGGCATGAGGCAGAGTTCAGTGAAGGAGCTTCAATGGTAAACTTGACCATGCCTTTATAAATCAAAATCAAATATTACAGGCGGAGGCATACCACGTTATTCACTTAGCCTAAAACAGATGACAAGCGTTTTTTTAACCACCCCAGTGCCTTTCCTTAGCCCCCCTACACACACACCGCATTGCACCCTGTCCAGTGTGCTGACACAGCGCAGCGGAGATACAGATTTTGCGCCAACCTGTCACTCAATGGTTTGTACTTTTTTGCAATTTTTATATAAGGACATAAAACTAAAACTGAGGGGGCACACGTTTCAAATGAGGGGGCTAAGCCCTATTTTGCCCACTTGTGGAGCCGGTCCCGGTTAAGGTTTAGGATAGGGTTAAAACAAAAAACTATTCAAACAGGTGCCTAGCACTGGGATTGAACCCGTGATCCTCAGAGCTGGAGCTCACCGATGCCCCTAGTGGCAGGTATTGAAGCCCTCTCCCAACGTCCTAGGGACCTGGACGGATGTTGAATATTGCATTGGATCTGGAGTGACCTTGCTGGATACAGATAGTCTTCATCTCAGTGTGCAGAGAGAGTGTCAGAGAAGTCACAAACACATCCACACACACATGCACACACACACATTCACACTCACACGCACTGTTACATTGCATTACCGTAGTAACGACCACCGTAAAAACTAACATTGTAAAGTCATAAGACCATCATGCTTGATTGAATTAAGTCCAGGCACAACAGAATGAAATTACATTTTTTTGCATCTACTAATAAATTTTTTGTTTTAATGGTATTTTGGGCCATTAGTAATTTTAAAAACTAAACATAAAAATATCAAACATTTGATGAAAATGTATAATTTCTTTACTTTATTATACTACCATCATTAAAATGTAATGAATTTTCACCACTTTTTAAGTGGACATACAGTTCCAGTCGAAAGTTTGCACACACCTACTCATTAAAGGTTTTTTTTCTTTATTTGTACTATTTTCTACATTGTAGAATAATAGTGAAGACATCAAAACTATAAAATAACTCATATGGAATAATGTAGTAAGAAAAAAGTGTTAAACAAATCAAAATATATAGTATGGCGTATCGCTGCAGAATGCTGTGGTAGCCATGCTGGTTAAGTGTGCCTTGAATTCTACATGTAAACAAATCACAGACAGTGTCACCAGCAAAGCACCCCCACACCATGACACCTCCTCCTCCATGCTTCAAGGTGGGAACCACACATGCAGAGATCCTCCTTTCACCTACTCTGCGTCTCACAAAGACACAGCAGTTGGAACCAAAAATCTCAAATTTGGACTCATCAGACCAAAGGACAGATTTCCACCGGTCTAATGTCCATTGCTGGTGTTTCTTGGCCCAAGCAAGTCTCTTCTTATTATTGGTGTCCTTTAGTAGTGGTTTCTTTGCAGAAATTCGACCATGAAGGCCTGATTGACGCAGTCTCCTCTGAACAGTTTATGTTGAGATGTCTGTTACTTGAACTCTGAAGCATTTGTTTGGGCTGCAATTTCTGAGGCTGGTAACACTAATGAACTTATTCTCTCCAGCAGAGGTAACTCTGGGTCTTCCTTTCCTGTGGCGGCCCTCATGAGAGCCAGTTTCATCATAGTACTTCATGGTTTTTGCGACTGCACTTGAGGAAATGTTCAAAGTTCTTAAAATTTTCTGGATTGACTGACCTTCATGTCTTAAAGTAATGATGGACTGTCATTTCTCTTTGCTTATTTGAGCTGTTCTTGCCATAATATGGACTTGGTCTTTCAGAAAATAGGGCTATCTTCTGTATACCACCCCTACCTTGTCACAACACAACTGATTGGCTCAAACACATTAAGAAGGAAATAAATTCCTCAAATTAACTTTTAACAAGGCACACCTGTTAATTGAAATGCATACCAGGTGACTACCTCATGAATCTGGTTGAGAGAATGCCAAGAGTGTGCAAAGCTGTCATCAAAGCAAAGGGTGGCTACTTTGAAGAATCTCAAATATAAAATATATTTTGATTAGGTTAACACTTTGTTGGTTACTACATGATTCTATTTGTGTTATTTCATAGTTTTGATGTCGTCACTATTATTCTACAATGTAGAAAATAGTCAAACTAAAGAAAAACCCTTGAATGAGTAGGTGTGTTCAAACTTTTAACTGGTACTGTACAGCCATATTTTAAGATGTCAAAGCTCACAAAAATTGAATCCCACATAATTTTAAAGGCCATTTCATACAAAATGCTACAAATTGAAATATACACTCAGTGGCCAGTTTATTAGTTGCGCCCATCTAGTACTGAGTCGGTCCCCACCGTAGCCATGGAGGGATGCACCTGGTCAGCAACAATGTTCAGTTATGCTGTGGTGTTCAAACTTTGGTGTTCAAACTTTGGTATCAAGGGACCTAACGTGTGCCAGGAAAACATTCCCCACAACATTACACCACCGCCACCAGCCTGTACCGTTGACACCAGGCAGAATGGGGCAATGGACTCATGTTGCTTATGCTTAATCCTGACGCAACAGGAACTGGGATTTGTTGGACCAGGCATTGTTTTTCCACTCCTCAATTGTCCAGTGTTGGTGATCGCGTGCCAACTGGAGCTGCTTCTTCTTGTGTTTAGCTGATAGGAGTGGAACCCGGTGTGGTCGTCTGCTGCAATAGCCTATTCGTGACAAGGATCAACGAGTTGTGCATTCTGAGATGCCGTTCTGAACACAACTGTTGTATTGCACCTTTATTTGCCTGTTTGTGGCCCACTTGTTGGCTTGCACGATTCTTGCCATTCTCCTTCAACTTCTCTCACGAACGACCTGTTATCGCCCACAGGACGGCCGCTGACTGGATGGTTTTTGTTTGTCGCACCATTCTCGGTAAACCCTAGACACTGTCCTGAACCATTTTCGTGAATGGGTACCTAATAAACTGGCCACTGAGTTTATGTAGTAACTTACTTTAAAGAGATGGTGATTTAGTTTAAATAGGCGTCTGGCGTTTGCTAAGTCTAAATTCAGTGGCAACAACATTGCCTATGGGCACAAACCCACCGTCGCTGGACCAGACAGGACTGGCAAAAAGTGCTCTTCACTGACGAGTCGTGGTTTTGTCTCACCAGGGCTGATGGTCAGATTCGTGTTTATCGTCGAAGGAATGAGCGTTACACCGAGGCCTGTACTCTGGAGCGGGAGCGGGATCGATTTGGAGGTGGAGGGTCCGTCATGGTCTGGGGCAGTGTGTCACAGCATCATCGGACTGAGCTTGTTGTCATTGCAGGAAATCTCAACGCTGTGCATTACAGGGAAGACATCCTCCTCCCTCATGTGGGACCCTTCCTGCAGGCTCATCCTGACATGACCCTCCAGCATGACAATGCCACCAGCCATACTGCTCGTTTTGTGCGTGATTTCCTGCAAGACAGGAATGTCAGTGTTCTGCCATGGCCAGCGAAAAGCCCGGATCTCAATCCCATTGAGCACGTCTGGGACCTGTTGGATCGGAGGGTGAGGGCTAGGGCCATTCCCCCCAGAAATGTCCAGGAACTTGCAGGTGCCTTGGTGGAAGAGTGGCATGACATCTCACAGCAAGAACTGGCAAATCTGGTGCAGTCCATGAGGAGGAGATGCACTGCAGTACTTAATGCAGCTGTTGGCCTCACCAGATACTGACTGTTACTTTTGATTTTGACACCCCCCCCCCCTTTGTTCAGGGACACATTATTCAATTTCTGTTAGTCACATGTCTGTGGAACTTGTTCAGTTTATGTCTCAGTTGTTGAATCTTGTTATGTTCATACAAATATATAGAGGACGTTTCTTTTTTTGCTGAGTTTATATAGTACATTTTGTGTGGTTACCTTTAGATATATTCTCCAGACTTTCACAGAGGCATATGTTGTCAAATTTTTATTTGTATTCAGCATTTTACAGATAGAAAGATGGAAAAAGTTTTTTTCACCAATCTTCTCTGTAAAAGTTCAGTCCTGGAGTGTCCCAACAAAATAAAACCAAAATATTGGTTGAATTTCATCCAGTGTTCAGAAAAATGTATTTGCAGGATATGCAAATATTCACATATTTAATGCGATATCGCCTCATTTGCATATTTTAATACAATATCTCAGAAAAATTGTAATACAAAAAAGTATTGTATTTGTGTCTACATTCAACTGGAAAAAATGTATTCAATCAATTAAGTTGGAATCCCTTTGTTGCTATTGTCTGCATGGTGTGTATGTTACTAATGCCTCATTATACAATTCCACCATGTGTCCATCAAGACAGAAGCATTTACAGCTCTCTTTGTTTCTCCGCAATATGCCTCGGCACACATACACACACACACTCCTTTGTCCTTCTCTCTCCTCACTACAGATCTGCAATTGCACAGAGGTGTGTGTGATTACATGTGTGCGTTCCTGCATGTATGTGTATGTGTGTGTGTGTGTGTGTGTGTGTGTGTGTGTGTGTGTGTGTGTGTGTGTGTGTGTGTGTGTGTGTGTGTGTGTGTGTGTGTGTGTGTGTGTGTGTGTGTGTGTGGACCTATAGGGCCTCATAAGCCATTCATTGTCACAGCAGCCACATGTCATCATAAATTCTGCATGCAGTTTATGTTTAAAACATATTTTCTTCAGCCCCTCTTCCTTCCATCCCTCCACCCCTCTTTCTACCCTGCCCCCACAAACAGATGGAGACATAGACAGTGCACACAATATGAACACATGCAGACATGCCTACACATTCTGTCCCGTCGTTCTCTTTCTCGACGTCTCTCCTTCTCTATCTTATTCCATCTATCTTTTTCTCTGTGATAAGTGATAGAGGAGTTGATTGCTATGGTGACCTGGCCTGCATGCCGACCCTATCTTTAGATAGATAACAGGTTGGTGCCAAACCAGGCCCACCATGGACACTCACCAAACGTAACCATCCACGGACACACACTGTCCATTCAACTTCAACAGGAGGGACAACTGCACAGAGAAGACAATGAAAAACAGAGAGCGAGTGAGAGAAAGAGAGCGAGTGAGAGTGAGAGACAGAGAGAGAGAGAGACTGACAGAGAGAGAAAAAGACAGATAGAGAGAGAGACAGAGACAGTGAGAGAGAGAGAGAGAGATACAGAGAGAGAGACAGAGAGAGACAGAGACAGAGAGAGAGACAGAGAGAGAGAGAGAGAGAGAGAGAGAGAGAGAGAAAGAGAGAGAGGGGCAGCAACAAAACGTTTTGTGTTGGAGGCTGATACAGGGAAAGGGTAAAGTGCTGCAGAATTCTGCTTAAATTAGTCTGTTAAACATTGATGGAAACCAATCTACTGGGGAAGCAGACAATGTGGATGTGACTGGGAGAATCTCCTGGGGGAGGAAGTAGACTATGTGGATGTGACTGGGAGAATCTACTGGGGGAAGAAGTAGACAATGTGGATGTGACTGGGAGAATCTACTGGGGGAGGAAGCAGACAATGTGGATGTGACTGGGAGAATCTACTGGGGGAAGAAGTAGACAATGTGGATGTGACTGGGAGAATCTACTGGGGGAGGAAGCAGACAATGTGGATGTGACTGGGAGAATCTACTGGGGGAGGAAGCAGACAATGTGGATGTGACTGGGAGAATCTACTGGGGGAGGAAGTAGACAATGTGGATGTGACTGGGAGAATCTACTGGGGGAAGAAGTAGACAATGTGGATGTGAGGGGAACAATCTACTGGTTACTGTACCAGCACCAACTCTCTCTCTCCTTCTGTGTGTGTGTGTGTGTGTGTGTGTGTGTGTGTGTGTGTGTGTGTGTGTGTGTGTGTGTGTGTGTGTGTGTGTGTGTGTGTGTGTGTGTGTGTGTGTGTGTGTGTGTGTGTGTGTGTGTGTGTGTGTGTGTGTGTGTAAGCGGAAAACTCCTCTTGCACAGTAACTTATCCGCACAATACTATTTAACTTTTTTCATCCTTTTGAGTTGTTTCTGTAAACTTTTTAAAACTCTTTAATTGCAAGGCTAGGGGAAAAACAAATGACAGGCAAAACTATTGTATTTAAATTCCGAGAATGTAATGAAACATAAATGTATAATGAATCTGGCTGGGGGACACTGGAGTGTAGTGTGAATAATTAACAATGTTATATTATACTGCTGTTAGAAACTCCTCAGCTATACTACTTTAAAATGCTGCTGCTCATTTCATTGTGGATCTGTTTTTTTCATTAAAGCATCAGGAAAATAATTGAGAGGATTGTGTATCCCTACATTTTTCATTTTCACTTTTTGTTCTTCCTCTTCCTCCCTAAGTTTCACAGTGTGAATGATGGTGTTTGCACCCAAACAAGGGGTTTGATGTGAAATGTTCTGGCAGTTAAATAATTAAGTCAGTGTTTGGGCGGGGGACCAAGCAGACAAACTAATCTGAGATGATAGGGTACAGAGAGGGAGGCAGGTCTGGGAGGGACATTAGAAATGTATTATTTTATCATCTCTTATACAGTATATCATTTACATAGAGAGCACCCATTAGGATTCATCGACGAAGGCGCTCTGGGGCAAGAGGCAAGAAGGGAGGTGAGACATAAGCCTTGATTATCCCTGGTGCAAACGTGTCCTTATCTTGTCCACATTCTGATTGTGCCCACATTTCAAGACATGCGTCTACACATGGTATCCGTCCACTGTGTCTGCATCGTGACCAGATATCATGGTTCCTCCCTGTAGGCACATTATTTGACAGATATTCTTTAAAAATAATATTGAATTATCTATGTTAAGAAACATTAACGGCATAAGTCAATGGTGCATCCTGTCAATGATTTTCAACGCCGATATAATTATGATTGAAATGTTTTTTCTGTCCAGATCCCTCTACACTTGTAAGATATCCAGACAAAATGTGTCAGGAAGATCTGATCATGAACAGATCACAATGTGTCTTTTAATCATCTACACCTGTCTAGAAATGTGGGCACAGTCAGAATATGTGGACGCATGTTAGAAATAGTTAGAAACGGGACTAGAGAGTAGAGGGAGAGAAAGAGGGAGAGAGATAGAGGGATGCAGGGAGAGAAGGAGGGAGAGAGTAGAGGGGAGAGATAGAGGGATGGAGGGAGAGATGGAGGGAGAGAGTAGAGGGGAGAGATAGAGGGATGCAGGGAGAGAAGGAGGGAGAGAGTAGAGGGGAGAGATAGAGGAATGGAGGGAGAGAAGGAGGGAGAGAGTAGAGGGGAGAGAAAGAGGAATGGAGGGAGAGAAGGAGGGAGAGAGTAGAGGGGAGAGATAGAGGGATCCAGGGAGAGAAGGAGGGAGAGAGTAGAGGGGAGAGAAAGAGGGATGGAGGGAGAGAAGGAGGGAGAGAGTAGAGGGGAGAGATAGAGGGATGCAGGGAGAGAAGGAGGGAGAGAGTAGAGGGGAGAGATAGAGGGATGGAGGGAGAGAAGGAGGGAGAGAGTAGAGGGGAGAGATAGAGGGATGCAGGGAGAGAAGGAGGGAGAGAGTAGAGGGGAGAGATAGAGGGATGCAGGGAGAGAAGGAGGGAGAGAGTAGAGGGGAGAGAAAGAGGGATGGAGGGAGAGAAGGAGGGAGAGATTAGAGGGGAGAGATAGAGGGATGGAGGGAGAGAAGGAGGGAGAGATTAGAGGGGAGAGATAGAGGGATGCAGGGAGAGAGTAGAGGGGAGAGATAGAGGGGAGAGATAGAGGGGAGAGAGTAGAGGGGAGAGATAGAGGGATGGAGGGAGAGAAGGAGGGAGAGAGTAGAGGGGAGAGAAAGAGGGATGGAGGGAGAGAAGGAGGGAGAGATTAGAGGGGAGAGATAGAGGGGATGGAGGGAGAGAAGGAGGGAGAGATTAGAGGGGAGAGATAGAGGGATGCAGGGAGAGAGTAGAGGGGAGAGATAGAGGGGAGAGATAGAGGGGAGAGAGTAGAGGGGAGAGATAGAGGGGAGAGAGTAGAGGGGAGAGATAGAGGGATGGAGGGAGAGAAGGAGGGAGAGAGTAGAGGGGAGAGATAGAGGGATGGAGGGAGAGAAGGAGGGAGAGAGTAGAGGGGAGAGATAGAGGGATGGAGGGAGAGAAGGAGGGAGAGAGTAGAGGGGAGAGATAGAGGGATGCAGGGAGAGAGTAGAGGGAGAGATTAGAGGGGAGAGATAGAGGGATGCAGGGAGAGAGTAGAGGGAGAGATTAGAGGGGAGAGATAGAGGGATGCAGGGAGAGAGTAGAGGGAGAGATTAGAGGGGAGAGATAGAGGGATGGAGGGAGAGAAGGAGGGAGAGATTAGAGGGGAGAGATAGAGGGATGCAGGGAGAGAAGGAGGGAGAGAGTAGAGGGGAGAGATAGAGGGATGGAGGGAGAGAAGGAGGGAGAGATTAGAGGGGAGAGATAGAGGGATGGAGGGAGAGAGTAGAGGGAGAGATTAGAGGGGAGAGATAGAGGGATGCAGGGAGAGAGTAGAGGGAGAGATTAGAGGGGAGAGATAGAGGGATGCAGGGAGAGAGTAGAGGGAGAGATTAGAGGGGAGAGATAGAGGGATGCAGGGAGAGAGTAGAGGGAGAGATTAGAGGGGAGAGATAGAGGGATGGAGGGAGAGAAGGAGGGAGAGATTAGAGGGGAGAGATAGAGGGATGCAGGGAGAGAAGGAGGGAGAGAGTAGAGGGGAGAGATAGAGGGATGGAGGGAGAGAAGGAGGGAGAGATTAGAGGGGAGAGATAGAGGTATGGAGGGAGAGAAGGAGGGAGAGAGTAGAGGGGAGAGATAGAGGAATGGAGGGGAGAGAAGGAGGGAGAGAGTAGAGGGGAGAGAAAGAGGGATCCAGGGAGAGAAGGAGGGAGAGATTAGAGGGGAGAGATAGAGGAATGGAGGGAAAGATGGAGGGAGAGATTAGAGGGGAGAGATAGAGGGATGCAGGGAGAGATGGATGGAGGGAGAGAGTAGAGGGGAGAGAAAGAGGGATGCAGGGAAAGATGGATGGAGGGAGAGAGTAGAGGGGAGAGAAAGAGGGATGGAGGGAGAGAAGGAGGGAGAGATTAGAGGGGAGAGATAGAGGGATGCAGGGAGAGAAGGAGGGAGAGATTAGAGGGGAGAGAAAGAGGAATGGAGGGAAAGAAGGAGGGAGAGAGTAGAGGGGAGAGATAGAGGGATGGAGGGAGAGAAGGAGGGAGAGATTAGAGGGGAGAGATAGAGGGATGGAGGGGAAAGATGGAGGGAGAGAGTAGAGGGAGAGATAGAGGGATGCAGGGAGAGAAGGAGGGAGAGATTAGAGGGGAGAGAAAGAGGAATGGAGGGAAAGATGGATGGAGGGAGAGAGTAGAGGGGAGAGATAGAGGGATGCAGGGAGAGAAGGAGGGAGAGATTAGAGGGGAGAGAAAGAGGGATCCAGGGAGAGAAGGAGGGGAGAGATTAGAGGGGAGAGAAAGAGGGATCCAGGGAAAGAAGGAGGGAGAGATTAGAGGGGAGAGAAAGAGGGATCCAGGGAGAGAAGGAGGGAGAGATTAGAGGGGAGAGAAAGAGGGATCCAGGGAGAGAAGGAGGGGAGAGATTAGAGGGGAGAGAAAGAGGGATCCAGGGAGAGAAGGAGGGAGAGATTAGAGGGGAGAGATAGAGGGATGCAGGGAGAGAGTAGAGGGGAGAGATAGAGGGGAGAGATAGAGGGGAGAGAGTAGAGGGGAGAGATAGAGGATGGAGAGGGGCGGGAGGAGAGAAGGAGGGAGAGAGTAGAGGGGAGAGAAAGAGGGATGGAGGGAGAGAAGGAGGGAGAGATTAGAGGGGAGAGAGAGGGATAGAGGGATGAGAGGAGGAGAGAAGGAGGGAGAGATAGAGGAGGGAGAGATAGAGGGGATGCAGGAGAGAGTAGAGGGGAGAGATAGAGGGGAGAGATAGAGGGGAGAGAGTAGAGGGGAGAGATAGAGGGAGAGAGTAGAGGGGAGAGATAGAGGGATGGAGGGAGAGAAGGAGGGAGAGATTAGAGGGGAGAGATAGAGGGATGCAGGGAGAGAGTAGAGGGGAGAGATAGAGGGGAGAGATAGAGGGGAGAGAGTAGAGGGGAGAGATAGAGGGGAGAGATAGAGGGGAGAGAGTAGAGGGGAGAGATAGAGGGATGGAGGGAGAGAAGGAGGGAGAGAGTAGAGGGGAGAGAAAGAGGGATGGAGGGAGAGAAGGAGGGAGAGATTAGAGGGGAGAGATAGAGGGATGGAGGGAGAGAAGGAGGGAGAGATTAGAGGGGAGAGATAGAGGGATGCAGGGAGAGAGTAGAGGGGAGAGATAGAGGGGAGAGATAGAGGGGAGAGAGTAGAGGGGAGAGATAGAGGGGAGAGAGTAGAGGGGAGAGATAGAGGGATGGAGGGAGAGAAGGAGGGAGAGAGTAGAGGGGAGAGATAGAGGGATGGAGGGAGAGAAGGAGGGAGAGAGTAGAGGGAGAGATAGAGGGATGGAGGGAGAGAGAGAGGAGGGAGAGGTAGAGGGGGAGAGATAGAGGGATGCAGGGAGAGTAGTAGAGGGAGAGATTAGAGGGGAGAGATAGAGGGATGCAGGGAGAGAGTAGAGGGAGAGATTAGAGGGGAGAGATAGAGGGATGCAGGGAGAGAGTAGAGGGAGAGATTAGAGGGGAGAGATAGAGGGATGGAGGGAGAGAAGGAGGGAGAGATTAGAGGGAGGAGAGATAGAGGATGCAGGGAGAGAAGGAGGGAGAGAGTAGAGGGGAGAGATAGAGGGATGGAGGGAGAGAAGGAGGGAGAGATTAGAGGGGAGAGATAGAGGGATGGAGGGAGAGAGTAGAGGGAGAGATTAGAGGGGAGAGATAGAGGGATGCAGGGAGAGAGTAGAGGGAGAGATTAGAGGGGAGAGATAGAGGGATGCAGGGAGAGAGTAGAGGGAGAGATTAGAGGGGAGAGATAGAGGGATGCAGGGAGAGAGTAGAGGGAGAGATTAGAGGGGAGAGAGATAGAGGGATGGAGGGAGAGAGAGGAGGGAGAGATAGAGGGGAGAGATAGAGGGATGCAGGGAGAGAAGGAGGGAGAGAGTAGAGGGGAGAGAGAGAGAGGGATGGAGGGAGAGAAGGAGGGAGAGATTAGAGGGGAGAGATAGAGGTATGGAGGGAGAGAAGGAGGGAGAGAGTAGAGGGGAGAGATAGAGGAATGGAGGGAGAGAAGGAGGGAGAGAGTAGAGGGGAGAGAAAGAGGGATCCAGGGAGAGAAGGAGGGAGAGATTAGAGGGGAGAGATAGAGGAATGGAGGGAAGATGGAGGAGAGATTAGAGGGGAGAGATAGAGGGATGCAGGGAGAGAGTAGAGGGGAGAGAAAGAGGGATGCAGGGAAAGATGGATGGAGGGAGAGAGTAGAGGGGAGAGAAAGAGGGATGGAGGGAGAGAAGGAGGGAGAGATTAGAGGGAGAGATAGAGGGATGCAGGGAGAGAAGGAGGGAGAGATTAGAGGGGAGAGAAAGAGGAATGGAGGGAAAGAAGGAGGAGAGAGTAGAGGGGAGAGATAGAGGGATGGAGGGAGAGAAGGAGGGAGAGATTAGAGGGGAGAGATAGAGGGATGGAGGGAAAGATGGAGGGAGAGAGTAGAGGGGAGAGATAGAGGGATGCAGGGAGAGAAGGAGGGAGAGATTAGAGGGGAGAGAAAGAGGAATGGAGGGAAAGATGGATGGAGGAGAGAGTAGAGGGAGAGAGATAGAGGGATGGAGGGAGAGAAGGAGGGAGAGATTAGAGGGGAGAGAAGAAAGAGGGATCCAGGGAGAGAAGGAGGGAGAGATTAGAGGGGAGAGAAGAGGGATCCAGGGAAAGAAGGAGGGAGCGATTAGAGGGAGAGAAAGAGGGATCCAGGGAGAGAAGGAGGAGAGATTAGAGGGGAGGAGAAAGAGGGATCCAGGGAGAGAAGGAGGGAGAGATTAGAGGGGAGAGAAAGAGGGATCCAGGGAGAGAAGGAGGGAGAGATTAGAGGGGAGAGAAAGAGGGATCCAGGGAGAGAAGGAGGGAGAGATTAGAGGGGAGAGAAAGAGGGATCCAGGGAGAGAAGGAGGGAGAGATTAGAGGGGAGAGAAAGAGGGATCCAGGGAAAGAAGGAGGGAGAGATTAGAGGGGAGAGAAAGAGGGATCCAGGGAGAGAAGGAGGGAGAGATTAGAGGGGAGAGAAAGAGGGATCCAGGGAGAGAAGGAGGGAGAGATTAGAGGGGGAGAGAAAGAGGGATCCAGGGAGAGAAGGAGGGAGAGATTAGAGGGGAGAGAAAGAGGGATCCAGGGAGAGAAGGAGGGAGAGATTAGAGAGGAGAGAAAGAGGGATCCAGGGAAAGAAGGAGGGAGAGATTAGAGGGAAGAGAAAGAGGGATCCAGGGAAAGAAGGAGGGAGAGATAGAGGGGAGAGAAAGAGGGATCCAGGGAGAGAGGTGCAGACATATAGGTCAGAAACCATACTTCACTCCTTTCGAAGTTCAAACTGGCAGAAAGATAGAAACATTAGTAGTAGTAGCATCAGCAGCAGTGCAGTGGCAAGCAAATCTCCCTAGAAGGAATAAACCTCAAGAGGAATCAGACGCAGGGGGGGCTGAGAAGTGGAGGAGGGAACAGATTTAGGAGGGAGGGAAGCAGAGAAAGATGGAAAGAGCTCCCCTCTCCCTTATCCCCCTCTCGTCTGTGTCCATCTCCCTGGTCCCCCCTCTCTGTCAGCTAGTCTGGCCTGGCAGGCAGACAGAGTTGATGGCCCTTATGAAAATATGATCAATACAATCGAGCTGCAAATTTTATGAGCCGGCCATGTCAAAACAATCTCTTCTGTGACGTCTGACACAACATGGCGGGCACTGAATCAGAAAATATGACGAGCAATGACCTGGCCTGAAACCCTCTCCTCCTCACTAATATTATGTATGACCGCCTCTCATGCTTATTGAACATCCCCTCATCCCCCTCACACCCTTCATCCCCTCACACCTCGCACATCCTCACCCCTCACATCCTCACCCCCCTCACATCTCTCACATCCTCACACCCCTCATCCCTCCATCCCCTATCCTCCTCTATTCTGTAGTCATGTTGCTAGGCCAGTGAAGATAAACTACTACATCTGCCCGACACCATTCTATCATCACTACCCCCACTTTCTATAATTCAATTTCTATATTCAATACAGAGTCCAGCAGAGAGAACTCCATTTTTAATTTACGCCCTTATCTCGTTGCAGGGCACCCTGGGTAATGGGAATAGATATGCCTGGATGGGGAGGAGAGGGGGAGAGGAGGGTCCTCGGTGGCCAAATTCTCATCTCTCCACTCAACCAGAAGAAGACATTAATATTTCAAATGAATGCAAATATCCTTAAACGGGTAAAATTTCCCAAAAATCAAAATGAAATTACGGTTAAACGCTGATTGAAAATAGGTGAATAATTTCAATGTCTCTGAGAAAAAGGAAAATGCAACCCTAAGTGGGAGTGAGTGGCACACAGAGACGGTGAACTAAAGAAAAACTTTTCACACTGGATGAAAGCAACCAATTAATGTTCCAAAAGTATATTTTCTGTACAAGAACCTACCTTCCAGTACTACCCAGGACCTAGCTGTCTGGGTATCTAGTGCCTAGCTGTCTGGGTTTCTAGTACCTAGCTGTCTGGGTATCTAGGACCTAGCTGTCTGGGTTTCTAGTACCTAGCTGTCTGGGTTTCTAGTACCTAGCTGTCTGGGTTTCTAGTACATAGCTGTCTGGGTATCTAGGACCTAGCTCTCTGGGTTTCTAGTACCTAGCTGTCTGGGTTTCTAGTACCTAGCTGTCTGGATTTCTAGTACCTAGCTGTCTGGGTTTCTAGTACCTAGCTGTCTGGGTTTCTAGTACATAGCTGTCTGGGTTTCTAGGACCTAGCTGTCTGGGTTTCTAGTACCTAGCTGTCTGGATTTCTAGTACCTAGCTGTCTGGATTTCTAGTACCTAGCTGTCTGGGTTTCTAGTACCTAGCTGTCTGGGTTTCTAGTACATAGCTGTCTGGGTTTCTAGGACCTAGCTGTCTGGGTTTCTAGTACCTAGCTGTCTGGATTTCTAGTACCTAGCTTTCTGGGTATCTAGTGCCTAGCTGTCTGGGTTTCTAGTACCTAGCTGTCTGGGTTTCTAGTACCTAGCTGTCTGGGTTTCTAGTACCTAGCTGTCTGGGTTTCTAGTACACAGCTGTCTGGGTATCTAGGACCTAGTTGTCTGGGTATCTAGTGCCTAGTTGTCTGGGTTTTTAGTACCTAGCTGTCTGGGTTTCTAGTACCTAGCTGTCTAGGTTTCTAGTACATAGCTTTCTGGGTATCTAGGACCTAGCTGTCTGGGGTTCTAGTACCTAGCTGTCTGGGTTTCTAGTACCTAGCTGTCTGGGTTTCTAGTACATTGCTGTCTGGGTATCTAGGACCTAGCTCTCTGGGTTTCTAGTACCTAGCTGTCTGGGTTTCTAGTACCTAGCTGTCTGGGTTTCTAGTACCTAGCTGTCTGGGTTTCTAGTACCTAGCTGTCTGGGTTTCTAGTACATAGCTCTCTGGGTATCTAGTACCTAGATGTCTGTGTTTCTAGTACCTAGCTGTCTGGGTTTCTAGTACCTAGCTGTCTGGGTTTCTAGTACATAGCTTTCTGGGTATCTAGGACCTAGCTGTCTGGGGTTCTAGTACCTAGCTGTCTGGGTTTCTAGTACCTAGCTGTCTGTGTTTCTAGTACCTAGCTGTCTGTGTTTCTAGTACCTAGCTGTCTGTGTTTCTAGTACCTAGCTGTCTGGGTTTCTAGTGCCTAGCTGTCTGGGTTTCTAGTACCTAGAGGTCTGGGTTTCTAGTACCTAACTGTCTGGGGTTCTAGTACCTAGCTGTCTGGGTATCTAGTACCTAGATGTCTGTGTTTCTAGTACCTAGCTGTCTGGGTTTCTAGTACTTAGATGTCTGTGTTTCTAGTACCTAGCTGTCTGGGTTTCTAGTGCCTAGCTGTCTGGGTATCTAGTACCTAGCTGTCTGGGTTTCTAGTACCTAGCTGTCTGTGTTTCTAGTACATAGCTGTCTGTGTTTCTAGTACCTAGCTGTCTGGGTTTCTAGTGCCTAGCTGTCTGGGTTTCTAGTACCTAGAGGTCTTGGTTTCTAGTACCTAACTGTCTGGGGTTCTAGTACCTAGCTGTCTGGGTATCTAGTACCTAGATGTCTGTGTTTCTAGTACCTAGCTGTCTGGGTTTCTAGTACTTAGATGTCTGTGTTTCTAGTACCTAGCTGTCTGGGTTTCTAGTGCCTAGCTGTCTGGGTATCTAGTACCTAGCTGTCTGGGTTTCTAGTACCTAGCTGTCTGTGTTTCTAGTACCTAGCTGTCTGTGTTTCTAGTACCTAGCTGTCTGGGTTTCTAGTGCCTAGCTGTCTGGGTTTCTAGTACCTAGAGGTCTGGGTTTCTAGTACCTAACTGTCTGGGGTTCTAGTACCTAGCTGTCGGGGTATCTAGTACCTAGATGTCTGTGTTTCTAGTACCTAGCTGTCTGGGTTTCTAGTACTTAGATGTCTGTGTTTCTAGTACCTAGCTGTCTGGGTTTCTAGTGCCTAGCTGTCTGGGTATCTAGTACCTAGCTGTCTGGGTTTCTAGTACCTAGCTGTCTGTGTTTCTAGTACCTAGCTGTCTGTGTTTCTAGTACCTAGCTGTCTGGGTTTCTAGTGCGTAGCTGTCTGGGTTTCTAGTGCGTAGCTGTCTGGGTTTCTAGTACCTAGAGGTCTGGGTTTCTAGTACCTAGTTGTCTGGGTTTCTAGTACCTAGCTGTCTGGGTTTCTAGTGCCTAGTTGTCTGGGTTTCTAGTACCTAGCTCTCTGGGTTTCTAGTACCTAGCTGTCTGTGTTTCTAGTATCTAGCTGTCCGAGTTTCTAGTACCTAGCTGTCTGGGTATATAGTACCTAGCTGTCTGGGTTTCTAGTACCTAGCTGTCTGTGTTTCTATTACTTAGCTGTCTGGGTTTCTAGTACCTAGGTGTCTGGGTATATAGTACCTAGCTGTCTGTGTTTCTATTACTTAGCTGTCTGGGTATCTAGTACTTAGCTGTCTGTGTTTCTAAGGAGAGAAAAAAAATACATCAGGAATGTTGAAATTGCACAAATGAAAATACATAATTACAAAAGATTAATGACAAAATAGCTCCGTTCTTCTCATGAGAACAGGTGAAGAGAATTTACATGATTATAAGAGAGGCAGACTATAAAAATGTCACTATGTTCAGGTCTGAGCTTGTTCTCTTTACCAGTGTAATCCCTCCGTATTCTCTCAGTAGTCACACTGCAGTGACGACAGTGGAATAGCATGGGGAATATAGACCAGAGGAGGAGGGGAAGAGGGCGGTCACAAGGGGAGAGGGAGAGGAAGAGGAGGTGACAGAAGGGGTCAGATCCTCAGTGACCCAGCAGGTTATGATGGGTTCAGGTCTCAGAGACCCAGAGAGACCCCCCCCCCCCCCGTGACCAAAACTCTCCTGATAGACACTCAGTCATGACCAGAGGGCAGAGGAGAGGAGTGAGGAGCCTTGTGTGTGTGTGTGTGTGTGTGTGTGTGTGTGTGTGTGTGTGTGTGTGTGTGTGTGTGTGGTGTGTGTGTGTGTGTGTGTGTGTGTGTGTGTGTGTGTGTGTGTGTGTGTGTGTGTGTGTGTGTGTGTGTATATATATTCTGTAGCTGTAGGCATACAACAGGTTTTTCCTATTGATGCCGTCTTATTGTAGCTTGACCTTAGAGTAATATACCATTTCTATGAGATTTTTATACACAACCATACATCACCAAACTCAAACTTTCCATAAACAAGTTAGAGAATGACTGATGCAGCATATTGCTGAATGGTGGAATTTTCCCCCCTATAATCATACTAGTTTTGGCACCGAGGTGAAAGCTACTTGTCCTTAATTTTACCCAAGGGGCCGAGCTGCAGCTGACAGAGTCTGTCTCTTTGTACTTGTATATTTCATTTCTGAGTGTGTGTGTGCGTGCGGTGACAGTCAGCCATCTGTTGTTGTGTGGAAAACAAACTTTCAGTCCTATTCTCTGGCTGCAGACAGAACTGAGAGGAAACAATTAAAATTGTTTTAAAATAAGTTCTGCTCATATCTGTTGTAAAGAAATATACATATCTCTGTGTCTATAGCTGTTATCTTCTTTTTTAGAATAATAATATATAATGCTTTGATTTTCAGACATTAAATGGACCACCCATATTCTACAGCAGGGCTCTCCAACCCTGTATAAGGGCTCAGGGCCAGACCCAGATGCAGACAAGACCCAGATGCAGACACGACCCAGATGCAGACACAACCCAGATGCAGACACGACCCAGATACAGACACAACCCAGATGTAGACACGACCCAGATACAGACACGACCCAGATGCAGACACGACCCAGATACAGACACAACCCAGATGCAGACACGACCCAGATACAGACACGACCCAGATGCAGACACGACCCAGATGCAGACACGACCCAGATGCAGACACGACCCAGATACAGACACGGGAGGAAGATGGTTTGAGTGCTTGATATTTATTAGTACCAAAAAAGGTAGGCAAGAGAATAGTTGTGGACAGGCAAAAGGTCAAAACCAGATCAGAGTCCAGGAGGTATAGAGTGGCAGGCAAGCTCGAGGTCAGGGCAGGCAGACTGGTCAGGCAAGCGAGGTACAGAGTCCAGAAAACAGGCAAGGGTCAAATCGGGAGGACTAGCAAAAGAGAGAATAGCAATAAATAAGCAACACCTGGATGGGGTGGAAACAAGGACAGGTGAAACAGATCAGTGCATGACACCCTGATCCTGGAGAGATCCCTTCCTGTACATTTTTGCTCCATCCCCAGTTGTACATTTACATTTTAGTCATTTAGCAGACACTCCTATCCAGAGCAACTTACAGTAGTGAATGCATACATTTCATAAAACATTTTTTTTCCTGTGCTGGCCCCCTGTGGGAATCGAACCCACAACCCTGGCATTGCAAACACCATGCTCTACCAACTGAGCTACAGGGAAGGGCTTGATTCAACTACCTTGATTCAGCTTATCAACCAACTAATTATTAGAATCAGGTGCACTAAATTAGGGTTGGAGTGAAAACCTACAGGATGGTATCTCTCCAGGAACAGGGTTGGAGAGCCTTGTTCTTCATCACACAGTGTGGCTAGATGATATAGGACTCACGGTTCACTGGGAGAGAATGGTGAACACCGCCCCTAGTGGCCAAGGCTGCAACTGCAGTAACTCTGGACAAAGCCCAGCCTGGATACCTGGCTGTCTGTTCAGCTTTGACCCATGTTACACTGTTGCCTTGTCAACAACAAGCTTGCGACAGCACAGAAAGGTGGCAGTCTATACAGACACAAAAGTCTAACAAGAGCTTGTGTAAAGTTTACACAAAACTCTGCAACTGGATCCTGGACTTCCTGGTGGCAGGACCCAGGTGGTGATGGTAGGCAACAACACCTTCGCCAAGCTGATCCTCAACATGAGGGCCCTTCAGATGTTTGTGCTTTGTCCCCTCCTGCACTCCTTGTTAACATATGACTGTGTGGCCACGCATGACTCCAACACCATCATCAAGTTTGCTGACGACATGACGGTGGTAGGCCTGATCACCGATGGCAATGAGACAGCCTACAGGAAGGAGGCCGGAGACTTAGCAGTGTGGTGCCAGGACAACAGCCTCTCCCTCAACATCAGTAAGACCAAGGAGCTGATTGTGGACTATTGGAGAAAGAGGGGAGAGCACGCCCCCATTCACATCGACAAGGCTGTAGTGGAGCGGGTCGAGTGCTTCAAGTTCCTTGGCGTCCACATCGCTAAGGACTTAACATGGTCAACACACACCCGCACAGTCGTGAAGAGGACACGACAGTACCTCCTCTCCCTCAGGAGGATGAAAAGATTTGGCATGGGCCCTCGGATCCTCAAAAAGTTCTACAGTTGCACCATCGAGAGCATCTCGACTGCAAAGCTCTATAGAGGGTGGTGCAGACAGCCCGATACATCACTAGAACAGAGCTTCCTGCCGTCCAGGATCTCTATATCAGGCGGTGTCAGAGGAAGGACCAAAAAATTGCCAAAGACTTCAGCCACCCAAGCCATAGACTGTTCACTCTGCAACAGTCCGGCAAACGGTACCAGAGCATCGGCTCTCGGACCAACAGGTTCTGAGACAGCTTCTACCCCAAGCCATAAGACTGCTAAATAGTTAATTAAATGGTTACCTGGACTATGTGCATTGACCATATCTTGCACTGACTTTATGCACACTCACAAGACTGTATGTACACACTGTGCCTTCAGAAAGTATTCACACTCCTTTATCTTTTCAACATGTTGTTGTTAACAGATTGAATTTATAATGGGATTAAATGTAGATTTTGTGTCACTGATCTACACACAGTAGCCCATAATGTCAAAGTGGAATGACGTTTGTAAATATTTTTTTATTAATAATGTAACACAACAAAATGTGGAATAAGTCAAGGTGCATGACTTATTTCTGAAGACACTGTACACACTCACTCACAAACACTACACTGACACAAAAAACCTACACACTTTGACATACACTACATACGCACACACACACACACGCATACAGACACAACACACACACATACATAAGTACACACACACACACACACACACACACGCACACACTTTCAGGCTCATATGCTGCTGCTACTCTGTTCTTTATTTTACTCTTATTACTATCTATCCTGATCCTAGTCACTTTACCCTGCCTTCATGTACATATCTACCTCAAATACCTTATTACTATTTATCCTGATGCCTAGTCACTTTACCCTGCCTTCATGTACATATCTACCTCAAATACCTTATTATTATCTATCCTGATCCTAGTCACTTTACCCTGCCTTAATGTACATATCTACCTCAAATACCTTATTATTATCTATCCTGATGCAGAGTCACTTTACCCTGCCTTCATGTACATATCTACCTCAAATACCTTATTATTATCTATCCTGATGCAGAGTCACTTTACCCTGCCTTCATGTACATATCTACCTCAAATACCTTATTATTATCTATCCTGATGCCTAGTCACTTTACCCTGCCTTCATGTACATATCTACCTCAAATACCTTATTATTATCTATCCTGATGCAGAGTCACTTTACCCTGCCTTCATGTACATATCTACCTCAAATACCTTATTATTATCTATCCTGATGCAGAGTCACTTTACCCTGCCTTCATGTACATATCTACCTCAAATACCTTATTACTATTTATCCTGATGCCTAGTCACTTTACCCTGCCTTCATGTACATATCTACCTCAAATACCTTATTACTATCTATCCTGATCCTAGTCACTTTACCCTGCCTTCATGTACATATCTACCTCAAATACCTTATTATTATATATCCTGATGCAGAGTCACTTTACCCTGCCTTCATGTACATATCTACCTCAAATACCTTATTATTATCTATCCTGATGCAGTCACTTTACCCTGCCTTCATGTACATATCTACCTCAAATACCTTATTACTATCTATCCTGATCCTAGTCACTTTACCCTGCCTTCATGTACATATCTACCTCAAATACCTTATTATTATCTATCCTGATGCAGAGTCACTATACCCTGCCTTCATGTACATATCTACCTCAAATACCTTATTATTATCTATCCTGATGCAGAGTCACTTTACCCTGCCTTCATGTACATATCTACCTCAAATACCTTATTACTATTTATCCTGATGCCTAGTCACTTTACCCTGCCTTCATGTACATATCTACCTCAAATACCTTATTACTATTTATCCTGATGCCTAGTCACTTTACACTGCCTTCATGTACATATCTACCTCAAATATCTTATTACTATTTATCCTGATGCCTAGTCACTTTACCCTGCCTTCATGTACATATCTACCTCAAATACCTTATTACTATTTATCCTGATGCCTAGTCACTTTACCCTGCCTTCATGTACATATCTACCTCAAATACCTTATTACTATTTATCCTGATGCCTAGTCACTTTACCCTGCCTTCATATACAGTGGGGCAAAAAAGTATTTAGTCAGCCAGCAATTGTGCAAGTTCTCCCACTTAAAAAGATGAGAGAGGCCTGTAATTTTCATCATAGGTACACGTCAACTATGACAGACAAAATGAGAAAAAGAAATCCAGAAAATCACATTGTAGGATTTTAAATGAATTTATTTGCAAATTATGGTGGAAAATAAGTATTTGGTCAATAACAAAAGTTTATCTCAATACTTTGTTATATACCCTTTGTTGGCAATGACACAGGTCAAACGTTTTCTGTAAGTCTTCACAAGGTTTTCACACACTGTTGCTGGTATTTTGGCCCATTCCTCCATGCAGATCTCCTCTAGAGCAGTGATGTTTTGGGGCTGTCGCTGGGCAACGCGGACTTTCAACTCCAAAGATTTTCTATGGGGTTGAGATCTGGAGACTGGCTAGGCCACTCCAGGACCTTGAAATGCTTCTTACGAAGCCACTCCTTCGTTGCCCGGGTGGTGTGTTTGGGATCATTGTCATGCTGAAAGACCCAGCCACGTTTCATCTTCAATGCCCTTGCTGATGGAAGGAGGTTTTCACTCAAAATCTCACAATACATGGCCCCATTCATTCTTTCCTTTACACGGATCAGTCGTCCTGGTCCCTTTGCAGAAAAACAGCCCCAAAGCATGATGTTTCCACCCCCATGCTTCACAGTAGGTATGGTGATCTTTGGATGCAACTCAGTATTCTTTGTCCTCCAAACACGGCGAGTTGAGTTTTTACCAAAAAGTTATATTTTGGTTTCATCTGACCATATGACATTCTCCCAATCCTCTTCTGGATCATCCAAATGCTCTCTAGCAAACTTCAGACGGGACTGGACATGTACTGGCTTAAACAGGGGGACAAGTCTGGCACTGCAGGATTTGAGTCCCTGGCGGCGTAGTGTGTTACTGATGGTAGGCTTTGTTACTTGGTCCCAGCTCTGCAGGTCATTCACTAGGTCCCCCCGTGTGGTTCTGGGATTTTTGCTTACTGTTCTTGTGATCATTGTGATCTCACACGGGGTGAGATCTTGCGTGGAGCCCCAGATCGAGGGAGATTATCAGTGGTCTTGTATGTCTTCCATTTCCTAATAATTGCTCCCACAGTTGATTTCTTCAAACCAAGCTGCTTACCTATTGCAAATTCCGTCTTCCCAGCCTGGTGCAGGTCTACAATTTTGTTTCTGGTGTCCTTTGACAGCTCTTTGGTCTTGGCCATAGTGGAGTTTGGAGTGTGACTGTTTGAGGTTGTGGACAGGTGTCTTTTATACTGATAACAAGTTCAAACAGGTGCCATTAAGACAGGTAACGAGTGGAGGACAGAGGAGCCTCTGTGAGAGCCAGAAATCCTGCTTGTTTGTAGGTGACCAAATACTTATTTTCCACCATAATTTGCAAATAAATTCATTTAAAATCCTACAATGTGATTTTCTGGATTTTTTTTCTTTTCATTTTGTCTGTCATAGTTGACGTGTACCTATGATGAAAATTACAGGCCTCTCATCTTTTTAAGTGGGAGAACTTGCACAATTGCTGGCTGACTAAATACTTTTTTGCCCCACTGTACATATCTACCTCAGATACCTTATTACTATCTATCCTGATGCAGAGTCACTTTACCCTGCCTTCATGTACATATCTACCTCAAATACCTTATTATTATCTATCCTGATGCAGTCACTTTACCCTGCCTTCATGTACATATCTACCTCAAATACCTTATTATTATCTATCCTGATGCAGTCACTTTACCCTGCCTTCATGTACATATCTACCTCAAATACCTTATTACTATTTATCCTGATGCAGAGTCACTTTACCCCGCCTTCATGTACATATCTACCTCAAATACCTTATTACTATCTATCCTGATGCAGAGTCACTTTACCCTGCCTTCATGTACATATCTACCTCAGATACCTTATTATTATCTATCCTGATGCAGAGTCACTTTACCCTGCCTTCATGTACATATCTACCTCAGATACCTTATTATTATCTATCCTGATGCCTAGTCACTTTACCCTGCCTTCATGTACATATCTACCTCAAATACCTTATTATTATCTATCCTGATGCAGAGTCACTTTACCCTGCCTTCATGTACATATCTACCTCAAATACCTTATTATTATCTATCCTGATGCAGAGTCACTTTACCCTGCCTTCATGTACATATCTACCTCAAATACCTTATTATTATCTATCCTGATGCAGAGTCACTTTACCCTGCCTTCATGTACATATCTACCTCAAATACCTTATTACTATTTATCCTGATGCCTAGTCACTTTACCCTGCCTTCATATACATATCTACCTCAAATACCTTATTACTATTTATCCTGATGCCTAGTCACTTTACCCTGCCTTCATGTACATATCTACCTCAAATACCTTATTACTATCTATCCTGATGCAGAGTCACTTTACCCTGCCTTCATGTACATATCTACCTCAGATACTGTACCTTGTACCCCTGCACGTTGATCTGCTACTGGTACTCTTGCGTATTTTATTCCTCTTATTTTACAATTCTTTTACTCTGCATCGTTGGGAAGGGCTCGTAAGCAAGCATTTCATGATAAAGTCTACACCTGTTGTATTCGACACGTGTGACAAATACAATTTAATTTGATTTGAAAACAATTATCTGCAGTATCCCCCCCCCACAAAAAAGTTGTATGCAAAAAACAAAATCATACTCAGAAAAATAACACTTGTTTTTCACTGAGAGAAAGGAAAACTTCTGTACAGTCATTCCTTCTGCTCTCCTCCTCCCATGTCACATGCTCTCTCTGACTAGTTTATTACATCCTTCCCTTTCTCTCTCACCCTCTCTCTCTCTCTCTCTCTCTCCCTCTCGTCTGTCTCTCTCTCAGTCCCTCTCTCTCTCTCTCTCTGTCCATCCTGGAGGTCAAAGGTCAGAGTTTGACTGCGTCTGTGACCCTACAGGTCATGACTCCCAGTTTGTCTGGGTCGCATGGGGACAGAGTGCTTCATTACTGAAGAGGACACACAGACAGAGACAGAGTCCTTGAACGTCCTGCTGAAATAACTTCCATCATAAAATGTTCCCACACACTTCTATTTCTCAAGTCTCTCACACACAGTTATGCCTTCAATGGTTCAATGGTCTAAAGGTATTCCAGTTCATTCGTGGGTAGATCAATTTTCACACATTTCACTGCACCTTAAGTGCCTTCAGAAAATATTCACACCCCTTAACTTAACCCCTTAACTTTTTCCACATGTTGTTGTGTTACAGCCTGAATTTATAATGGATTAAATGTAGATGTTGTCACTGATCCCATAATGTCAAAGTGGAATTATGTTTTTCGAAATGTTTACAAATTCATTAAAAATGAAAAGCTGAAATGTCTTGAATCAATAAGTTTTCATCCCCTTTGTTATGGCAAGCCTAAATAAGTTCAGGAGTAAAAATGTATTAACAAGTTATATAATAAGTTGCATGGACTCAATAATACTGTTTAAGAATAATTTTTTTATGACTACCTCATCTCTGTACCCCACACATACAATTAACTAACTGCAAGGTCCCTCAGTCTGTCTTTGAGTATGCTGAAGTTATTACACTTTGGATGGTGTATCAATACACCCAGCCACTACAAAGATACAGGCGTCCTCCCTAACTCAGTTGCCAGAGAGGAAGGAAACCGCTAAGGGATTTCACCATGACGTCAATGGTGACTTTAAAACAGTAACAGAGTTGAATGGCTGTGAGAAAACTGTGATAGGAAGACACTAAAATATATTCCGAAACATGCATCGTGTTGGCAACAAGGCACTAAAGCAATAATGCAAAACAATTGAATACATAGTGTTATGTTTGGGGCAAGTCCAATATAACACATGGCTGAGTACCACTCTCCATATTTTCAATCATAGTTGTAACGGTCGTCGTAGTGGACCAAAGCGCAGCCGGTTGAGTGCTCATTAAATATTTATTTAGAACACTGACGAAACAAAACAAGAAAACGTACGAACGAACAGGATTACAGGCTAAACACAGCTATGCAATCACAACTTCCCACAAAACACACCCCTCTATATAGGACCTTCAATCAGAGGCAACGAAGAACAGCTGCCTCCAATTGAAGGCCAAATCAATAAACTAAACATAGAACTTAAAAGACTAGACTAGAACATAGAAATATACTAACATAGAAAATAGCCCAAAAACCCCGGAAAACACTAACCAAACACCCCTCTACATAAACACATACCCCGAACCACATAAAACAAATACCCCCCTGCCACGTCCTGACCAAACTACAATAACAATTAACCCCTTTACTGGTCAGAACGTGACAGTACCCCCCACCCAAAGGTGCAGACCCCGGATGCACCTCACACAAAAAATAAACACAAAATAAACCCCCCAAACTAAAGGGAGGGAAGGGAGGGTGGCTGCCGTCACCGGCGGTTCCCGTGCTACACCCCCCCTCCCCAATCCTCCTACTATGGAGGTGGCTCAGGCTCTGGCCTTAGTCCCCCACCTAACCTGTCCACCCCCGCTGAATACATATTTAATGTTACCCCTCCCGAAGTCTCTGTGCAATGGCGCATCGCTGAAGACCTCGGGCTGATGTGCGTTGCTGGAGACCTCGGGCTGATGCGCGTCGCTGGAGACCTCGGGCTGAAGGGCGACTCTGGCTGCGCCGATTCCGGACTGTAGGGCGACTCTCGCTGCGTCGATTCCGGACTGTCGGGCGACTTTCGCTGCGTCGATTCCGGACTGTCGGGCGACTCTCGCTGCGTCGATTCTGGACTGTGGGCCGACTCTCTCGGCTCTGAACTGTGGGCCGTCTCACTCGGTTCCGGACTGTAGGCCGTCTCACTCAGTTCCGGACTGTATACTGTCTCACTTGGTTCCGGAGTGTGGGCCATCTCTAGACGGGGCATTGTCGCCGGACACTCTGGACGGGGCACTGTTGCCAGACACTCTGGACGGGGCACTGTTGCCGGACACTCTCGACGGGGCACTGTTGTCGGAAGCTCTGGACGGGGTACTGTCGTCGGAAGCTCTGGACGGGGTACTGTCGTCGGAAGCTCTGGACAGGGACTGCGCACTGAAAGCCTGATGCGTGGGGCTGGTAGTGGAGGTACCAGACTGGAGACACGCACCCCAAGGCTAGTGCGAGGAGCAGGAACAGGATGAGTTGGACTGGGCTGACACACTGGAGGCCTGGTGCGTGGGGCTGGTACTGGAGATGCCAGACTGGATACACGCACCTCAAGGCTAGTGCGAGGAGCAGGAACAGGACAAGTTGGACTGGGCTGATGCACTGGAAGCCTGGTGCGTGGTGCTGGCTGTGGATGTGCCAGACTGGAAACACGCACCTCAGGGCTAGTGCGTGGAGCGGGAACAGGATACACTGGACCATGGGTAAGCACTGGAGGTCTGGAGCGCACCTCCTGTTCAACCCGTCCGGGCTGGATGGTCATAGTAGCCCTGTACGAGCGGAGTGCTGGCACAGGGCGAACTGAGCTGTGCAGAGGCTTGATGGTTGCTGTGCGTAGAGCAGGCGTAGGATAGCCTGGGCCTAGGAGGCGCACTGGTGGCCAGATGCGCTGCGCAGGCATCCTCCTTCCAGGCTGGATGCCCACTCTAGCACGGCACTTGCGAGGGGCTGGGATCACTCGCACCGGACTGTGCGTGCGCATGGGCGAGATCGTGCATAATTCCGCATACACCGGCGCTCTCTTCACCACGCGCTCCCCATAGTAAGCACAGGGAGTTGGCTTAGGGCTTACCCTTGGCCCAGCCAAACTACCCGTGTGCCCCCCCCAAAAACATTTATTGGGGCTGCCTCTCCGGCTTCCTTGCCAGCCGTGTTCCCCTGTAGCGTTCCCGGTCCTCTTCAGCCTCTCTCCATGGTCCCTCTCCGGCTAATATCTCCTCCCAAGTCCAAAACTCCCGATAGTCCACCTGCTGCTCCTTACCCCGCTGCTTGGTCCGTTTGTGGTGGGAAGTTCTGTAACAGTCGTCGTAGTAAGTGGACCAAAGCGCAGCGGGTTGAGTGCTCATTATATATTTATTTAGAACACTGACAAAACAAAACAAGGAAATGTACGAACGAACAGGATTACAGGCTAAACACAGCTATGCAATCACAACTTCCCACAAAACCCAAACAAACACACCCCTCTATATAGGACCTTCAATCAGAGGCAACAAAGAACAGCTGCCTCCAATTGAAGGCCAAATCAATAAACTAAACATAGAACTAAAAAGACTAGACGGGAACATAGAAATATACTAACATAGAACATAGCCCAAAAACCCCGGAAAACACTAACCAAACACCCCTCTACATAAACACACACCCCGAACCACATAAAACAAATACCCACCTGCCACGTCCTGACCAAACTACAATAACAATTAACCCCTTTACTGGTCAGAACGTGACAATAGTGGTGGCTGCATCATGTTATGGGTATGCTTGTAATCTTAAAGGAGCTTTCCACCAAACACTGGGAGATGAATTCACCTTTCAGCAGGACAATAACCTAAAACACATGGCCAAATACTGGAGTTGTTTACCAAGAAGACAGTGAATGTTCCTGAGTGGCCTGGTTACAGTTTTGACTTAAATCTGCGTGGAATCTGTGGCAAGACTTGAAAATGGCTGTCTAGCAGTGATCAACAACCAATTTGACAGAGCTTGAAGAATTTTGAAAAGAATAATGGGAAAATGTTGCACAGTCCAGGTGTGGAAAGCTCTTCGAGACTTACACAGGAAGACTCACAGCTGTAATCACTGTCAAATGTGATTCTAACATGTTCTGCATACTTAACTAATCAATATACACTGCTCAAAAAAATAAAGGGAACACTTAAACAACACAATGTAACTCCAAGTCAATCACACTTCTGTGAAATCAAACTGTCCACTTAGGAAGCAACACTGATTGACAATAAATTTCACAAATTTCACAAATTTCACATGCTGTTGTGCAAATGGAATAGACAGGTGGAAATCATAGGCAATTAGCAAGACACCCTCAATAAAGGAGTGGTTCTGCAGGTGGTGACCACAGACCACTTCTCAGTTCCTATGCTTCCTGGCTGATGTTTAGGTCACTTTTGAATGCTGGCGGTGCTTTCACTCTAGTGGTAGCATGAGACGGAGTCTACAACCCACACAAGTGGCTCGGGTAGTGCAGCTCATCCAGGATGGCACATCAATGCGAGCTGTGGCAAGAAGGTTTGCTGTGTCTGTCAGCGTAGTGTCCAAAGCATGGAGGCGCTACCAGGAGACAGGCCAGTACATCAGGAGACGTGGAGGAGGCTGTAGGAGGGCAACAACCCAGCAGCAGGACCGCTTCCTCCGCCTTTGTGCACAGAGGAGCAGCAGGAGCACTGCCAGAGCCCTGCAAAATTACCTCCAGCAGGCCACAAATGTGCATGTGTCTGCTCAAACGGTCAGAAACAGACTCCATGCGGGTGGTATGAGGGCCCGACGTCCACAGGTGGGGGTTGTGCTTACAGCCCAACATCGTGCAGGATGTTTGGCATTTGTCAGAGAACACCAAGATTGGCAAATTCGCCACTGGCGCCATGTGCTCTTCACAGATGAAAGCAGGTTCACACTGAGCACATGTGACAGACGTGACAGAGTCTGGAGACGCCGTGGAGAACGTTCTGCTGCCTGCAACATCCTCCAGCATGACCGGTTTGGCGGTGGGTCAGTCATGGTGTGGGGTGGCATTTCTTTGGGGGGCCGCACAGCCCTCCATGTGCTCACCAGAGGTAGCCTGACTGCCATTAGGTACCGAGATGAGATCCTCAGAACCCTTGTGAGACCATATGCTGGTGCGGTTGGCCCTGGGTTCCTCCTAATGCAAGACAATGCTAGACCTCATGTGGCTGTAGTGTGTCAGCAGTTCCTGCATGAGGAAGGCATTGATGCTATGGACTGGCCCGCTCGTTCCCCAGACCTGAATCAAATTGAGCACATCTGGGACATCATGTCTCGCTCCATCCACCAACGCCACGTTGCACCACAGACTGTCCAGGAGTTGGCGGATGCTTTAGTCCAGGTCTGGGAGGAGATCCCTCAGGAGACCATCCGCCACCTCATCAGGAGCATGCCCAGGCGTTGTAGGGAGGTCATACAGGTACGTGGAGGCCACACACACTACTGAGCCTCATTTTGACTTGTTTTAAGGACATTACATCAAAGTTGGATCAGCCTGTAGTCTGGTTTTCCACTTTAATTTTGAGTGTGACTCCAAATCCAGACCTCCATGGGTTGATAAATTGGATTTCCATTGATTATTTTTGTGTGATTTTGTTGTCAGCATATTCAACTATGTAAAGAAAAAAGTATTTAATAAGATTATTTCATTCATTCAGAGCTAGGATGTGTTATTTTAGTGTTCCCTTTATTTTTTTGAGCAGTGTATATTAACTAGCAACAGAAAGCATTTATATACTGGCTATCTCTGAACCTCACTTAGATTATTCTTTCGATGATACAGTGGTAGCAATATATGGTTATAACATCTACAGAAGAGACAGGAATGCCAATGGAGAAGGTATTGCTGTTTTATTCAGAGTCATATTCCTGTAAAGCATAGAGAGGATCTCATGTCAAATTCTGTAGAAGTAATATGAATACAGGTTCACCTGCCTCACCTAAAGCATATTCTTGTGGGAAGCTGCTATAGACCACCAAGTGCTAACAGTCAATATCTGGATAATATGTGTGAAATGCTTGATAATGTATGTGACATCAACAGAGAGGGATATTTTCTGGGTGACCTAAATATTGACTGGCTTTCATCAAGCTGTCCACTCAAGAAAAAGCTTCAAACTGTAACCTGGTTCAGGTTATCAGTCAAAATACCAGGGTATTTACAAACAGAACAGGAACTAAATCATCCACTTGTATTGACCACATCTTTACAAATGCTGCAGAAATGTGCTCTAAAGCAGTATCACATTTACATTTTAGTCATTTAGCAGACACTCTTATCCAGAGCGACTTACAGTAGTGAATGCATAGATTTCATACATGTTTTATTTTCTCCGTACTGGTCCCCCGTGGGAATCGAACCCACAACCCTGGCGTTGCAAACACCATGCTCTACCAACTGAGCCACACCCATCAACTTGTATTGACCACATCTTTACTAATGCTGCAGAAATGTGCTCTAAAGCAGTATCCACACCCATCGGATGTAGTGATCATATTATAATAGCCAAAACTGAAAGCGCGAACCACGGCAAGGTGACTGGGAATATGGTCAAATACAAACAGTGTAGTTATTCCCTCTGTAAGGAATCAAACAGGCAAAACATCAGAACAAAGACAAAGTGGAGTCGCAAATCAATGGCTCAGACATGAGACGTCTGTGGCAGGGTCTACAGACAACCACGGATTACAAAGGGAAAACTAGCCACGTCGCGGACACCAACGCCTTGAGCCCAGACAAGCTAAACACCTTCTTCACCCACTTTGAGGATAACACAGTGCCACTGACGCAACTCGCTCCCAAGGACTGTGGGCTCTCGCTCTCCGTGGCTGAAGTGTGTAAGACATTTAAGCGTGTTAACCCTCGCAAAGCTGCCAGCCCAGACGGCATTCCTAACCGCGTCCTCAGAGTATGCGCAGACCAGCTGGCTGGAGAGTTTACGGACATATTCAATCTCTCTCTATCCTAGTCTGCTGTCCCCACTTGCTTCAAGATGTCCACCATTGTTCCTGTAACCGAAAAAGCAAAGGTAACTGAACTAAATGGCTATCGCCTCGTAGTACTCACTTCTGTCATAATGAAGTTCTTTGAAAGAATAGTTAAGGATCATATCACCTCTACCTTACCTGACACCATAGACCCAACTTCAATTTGTATACCGCCCCAATAGATCCACAGACGATGCAATCGCCATCGCACTGCACATTGCTCTATCCCAACTGGACAAGAGGCATACATATGTAAGAATGCTGTTCATTGACTATAGCTCAGCCTTCAACACCATAGTACCCTCCAAGCTCATCATTAAGCTCAGGGCCCTAGGTCTGAACCCCGCCCTGTGCAACTGGGTCCTGGACTTCCTGACGGGCGACCCCAGGTGGTGAAGTTATTAGACAACACACCCACTACGCTGATCCTCAACACAGGTGCTGCGCACACCTCCAACGCAATCATCAAGTTTGCGGACGACACAGCAGTAATAGGCCTGATTACCACAGCAAAGAAGTAAGGGACCTGGCGAAAAATAAACCTTTCCCTCAACGTCAACAAAACGAAGGAGTTGATCGTGGACTGATGTGGATAGGGAGTACGCCCCTATCCACATCGGACGGACGGATGGACCACATCACTGACAAACTGAAATGGTCCACCACACAGACAGTGGATGCTGAAGAAATTTGGGGGACACATAGGATGAAGATGTTAACCTCTATGGGCTAGGTGGGACGTCACCATCCCACTCTATTCAACAGCCAGTGGAAGAGTGTGGCTCGAAATACAAATACCTCAAAAATGCAATAATTTCAACTATTTTACACCATTTTAAAGATAAGACTCTTGTTAATCTAACCACATTGTTCGATTTCAAAAAGGCTTTACAGCGAAAGCAAAACATTAGATTATGTTAGGAGAGTACATAGCCCAAAATAATCACACAGCCATTTTCAAAGCAAGCATATGTCACATAAACCCAAAACACAGCTAAATGAAGCACTAACCTTTGATGATCTTCATCAGATGACACTCCTAGGACATTATGTTATACAATACATGCATGTTTTGTTCAATCAAGTTCATATTTATATTTAAAAAAACAGCTTTTTACATTGGCGTGTGATGTTCAGAAATTGTATTCCCACTGAACATTTCCGATGAATTTACTAAATTACTCATCATAAACGAAATACAAACAAAATACATAACACATATATACAAATACAATACAAATACAATACAAAATACATATAAACAAAATACATAACAATTGTTTTAAGAATTATAGATACAGACCTCCTTTATGCAATCGCTATGTCAGATTTTAAAATAGCTTTTCGGTGAAAGCACATTTGCAATATTCTGAGTACATAGCTCAGCCATCACGGCTAGCTATTTTGACACCCGCCAACTTCGGGGCTCAATAAACTCAGAATTAGTATTAGAAAAATTGTATTATCTTTGCTGATCTTCGTCAGAATGCACTCCCAGGACTGCTACTTCCACAAGAAATGTTGTTTTTGTTCCAAATAATCCATAGTTATGTCCAAATACCTCCGTTTTGTTAGTGCGTTCAGGTCACTATCCAGAGCGCATTTCGAGACAAACAAATTCAAAATGTTCCATTACCGTACTTAGAAGCATGTCAAACGCTGTTTAAAATAAATTTTTATGGTATTTTTTCGTAAAATAGCGATAATATTCCAACCGGACAATAGTGTATTCATTCAAAGAGGAAAAGAAAAAAACAGCGAGGTCTCGTGAACGCACATATCCAATCTCTTAGTCACCAGGCAGACCACTGACAAACTGAGCTCCTATTATCTGCCCAGAGACAGGAGACGCCTCAATCCGCTTTCTGAAGGCTTTAGAGAGCCAATGGAAGCCTTAGAAAGTGCTATGTAACCCCAGAGATACTGTAGTTTCGATAGAGAACCAAAAGAAGAACTACAAATTCTCAGACAGGTCACTTCCAGCTTGGAATTTTCTCAGGTTTTTGCCTGCCATATGAGTTCTGTTATACTCACAGACACCATTCAAACGGTTTTAGAAACTTCAGAGTGTTTTCTATCCAAATCTACTAATAATATGCATATTCTCGTTTCTGGTCAAGAGTAGTAACCAGTTTAATTCGGATACGTTTTTTATCCGGCCGTGAAAATACTGCCCCCTAGCCCAGACAGGTTAAAGAGTACCGGTGCCAGCACACACCTCTGCCTCACACCGATGCTTACTCCAAAGGGCACTGACTCCTGCCTTCCTATGGCCACCCGAGCCACCATCTCATCATGGAACTGGCAAAGGATGTTGACAAATTTGCCTGGACAGCCAACTTTGAGTAGAATACCCCATAGTAGTTTCCAATTTAGCTTGGCCCCTAAGACCCTCACAAACTTTTACAGATGCACAATTGAAAGCATCCTGTTAGGCTGTATCACCACCTGGTACGGTAACTGCACCGTCCACAACCACAGGGCTCTCCAGAGGGTGGTGGGTCTGCCCAAAGCATCACCGGGGGCAGACTGCCTGCCCTCCAGTACACCTACAGCACCCGATGTCACAGGAAGGCCAAAAAGATCATCAAGGACATCAACCACCGAGCCTGTGCAACCCGTTATCATCCAGAAGGCGTGGTCAGTACAGGTGCATCAAAGCTGGGACCGAGAGACTGAAAAACAGCTTCTATCTCAAGGCCATCTGACTGTTAAATAGCCCTCACTAGCTGGCTACCACCCGGTTACTCAACCCTGCACCTTAGAGGCTGCTGCCCTATGTACATAGATATGGAATCACTGGTCACCTTAATAATGGAACACTAATCACTTTAATAATGTTTACATATTGCTTTACTCATTTCATATGTACATACTGTATTCTACTGTATTTCAGTCTATGCCACTCTGACATTGCTCATCCTAATATTTATACATTTCTTAATTCCATTATTTTACTTTTAGATTTGTGTGTATTGTTGTGAATTGTTAAATACTACTGCACTGTTGGAGCTAGTGTCACGACTCCCACCGAAGGTGGCGCCCCCTCCTGCTCGGGTGGCGCTCGGTAGTCGTCGTCACCGGCCTACTAGCTGCCACTGATTCCTTTTTGTTTCCCCCTTTCTGTTATTGTTTGCACCTGTCCTTAGTTGGGTTGATTAGCAGAGCTATATTAGCTAGTTGGCCCGCCTGCTCTTTGTGCGGGATTGTTTATCTGTTAGTTGCTTTGTTACGCGCTGTGTTGTATTTAGCACTGGTGCGTGTTTTGTCCCCTGTGTTTGGGGCACTTTGATTTTTGTGTGCGCCGAGTTCGCTATTTGGGGTGGCAGGTGTTTTGCTGTGTCGCACATTAAAAAGCCATCACCCGTATCGCTGCTTCCTGTGTCTGATTCCTCCTCCACTACGCCTAAGCATTACAGCTAGAAACACAAGTATTTCGCTCCACCCGCAATAACATCTGCTAAATATGTGTATATGAACAATAACATTTAATTCATTTGATATTTAGGAAAACCATAGTTCCAAAGACTGGACCTAAAATAGTGTTGAAGCGATCATACAAGAAGTTTTGCAATGATTCCTACAGTATGTTGAAGATGTGAAAACGATTTGTTGGTCTGTGTAATGTGAGCGGACCAAGTCATTTGGTGTCACTCTAAAGCGGAAAGGTGGAATAAACGAATCCAGAGTAGATTTTCTTGATTCAACACAGTTCTCTATTGAGGGATTTCTGACAATACAAACACTCCAACACAGTCAATGAGAATCTCCAAAGGAACAACATACATCTTCTTCTTTAGATGACACAGGATCACATTACGATTATCTTCAAACTATAACAACAATCACATATTCGTCACTGACTTAATGGATCTTCTGAGATAGCACCTCTCTCTCCGTAGCCATTCTCCAGAGATAGTTTATCTTCTCCCCTTCTTGCTGGTTCCATCCTCTCTCTTGTAGGGGAAAGAGAATATTTCATTAGTACCGTCAGCTGTGCTTAATTGACTGGTTACCTTGTCTCACATGCCTTGTTGGGCTACTATCCGTGAGCCCAGCCTGCCCTCTGGTGGTCCTTCCACAGTAATGAGGAACATCCTGATGCTGCACTTGAAACATTTCTGAAATTGCTTCTTCAGGTTCCTGACAAGCATACGCCCACAAAGAAACTGACTGTTAAAACTGCCAAATCCCCCTAACTGAGTGGTGCAATGGTCTAAGGCACTGCATCACAGTGCTTTAGGCGTCACTACAGACCTGGGTTCGACCCCAGGCTGTGTCACAGACCCATGAGGCGGCGCACAATTGGCCCAGCGTCGTCCAGGTTAGGGGAGGGTTTGGCCCAGCATCGTCCGGGTTAGGGGAGGGTTTGGCCCAGCATCGTCCGGGTTAGGCCCAGCATCGTCCAGGTTAGGGGAGGGTTTGGCCGGCCGGGATTTCCTTGTCCCATAGCGCTCTAGCAGCTCCTTGTGGTGGGCAATGCTCCTGCAAGCTGACTTTGGTCGCCAACTGGACAGTGTTTCCTCCGACACATTGGTGCGGCTGGCTTCCGGGTTAAGCGAGCAGTGTGTCAAGAAGCAGTGCGGTTTGGCAGGGTGGTGTTTTGGAGGACGCATGGCTCTCAACCTTCGCCTCTCCTGAGTCCGTAGGGGAGTTGCAACGATGGGACAAGACTGTAAGTCTGGCAACACAGCAGATTGGCAAACATACAGAAATCACATAACTAAACTAAACAAAAAGAAGGAGAAACAATATTATGGAACAAAGATAAATGATACAAAGCATGATAGTAAAAAGCTCTGGAGTTCATTAAATGAAATTCTAGGCAGAAAAGCTAACTCAGCTCTCTCCTTCATTGAGGCTGATGGCTCATTCATAACAAAAGCCTTTGATATTGCCAACCACTTAAACACATTTTTTGTTGACAAGATTAGCAAATTTAGGCATGACATGCAAACAACAAATGTTGAGCCTTCAAATTCATGCATAACGGACCAAATAATGAAAGACAAGCACTGTAGCTTTGAATTCCGCAATGTTAGTGTTGAATAGGTGAAAAAATTATTGCTATCTATAAATAAGGACAAACCACCTGGAACCAACAACTTGTATTACTGAGGTTGGTAGCGGATTAGACTGATCAGAGCTGGGCAATATGGACAACAATGTATATCGCAATAAATTGCCTGAATTGATGCGATAACGATAAATAGAACGATAAGTTCATAACAATGTGCACCACAGTGTTTTTGTATTATCCTTTACTACTACGACTAGTTTGATGGTTGTAACCATCCATTTTCCCATTAACAATCACCCATATTAGCACATGTATTTCATTTCAAAAGTCACATTTCTCTATTAAAGGCTACTTATCATAATGAACGATATCAGAAAAATGCCTACGGTAAGTGATTGGTATGGTCGGTGTCTATACATTTTGGTTTATCGTCCCAGGTCTATACATTGCCACATCTTCAATCTAAGCCTAGAAGACGAAGTGTGCCCTCAGGCCTGGAGAGAGGCCACGGTCATTCCGCTGCCCAAAAGTAGCAAACAGCAGACCAATTAGCCTGTTACCGAAGCTTAGCAAACCTTTGGAAAAAATGACTGATGGCTGAAAGAAATTGATAATAAGAACTGTTTTGTTAGACTTCAATGTAGCCTTTGATATCATTGATTATAACACATTGCTGAAAAAATGTAGGTGTTATGGATGAACATCCTCTGCCTTATTATGGATGGACAGTTACCTATCCAATAGAACACAGAGGGTTTTCTTTAATGGAAGCCTCTCCAATGCGTACCGCAGAGCAGCCGGCTTGGACCATTATTGTTTTCTGTGTTTGCTAATGACCTTCCACTGACCTTGAATGAAGCCTGTGTGTCTGTGTACGCTGACGATGCAACAGTTGGCTGCAACAGTAAGATAAATGATTGACATCCTTCACATAGAGCTCCAGTCAGTTTTAGAATGGGTAACTAGCAATAGACTGGTGCTAAATATATATATCAAAAAACTAAAAGCAACATTTTTGGGACAAATCCCTCACTCAACCCTAATCTGGATCTATTATTGAATAATGTGGCAATTGAGGAAGTTTTCATTTGACCTTAATATAACTAGGCAAGTCAAATAAGAACAAATTCTTATTTACAATGACGGTCTAGGAACAGTGGGTTAACTGACTTGTTCAGGGGCAGAACGACAGATTTTTACTTTGTCAGTTTGGGGGTTTGATCTAGCAACCTTTTGGTTACGGCCCAACACTCTAACCACTAGCCTACCTGCCGCCCGGGTTGAAGAGACTAAACTGCTGGGTGTCACCCTAGATACAAAGCTATCATGGTCAAAACATATAGATTACTAAAATGGTTACTAAAATGGGAGGAGGTCTGTCCATGATAAGGCGTTGCTCTGCTTTCTTGATGTCTCAGTCAACTAGACAGGTCCTACAGGCCCTAATTTTGTCACACCTGGACTACTGTCCCGTTGTGTGGTCAGGTGCGGCAAAGAAGGACATAGGCAAACTGCAGTTGGTCCAGAACAGAGCAGCATGTATTGCACTTGGATGTACACGGAGGGCGAATGTCAATGACATGCATGTCAATCTCTCCTGGCTCAAAGTTGAGGAGAGATTGACTGCATCGCTATTGGTCTTGGTGCAAGGTGTTGAAGGTACCAAAATGTCTGTTCAAGCAGTTGCCACAAAGTTCGGACACTCATAGGCATCACACAAGACATGCAACCAGAGGTCTCTTCACACTACCCAGGTCCAGAACAGAGGCTGGGAAATGACAATATTAAATAAAGCCATGAGTACATGGAACTCTCTGCCACCCCAGGTAACTCAAGCTAGCAATAAAATCTGATTTAAAAAAACAGATAAAAGAAAACCTTACGGCATGATGGGAACTGTGAAGAAACACATGCATTTTTATGCATTTTGTATTGTATTTTGCATTGTATGTATTTTGTATTATGTATGTGATACTTGGTTGGGATGTGACCATGATATGTGGTTGTCTTGCCTGACTATCTTAAGATGAATACACCAGAAGAAGTGTCTCAGAGGAGGAAGGGGAGGACCATCCTCCTCAGGGAAATTCCTTAAAAATAAAAATAGTGAAACATTAAAAAAGTTAGCCTTTTTTGATTAAAACTATACTAAATATATTAATGTCACCATATTATTGGTTAAAATACACTGTTTTGCAATGAAGGTCTACAGTAACTTCAACAGCACTGTCTGGGCTAGCACCATGGTGTAGCCAGAGGACAGCTAGCTTCTGTCCCCTTCTGGCTACATTGACTTCAATACAAAACCTAGGAGGCTGGTAGGCCTCACCCCCTTCAATAGACATACATGGTAATAATGACCACTTCCGGAGGACATCCTCCAACCAATCAAAGCTTTTGTAGAATGAACTGACATGTTGTCCATCCAATCATAGATGTAGGATCGGAGAACGAAGTATGTTGTATTGGGATTGTACCACAGAGCATTATGGGGGGTTCTTTTAGAAACTTGGTGGCATTGTTGGATAGAGATTAAGAGTGAAGAGTGATAGTTGAGCATTTTTGGGACATTATTCAATTCAAATTCATTTTTTCAAATTACAGGAGATGGAGGAGGTATACTATAAATTGTTTCTTGGGTTGAGAACTTTATTTTTGTTTCCAGTTAGTGCAATTTATTTAGCTAGCTACCAGTGCGAGTGTGCCAGAATGGTAGAATGGCCAATGCTGCTGAAAATGTTGTGGACTTTTTGTTGAAGAACCCCTTTCATTATCTGGGGTACACGGAAAAGGTGCGAATTAAAAGCGGGGGTCGACCTCTGGCTGAGATCAGTTTCATGAAGAAGGATGAAAAGGTGAGGGCGTTCAATACCAACTGGTATCAAATGTATAGCTGTTTTTTAATTTTTTAATTTTATTTCACCTTTATTTAACCAGGTAGGCCAGTTGAGAACAAGTTCTCATTTACAACTGCGACCTGGCCAAGATAAAGCAAAGCAGTGCGACACAAACAACACAGAGTTACACATGGAATAAACAAACGTACAGTCAATAACACAATAGAAAAGTCTATATACATTGTGTGCAAATGAAGTAAGATTAGGGAGGTAAGACAATAAATAGGCCATGGTGGCGAAATAATTACAATTTAGCAATTAAACACTGGAGTGATAGATGTGCAGAAGATCAATGTGCAAGTATAGATACTGGTGTGCAAAGGAGCAAAAAAATAACAAAAAAAACAATATGAGGATGAGGTAGTTGGGTGGGCTATTTACAGATGGGCTATGTACAGGTGCAATGATTTGTAAGCTGCTCTGACAGCTGATGCTTAAAGTTAGTAAGGGAGATATGAGTCTCCAGCTTCAGTGATTTTTGCAATTCGTTCCAGTCATTGGCAGCAGAGAACTGGAAGGAAAGGCGGCCAAAGGTGAAGTTGGCTTTGGGGGTGACCAGTGAAATATACCTGCTGGAGCGCGTGCTACGGGTGGGTGCTGCTATGGGGACCAGTGAGCTGAGATAAGGTGGGGCTTTACCTAGCAAAGACTTATAGATGACCTGGAGCCAGTGGGTTTGGCGACGAATATGAAGCGAGGGCCAGTCAGCGAGAGCATACAGGTCGCAGTGGTGGGTAGTATATGGGGCTTTGGTGACAAAATGGATGGCACTGTGACAGACTGCATCCAATTTGCTGAGTAGAGTGTTGGAGGCTATTTTGTAAATGACACCGCCAAAGTCAAGGATCGGTAGGATAGTCAGTTTTACGAGGGTATGTTTGGCAGCATGAGTGAAGGATGCTTTGCTGCGAAATAGGAAGCTGATTCTAGATTTAATTTTGGAGATGCTTAATGCAGGTAGGGATTGGTTGAAGAGCATGCATTTAGTTTTACTTGCATTTAAGAGCAGTTGGAGGCCACAGAAGGAGAGTTGTATGGCATTGAAGCTTGTTCACATTACATTTACATTTTAGTCATTTTGCAGACATTCTTATCCAGAGCAACTTACAGTAGAGTGCATACATTTTATTACATTTTTAAATACTGGCCCCCGTGGGAATCAAACCCACAACCCTGGCGTTGGAGGCACCATGCTCTACCAAGTGAGCTACAGTGGGGACTTACCTCGCCTAGAGGTTTGTTAACACAGTGTCCAAAGAAGGGCCAGAAGTATACAGAATGGTGTCGTCTGTGTAGAGGTGGATCAGAGAATCACCAGCAGCAAGAGCGACATCATTGATGTATACAGAGGCAAAGAGTCGGCCCAAGAATTGAACCCTGTGGCACCCCCATAGAGACTGCCAGAGGTACGAACAACAGGCCCTCCGATTTGACACACTGAACTCTGTCTGTGAAGTAGTTGGTGAACCAGGCGAGGCAGTCATTTGAAAAACCAAGGCTGTTGAGTCTGCCGATAAGATTTCGCTGATTGACAGAGTTGAAAGCCTTGGCCAGGTTGATGAATACGGCTTCACAGTATTGTCTTTTATTGATGGCGGTTATGATATCGTTTAGGACTGAGGTGCAGGTGCACCCATGACCAGCTCGGAAACCAGATTGCATAGCGGAGAAGGTACGGCAGCTTTCCAATCTTTGGGGATCTCAGACGATACGAAAGAAAGTTTGAACAGGCTAGTAATAGGGGTTGTAACAATAGGGGAGGATCATTTAAAAAAAGAGAGGGTCCAGATTGTCTAGCCCTGCTGATTTGTAGGGGTCCTGAATTTGCAGCTCTTTCAGAAAATCAGCTCACTGGATTTGGGTGAAGGAAAAACGGGAGAGGCTTGGGCAAGTTGCTGTGGGGGGTGCAGAGCTGTTGACCAGAGTAGGAGTAGCCAGGTGGAAAGCATGGCCAGATATAGAAAAATGCTTATTGAAATTCTTGATTATCATAGATTTATCAGTGGTGACAGTGTTTCCTAGCCTCAGTGTAGTGGGCAGCTGGGAGGAGGTGCTCTTGTTCTCCATGGACTTTACAGTGGTCCAGAACTTTTTGGTGTTTGTGCTACAGGATGCAATTTTCTGTTTGAAAAAGCTAGCCTTTGCTTTCCTAACTGCCTGTGTATATTGGATTCAGAGATTAACAGAGAGCCTATCATCAAGCCGCCTGTAATTGCCAGTTACGATGCTTTACATGTTACGATGCTTTACATGCTGAACATCTTTTCTGGGATGTCGAAAACATTTCCGAATTATTTGATAGCTTCCATCGCATCATCCATTAAACGTTAGATTAAAGATAGAGGTTGATGCAGCACAGTTTTTCACGTGCGCTCAAGTAGGCTTTGCACTTTCCTCTGGTATTTATTTAGCAAAGATGATAACACATAATCCCTCCGGACAGACACAAGCAAAAACTCATGACATAAATGTTGCCGCAGCCTAGGCTACACCTAAACATTAGAAATCTGATATGCTGAATGGGATGAAAACTAGACTATTTTTCAATCTGATCAACTGTAGGCTACTAATAATAGCAGCTGCATACAGCCTATGCGCCCTGTCCATCTGGTCAGGGTAAACTAATTGGTAACGTTATGTATTTATAGTCCATTTGTGTGTCAGGAGAAAATTTGAATGTGATCAAATTTAGATTATATTCAAAATTGGGCTGGCTAGGCTGCCTATATGTTTTTAAATCCAAAATGATTAACTGGAATGAATCAACGAACATAATAGTGATGACAGATGTCAGTCAGTTGTATCGGCCTACATGATGCAAACATGCATAAAGCAAGCTCGGCCCTGTGAGTTCTGTTGTCTGTGTCTGGGTAGAGGAAATCCCCCTCCTAATCTAGTCTAAATATAATTCATATGAACAAGTATAAGGTAGCTGCAGTTTGACAGGGTTTTCATCCCACCCAGGGCCAGGAGTTTTTTTCAGGAGTTTTTTAAAACCATGTGACTTGATTATTAAGAAACACTGGTCCCATCATAGCCCATATAAAACCTTTTTACAACTGATTAATCACTGTCATACCTTATAGGGTCCAGTTTTTTCCTAGTTAGGTTAACATATAAGGAAAAACTCCAGGCACCAGGGGGTAAAAATTGCTCTGCCGCTCTGGGACCTATGGTGCCACCAGTCTGACCGCTCTGGGACCTATGGTGCCACCAGTCTGACCACTCTGGGACCTATGGTGCCACCAGTCTGACCGCTCTGGGACCTATGGTTCCACCAGTCTGACCGCTCTGGGACCTATGGTGCCACCAGTCTGACCGCTCTGGGACCTATGGTGCCACCAGTCTGACCACTCTGGGGCCTATGGTGCCACCAGTCTGACCACTGTCAGACCTATGGTGCCACCAGTCTGACCACTCTGGGACCTATGGTGCCACCAGTCTGACCACTCTGTGACCTATGGTGCCACCAGTCTGACCGCTCTGGGACTTATGGTGCCACCAGTCTGACCGCTCTGGGACCTATGGTGCCACCAGTCTGACTGCCCTGGGACCTATGGTGCCACCAGTCTGACCGCTCTGGGACCTATGGTGCCACCAGTCTGACCGCTCTGGGACCTATGGTGCCACCAGTCTGACCGCTCTGGGACCTATGGTGCCACCATTCTGACCGCTCTGGGACCTATGGTGCCACCAGTCTGACCGCTCTGGGACCTATGGTGCCACCAGTCTGACCGCTCTGGGACCTATGGTGCCACCAGTCTGACCGCTCTGGGACCTATGGTTCCACCAGTCTGACCGCTCTGGGACCTATGGTGCCACCAGTCTGACCGCTCTGGGACCTATGGTGCCACCAGTCTGACCGCTCTGGGACCTATGGTTCCACCAGTCTGACCGCTCTGGGACCTATGGTGCCACCAGTCTGACCACTCTGGGACCTATGGTGCCACCAGTCTGACCGCTCTGGGACCTATGGTGCCACCAGTCTGACCCCTCTGGGACCTATGGTGCCACCAGTCTGACCGCTCTGGGACCTATGGTGCCACCAGTCTGACCGCTCTGGGACCTATGGTACCACCAGTCTGACTGCTCTGGGACCTATGGTGCCACCAGTCTGCTTGCAGTTGTCAGTTATCATCAGGTATAATGATGATCAGGGCTTTATTCAGGAACATTTCTTGGGCTACTTTGATGTATCACGTGGGCGAGATGTGCAGTCTGTGTTTGACTTTATGAATTTTGAGATGTCTGAGTTTAACTTCATAGAGAAACTCATTGTTCAAACCTTCGATGGCGCAGCTGTAATGGAATGTATCTGCTAATTGTATTTACAGCTAAGTCCCCTCATGTTCCCTGATTAAGAGGTGATGACCACTCCACTCCACTACTATTGTCAACTTTCTCCTGACATGAACTGAAGCCACGACGTCTCATGTGCCCGCTCATCCACTGGCACATTGAATGTTTCCCCTCCATGCACTGAGTACCCCTATCCATTTTCTCTCATTACTGTATGTAGAGTCAATCACATAAACAATCACATTATTACACATCAAAGATTTTACTCCTTGCTTAGACTAACTCCTTCTTAGCTCTTTTGTCTAACTGTGTAATGTCTTGTGTTATTGTTTCTTGTCTTCCCAGTAATATTCTGTCCTGCACTGGTGAAGCCTCTGAACACCTCAACTCATGCCTCATACCCTCATTCAATCACTGCTGTGATCCCTTTCCAACACTGTGTAAGTAGCCCTCTCATTCCCCTTCCCCATAATATTGAACTATAAATGTCTTTATTAAATGCTTTAGGTTAAATTAATTCGTCTTTTGATGATTTTTGAAACACACTTTGTGGCCTCCGTGCGTTCCGCGACTATACCGTGGGTCTCCTATCCTCCTCAATTTTTCAAGTCACCAGCCTCCACTGGAATACACAAGCAATGGGTTGCTCTGGATGGGAGCATATGCTGAATGGCTAAATTGTACTGTAAATGTAGTGCTATGTAAGTATATTTATGTACAGTATATTATGTATTTTCTTTGTGTTGTTTCCTGTTCAGACCCCAGGAAGAGTAGCTGCTGCCTCGGTTTTATTTTTCATAAATATTTTACAAGTGTTAGAAATGTTTTTCTCCACTTTGACATTAGAGAGTATTTTGTGAAAATTGTTGTCAAAAAAGGACGATTAAATCCATTTTAATCCCACTTTGTTACACAACAGAATTTTGGAAAAATCAAGGGGTGTGAATACTTTCTGATGGCACTGTATCCCTTGTGTTAAAAAACCAAAACATTCCCAGCCAGTGGGATTATACCCCGTGCCCACCAGAGGGCAGCAATAGTGTACAGAAGATGAAGATGACTTCTCACTGAATCGCTATAGAGTAGGACTGACTGCTGAGGGGCGAGTGTGTTTACGTGTCGTTTCTACATGGAGCCTTTACAGTAAGCAAGAGTTAGACAGATAGAGAATGAAAGGCAGTGTGACTAAGCATAAAATAGCCTGGTCAAAGTCTTGTTGTATCAGGAGTCATGACAAATAGCAAAGTTAACCATTAACAATGCAAGAGGTCGACATGAGTTCACCTTTTAGCTTGATAGTGGAGGAGGGCTAGCTAGAGGACAATGGGATCATTGTTCAAAGGAGAGATTAAGGAAATTAAGCTTTGACTACGTACAGACTCAGTGAGCATAGCCTTGCTATTGAGAAAGGCCGCCGTAGGCAGACATAGCTCTCAAGAGAAGACAGGCTATGTGCACACTGCCCACAAAATGAGGTGGAAACTGAGCTGCCCTTCCTATCCTCCTGCCAAATGTATGACCATATTAGAGACACATATTTCCCTCAGACTACACAGACCCACAAGGAATTAGAAAACAAATCTAGTTTTGATAAACTCCCATATCTATTGGGTGAAATACCACAGTGTGTCATCACAGCAGAAATATTTGTGACCTGTTGCCACCATGTAAATACAATACAATATGTAAATATTTATGTTTATTTATTTTCCCTTTTGTACTTTAACTATTTTCAAATCGTTACAACTCTGTATATATCCATAATATGACATTTGAAATGCCTTTGTTATTTTGGAGCTTTTGTGAGTGTAAAGTTAACTGTTCATTTTTATTGTTTATTTCACTTTTGTTTATTATTTATTTCACTTGCTCTGTCAATATAAACATATGTTTCCCATGCCAATAAAGCCCTTAAATTGAAATTGAATTGAGAGAGAGAGGACCAAACTCTCCAGAGAGACATTTTATCAGCCAACCAGGGGGCAGGATTAACACAGACCTGTTTGAGAAGAAATTTGAGGAGTTAACAGTTGCTCATCATGAGTGAAACATTGACATGCAGTTAGTTAACATAGTTATAAGAGCTTATACGTGGTCATAAGGATTCATAAGGAGTTAATGCATGTTCGCAAGACATTCATGAATCATAGGTCTATATGTTTGTCAAACATTCAAGGTTTACTTCATGGTTAAACAGCATTAGACTTTTCCTTCCTCAAGACTGTTGAGATAGTATCTCTACCCCCTCGTCCTCCTGTACCCACCCCCTGTCCAAACACTCCTCTTCCCTCTCGCCCTCTCGCTTTGTCTACAAACAGCTAATAACTCCTCAACCTCAGATTTCATAAACCACTTTTCTCCCAGAACTAACAGAACAGAAGTCGCTTGTTTTTAAGAGGCCACTTCCCCTCTCTCTCTTCCTCTCTCTCTCTCTCTCTTCCTTTCTTCCCCTCTCTCTCTCTTCCTCTCTCTCTCTCTCGCTTCCTCTCTCTCTTCCTCTCTCTCTCTCTCGCTTCCTCTCTCTCTTCCTCTCTCTCTCTTCTTCTCTCTCTTCTTCTCTCTCTCTCTTCTCTCTCTCTCTCTCTCGCTCTCTTCCTCTCTCTCTTCCTCCCTCTCTCTCTCTTCCTCTCTCTCTTTCTTCCTCTCTCTCTTCCCCTCTCTCTCTTCCTCTCTCTCCCCTTCCTCTCTCTCTCTTCCCCTCTCTCTCTTCCTCTCTCTCTCTTCCTCTCTCTCTCTCTTCCCCTCTTTCTCTCTTCCTCTCTCTCTTCCCCTCTCTCTTCGTCTCTCTCTCTTCCTCTCTCTCTCTCTTCCACTCTCTCTCTCTTACAACCCCTCCGTCTCTTCTTCTCTCTCTCTTCCACTCTCTCTCTCTTCCACTCTCTCTCTCTTCCTCTCTCTCTCTTTCTTCCTCTCTCTCTCTCTCTCCCTCTCTCTCTTCCCCTCTCTCTCTCTTCCCCTCTCTCTCTTCCCCTCTCTCTCTTCCTCTCTCTCTTCCTCTCTCTCTCTCTTCCCCTCTTTCTCTCTTCCTCTCTCTCTCTTCCTCTCTCTCTCTCTTACAACCCCTCCGTCTCTTCTTCTCTCTCTTCCTCTCTCTCTCTCTCTCTCTTCCCTCTCTCTCTTCCTCTCTCTCTCTTCCCTCTCTCTCTTCCACTCTCTCTCTCTTCCTCTCTCTCTCTTCCCCTCTCTCTCTTCCCCTCTCACTCTCTTCCTCTCTCTCTCTTCCTCTCTCTCTCTCCTCTCTCTCCTCTCTCTCTTCCTCTCTCTCTCTTCCACTCTCTCTCTCTTCCTCTCTCCTCTCTTCCTCTCTCTCTCCTCTCTCTCTTCCCTCTCTCTCTCTTCCTCTCTCTCTTCCTCTCTCCCTCTCCTCTCTTCCTCTCTCTCTCTCTTCCTCTCTCTCTTCTCTTCCTCTCTCTTCCCTCTCTTCTCTTCCTCTCTCTCTCTTCTTCTCTCTCTCTCTCTCTCCACTTTCTCTTCTCCTCTCTCCTCTCTCTCTCTCTTCCTCTCTCTCTTCTCTCCTCTCTTCCCTCTCTCTCTCTCTCCCTCTCTCTCTCTTTCCTCTCTCTCTCTCTTCCTCTCTCTCTTCCTCTCTCTCTCTCTTCCTCTTCCCTCTCTTCCCCTCTCTCTCTCTCTTCCCCTCTCTCTCTCTTCCTCTCTCTCTTCTCTCTCTCTCCTCTCTCTCTTCTCTCTCTCTCTCTTCCACTCTCTCTCTCTTCCTCTCTCTCTCTCTTCCTCTCTCTCTCTTCCTCTCTCTCTTCCCCTCTCTCTCTTCCTCTCTCTCTCTCCCTCTCTCTCTCTTCCTCTCTCTCTCTCTTCCACCTCTCTCTCTCTTCCTCTCCTCTCTCTTCCCCTCTCTCTCTTCCTCTCTCTCTCTCTCTTCCTCTCCTCTCTCTTCTTCCTCTCTCTCTCTTCTCCTCTCTCTCTTTCTCTCTCTTCTCTCTTTCCTTTCTCTTCTTCTTCCTCTCTCTCTCTCTCTCCTCTCTCTCCTCTCTCTCTCTCTTCCTCTCTCTCTCTCTTCCTCTTCCCTCTCTCTCTTCCTCTCCTCCTCTCTTCCACCTCTCTCCTCTTCCTCTCTCTCACTTTCCTCTCTCTCTCCCTTTTCCTCTCTCTCTTTCCTCTCTCTCTCTCTCCTCTTCCCCTCTCTCTTCCCCTCTCTCCTCTCTTCTCTCTCTTCCCCCTCTCTCTCTCTTCCTCTCTCTTCTTTCCCCTCTCTCTCCTTCTCCTTCCACTCTCCTCTCTCTTCCTCTCTCTCTCGTCTCTCTTCTTCCTCTTCCTCTCTCTCTTCCTTTCTCTCTCTTCCTCTCTCTCTCTTCTCTCTCTTCCTCCTCTCTCTCTCTTCCTCTCCTCTCTCTCTCTCCCTCTCTCTTCCCCTCTCTCTCTTCCACTCTCTCTCTCTTCCACTCTCTCTCTCTTCCACTCTCTCTCTCTTCTCTCTCTCTTCCACTCTCTCTCTCCTCTCTCTCTTCCTCTCTCTCCTCTCTCTCTTCCCCTCTCTCTCTTCCTCTCTCTCTCTCTCTTCCTCTCTCTCTTCCCCTCTCTTCCCCTCTCTCTCTTCACCTCTCTTCCCCTCTCTCTCTTCCTCTTTCTCTCTTCCCCTCTCTCTCTCTTCTGCTCTCTCTTTCTCTTCCACTCTCTCTCTCTTACAACCCCCCGTCTCTTCTTCTCTCTCTCTCTTCCACCCTCTCTCTCTTTCTTCCTCTCTCTCTCTTCCCCTCTGTCTCTCTCTTCCTCTCTCTCTCTCTCTCTCTCTTCCACTCTCTCTCTTCCCCCCTCTCTCTCTTCCTCTCTCTCTTCCCCCCTCTCTCTCTTCCTCTCTCTCTTCCACTCTCTCTCTTCCACTCTCTCTCTCTCTTCCACTCTCTCTCTCTCTTCCACTCTCTCTCTCTCTTCCCCTTTGTCTCTCTCTTTCTTTCTCTCTTTCCGCTCTCTCTCTGACTGACAGAGAATCAGATTCCTTGCGTGAGACCATGGCATTAGGTCCAGTTGATTGTGATATAAAATTTCTCTATTTTCCTTTAAATGAATCCCTCATTCAGCCAGACCAATGGAGCTGCTCTATGGGGACAGCTAAGGTTACAGTCCTGGATTTACATTCACGCTTCAAAACATGCAGCTCTTTTGGCATATTTTCCACCACAGAAGATTCCTGGTTTAGTGTTCCATCAGGTGACTGCTCATTTACTCAGAACTCATTGGTAGTTTTAACCCAGAGGAAACTTCTCAACATAACACACATAACTGTACTGTACTGCAGTTCTGATAAATGTAAGCTACAAGAAATCGTAATGAAAGCTTAATGTAAGAAATACAGAAAAAAACAAAGAAATGAAGACAGAAAGAAAACAAACAAACAAGAGAAAGAAAGAAAACAAGGAAAAAATAAAGAACAGAGCGATTTACATGGCTCTCTAGACCAAGGGGGTAGACTAGAGGATGAGTTTCTTAAACTGATCTAACTCCATTTGACATCCAGTAACATTAACCAAATGTCTTTGACTTGTTTTACATTCTAGCTATTTTTCCATTTGATTGACAAACTTTGGAGAATTTGAACCTGATCCTGTATGGAGTTAGGTAGATCCAATTGGATTTCAATACTTCACTTCTAAGGAGGACCCCACTGAACCAAAACCTCCTCTTAACTACTAACCAAACTTCTAAACTAAAACATGAAGCTGCAACCTGGACTCAGGGGTAGACGTAACATAGTAAATCCAGGACACTCCATTTCGTATGATATGTTAGGTTTCGTATGGTATGTATCAGTTTATGGATGTCCATCATTCATTTTGTATGATATGTTAAGAATTGCAATTCGTACAATATGTTAGAAATTTGCAAAACGTGTGATATGTTACTAATTACAATTTGTTGTGGCTAACGTTAGCTAGGTGGCCAACGCTAACATTAGCTAGGTGGCTAATTTTAGCTAGGCTAGGGGTCAGGGGTTAAGGTTTGGGTTAGGAGTTAGGTTAAAAGGGTTAGGCGGGGTATTCCCAAATTTTTGGACCCATGACCCATGAATTCTTGCGACCCCAACCATTTTTATTTGGGGCTATGGAAGTCAATTCAAAAACATTCTAACAGTATTTCTGATTGTCTTCTCAACTCACCATCACATACTTTTAATGTGGGTCTATGACAGTCAATTGAAAATTAGTCTGACATAATGTCTCTTATCTCACCACCACTAATGAGATGGGTGGGGCTTGATGCATGTTGCGTCGGAGCTTCTCAAAGTCAGGGGGCATGGTCGACAGTATCTCTGCTGTCACATCCAACCTGGATTGATATTTGGTTTTAATGCAGATGAGAGCACTGAATTTAGCTTCACACAGATGTGCTTTCAAGACACCTGGGAACTCAGAAAAATACAAGGTCAAATCATGACATCAGGAACCTTTAGGTCGGAAAGTCTGAGCTTTAGAAAGAGCCCCGAGTTCTTGAGTTAGAATTTAGAGTCTGATAACTGTTAAAAATGATTTTTCCCATTCGGAGATTGTTTCTTTCCGAGTTCCCAGTTCCGAGTTCCCAGTTCCGAGTTCCCAGTTGTTCTGAATGCGACATTAATGCTCAGAGGGAGACGTCAGAAACCAAAACTACTCCGTAGAGACCCGTGAATGCGCTGTCTGCAGCATTCGGTCACATGACAGCTTAATCAGCTGTTCGATTTCACTTACCAGCATATAAACTGAGCCAGGATCACAGTCAAATGGATTAGGAAGTAGGTCCCAAAATTTGAGGTGAGCAGTCATCACTCGTGTGGGACACTTACTGATGCTGTTTCCTGTTATTTTATTTTCATTACACAGAGTCAACAAAGTCAGTTTTTTTTACATCCATTGAGAATGACAACAGTTCTTCTCTCAGTTAAAAAAATCTTTCCAACACTAGCCACCAAAGCCTCAGTGTAAATCCACAGTTTTGAGAACAGGCATGCGCGCCGTGAACTTTTTTGATGTAGTGTATCTCAGTTCTGTGCTCATCTCTTTTGCCGCCAGTTGCTCTCAGTGTATGATACAATGGCAGAGGGAGACACATTCAAAACTAGAGTGCAGAAGCCTGCCTGCCGTCCCGCCATTGATGGAGCCCCATCTGTGCAAAAGCCCACCGTTCGACCCCATGGAATCTGTTTTTCATCAATATAGCCATGCAGCACACTGAACATCCCCCGTGCCTTTTCATGCTCAGGTATCGTGAGACAGAACAATATGTCCTCGTGAATAGCATCCCTCGACATGGATAGTAAACAAAAGTCAATGCATCTCGGCCCTCACAGCTAAAGTCCATTTGGTGAGTATAAGCTGAGGAGTTTTTGAGTCGTTCAATCAAAGCATGAATTCTTTGTTTAACAGTGTTATCTGAAAAAAGCTATTGATGTCAGTTTCTTGTGCCTCTGCTTCCCCACACATTGTTTTCACCATATCAATTGCGGACAGTAATATAAAAGTCTCTGCAATAGTGTGAGGTTTCATAGCGTTCTGGGCGTAAACATTCACTGTGGGAATGATTCAAGTGCAACAGTCAAGTGCGGCCATTCCCATGATCTAAGGGCGCTATCTTGTTGAATTTGATCTTTCAGATTTGAATAGTTTAAATGTTTAAGGTTAACCACATTACAATGCTTTTGAGACACGAAGAGGCTATTATAATGTTACACTACAGGTCAAAAGTTTGGACACACCTACTCATTCAAGGGTTTTTCTTTATTTTTACTATAATCTACATGGTAGAATAATAGTGATGTCATCAAAACTATGAAATAACACATATGGAATCATGTAGTAACCAAAAAAGTGTATTTGAGATTCTTCAAGGTAGCCACCCTTTGCCTTGATGACAGCTTTGCACACTCTTGGCATTCTCTCAATCAGCTTCATGAGGTAGTCACCTGGAATGCATTTCAATTAACAGGTGTGCCTTGTTAAAAGTTCATTTGTGGAATTTCTTTCCTTCTTAATGGCTTTCTTAGGGCTATGCCCCTTTTTTCTCCACTTCCTGTCATGCCCAAAGTAAACTGCCTGTAGCTCAGGACCTGAAGCCAGGATATGCATATAATTAGTACCATTGGAAAGAAAACTCTTTGATGTTTGTAGAAATGTTAAAATAATGTAGGAAAATAGAAATGCAAGAGTAAGGTCATATTGAAAATGAGATCCCTGGATGCAATTCCTATGGCTTCCACAGGCTTCCACATGGTGTCAGCTGTCAATGTTCAGGGTTTCAGGCTTGTAACTTCAAAAACGAATAAGAAATATCAGTTTTAGCAAAAGGACACAGTCTTGGAAATTTGTGTTTGTTAATTATAGTTTGATTACATTTTAGGGTATCTGAGGGGTAAATAGAAACGTATTTTGACTTGTTGAAACAAAGTTTAGGGGTCGATTTTCGGATTCCTTTTTCTGCATGTTGAACGAGTGGATTACTCAAATTGATGGCGCCAACTAAACTGACATTTGGGATATAAAGAAGGATTTTATCTAACAAAACGACACTACATGTAATAGCTGGGACCCTTTGGATGACAAATCAGAGGAAGATTTTTAAAAAGTAAGTGAATATTTAATCGTTATTTGTGAATGTATGAAACCTGTGCCGGTGGAAAAATATTTTGATGTGGGGCGCCGTCCTCAAACAATTGCATGGCATGTTTTTGCTGTAATAGCTACTGTAAATCGGACAGTGCAGTTAGATTAACAAAAATGTAAGCTTTCAGCCGATATGACACTTATATGTACATAAATGTTTAAAATCCATAATATTTATGATTATTTATTTGAATTGGGCGCCCTCCAGTTTCACCGGAAATTGTCCCGCTAGCTAAGACGTTTTAATGCCTTTTAGCCAATCAGTTGTGTTGTGACAAGGTAGGGGTGGTATACAGAAGATAACTCTATTTGGTAAAAGACCAAGTCCATATTATGGCAAGAACAGCTCAAAAAAACAAAGAGAAATGACAGTCCATCATGACTTTAAGACATGAAGTTCAGTCAATCCAGAACATTTCAAGAACTTTGAAAGTTTCTTCAAGTGCAGTTGCAAAAACCATGAAGCGCTATGATGAAACTGGCTCTCATGAGGACCAACACAGGAAAGGAAGACCCAGAGTTACCTTTGCTGCAGAGGATAAGTTCATTAGAGTTAACTGCACCTCAGATTGCAGCCCAAATAAACGCTTCACAGAGTTCTGGTACTAGCCACATCTTAACATCAACTGTTCAGAGGAGACTGTGTGAATCAGGCCTTCATGGTCGAAGTGCTGTAAAGAAACCAGTACTAAAGGACACCAATAATAAGAAGAGACTTGCTTGGGCCAAGAAACACAACCAATGGGCATTAGACCAGTGGAAATCTGTCCTTTGGTCTGATCAGTCCAAAGTTGCGATTTTTGGTACCAACTGTTGTCTTTGTGAGACGCAGAGTAGGTGAACGGATGATTTCTGCATGTGTGGTTCCCACCTGAAGCATGGAGGAGAAGGTGTGATGGTGTGGGGGTGCTTTGCTGGTGACACTGTCAGGGATTAATTTAGAATTCAAGGCACACTTAACCAGCATGGCTATCACAGCATTCTGCAGAGATACGCCATCCCATCTGGTTTGTGCTTAGCGGGACTATCATTTGTTTTTCAACAGGACAATGACCCAAAACACCTCCAGGCTGTGTAAGGGCTATTTAACCAAGGAGAGTGATGGAGTGCTGCATCAGATAACCTGTGCTCTACAATCACCCAACCTCAACCCAATTGAGATGGTTTGGGATGACTTGGACCGCAGAGTGAAGGAAAAACAGAAAACAAGTGCTCAGCATATGTGGGAACTTCTTCAAGACTGTTGGAAAAAGAAGCAGATTGAGAGAATGCCAAGAGTGTGCAAAGCTGTCATCCAGGCAAATGGTTGCTACTTTGAAGAATCTAAAATGTAAAATATATTTGTATTTGTTTAACACTTTTGGTTACTACATGATTCCATGTGTTATTTCATAGTTTTGATGTCTTCACTATTATTCTGCAATGTAGAAAATAGTAAAAATAAAGAAAAACCCTTGAATGAGTAGGGGGGTGTCCATACGTTTGACTGGTACTGTGTATATTTATATATTTATTTTCATCCGGATTTTGGAAATTCTCCCGACCCCTAGTTTGGGGACCGCCCGCTGGTTTAGGGGAAGGGTTAGCTAACATGCTAAGTAATTGTAAAGTATTTAAAAAGTATTAAGTAGTTGCAAAGTTTCTAATTAGCTAAAATGCAAAAGTTGTCCGTGATGAGATACAAACACGCAACCTTTGGTTGCTAAACGTCAGCGTTATACGTCCATCCATCCACCCTACTTTTGTTTTTGCATTAAGTAAACTTCTGTCTTATGTAACCATACCAAACGCAACATATCATACTAAAGAGTGTCGGATTTACATTTACTATGTTTGGTCTAGTTTCGTCTAACCTCTTACTCTAACCATGAACCTATATCCTAATCTTAGACATAACCCCAGATGTAGATTCAGAGCAGATAGTACATGTACTATCTCAACAGGTCTTGTGAAATAGCTGATGTTGTCGTTTCTAGCGTGGCCATCTAGTGATTTCCATATCTCCCCCTCCTCCTTCCTCCACTTACAAGGGCTCTGATGGCAGCCATGTTTACTCTGTCAGAGCAAATCAGAGACGAGGCCAGGAGCGTGCTCTGAGGACAGACACTGATAGTGGATGGGTAAGGGGAGAGAGAGAGAGAGAGAGAGAGAGAGAGAGAGAGAGAGAGAGAGAGAGAGAGAGAGAGAGAGAGAGAGAGAGAGAGAGAGAGAGAGAGAGAGAGAGAGTAATGCAGGCAGTTACATAAGGGTGTTGTGGGAACAGAGTCTCCTGAGAAAGAGTGATGAGGGAGAAGGAAGAGAAAAGAAAACAAACAGTGGAAACATGCTAACTAACCAGTATCAGCAGAGTCTGGATGCAAGCCAGTCAGTGTTAAAGTGGTCAGTGTTAAAGTGGTCAGTGTTAAAGTGGTCAGTGTTAAAGTTGGTCAGTGTTAAAGTGGTCAGTGTTAAAGTGGTCAGTGTTAAAGTTGGTCAGTGTTAAAGTTGGTCAGTGTTAAAGTTGGTCAGTGTTAAAGTGGTCAGTCTTAAAGTGGTCAGTGTTAAAGTTGGTCAGTGTTAAAGTTGGTCAGTGTTAAAGTTGGTCAGTGTTAAAGTCGCTCAAAGTTGGTCAGTGTCGAAGTTGATCAGTGTTAAAGTTGGTCAGTGTTAAAGTTGGTCAGTGTTAAAGTGGCTGAAAGTTGGTCAGGGTTAAATCAAATCAAATCACATGTTATTTGTCACTTTCACTTACAGTGAAATACTTACTTACAAGCCCTTAACCAACAATGCAATTTTAAGAAAATACGTGTTAAGTAAAAAATATATAAGTAAAAAATAAGAAAGAAAAGTAACAAATAATTAGAGAGCAGCAGTAGATAACAATAGCGAGGCTATATACAGGGGGTACAGAGTCAATGTGCGGGGGCACCGGTTAGTCGAGGTAATTGAGGTAATATGTACGTGTAGAGTTAAAGTGACTATGCATAGATAATAAACAGAGAATAGCAGCAGCGTAAAAGAGGGAATGGGGGGACAATGCAAATAGTCTGGGTAGCCATTTGATTAGCTGTTCAGGAGTCTTATGGCTTGGGGGTAGAAGCTGTTTAGAAGCCTTTTGGACCTATACTTGGCGCTCCGGTACCGCTTGTCGTGCGGTAGCAGAGAGAACAGTCTATGACTAGGTGGCTGGAGTCTTTGACCATTTTTAGGGCCTTCCTCTGACACTGCCTGGTATAGGGGTCCTGGATGGCAGGAAGCTTGGTCCCAGTGATGTACTGGGCCGTACGCACTACCCTCTGTAATGCTTTGCGGTCGAAGGCCAAGCAGTTGCCATACCAGGCAGTGATGCAACCAGTCAGGATGCTCTCGATGGTGCAGCTGTTTAACTTTTTGAGGATCTGAGGACCCATGCCAAACCTTTTAAGTCTCCTGAGTGGGAATAGGTTTTGTCGTGCCCTCTTCACGACTGTCTTGGTGTGCTTGGACCATGATAGTTTTTTGGTGATGTGGACACCAAGGAACTTGAAACTCTCAACCTGCTCCACTACAGTGACGTCGATGTTAATGGGGGCCTGTTTAGTCCTCCTTTTCCTGTAGTCCACAGTCAACTCCTTTGTCTTGATCACGTTTAGGGAGAGGTTGTTGTCCTGGCACCTCACGGCCAGGTCTCTGACCTGATCCCTATAGGCTGTCTCATCGTTGTCGGTGATCAGGCCTACCACTGTTGTGTCATCTGCAAACTTAATGATAGTGTTGGAGTCGTGCCTGGCCATGCAGTCATGAGTGAACCTTGGAGTACAGGAGGGGACTGAGCACGCACCCCTGAGGGGTCCCCCTGTTGAGGATCAGTGTGGCGGATGTGTTGTTACCTACCCTTACCACCTGGGGGCGGCCCGTCAGGAAGTCCAGGATCCAGTTGCAGAGGGAGGCGTTTAGTCCCAGGGTCCTTAGCTTAATGATGAGGTTTGAGGGCACTATGGTGTTGAACTCTGAGCTGTAGTCAATGAATAGCATTCTCACATAGGTGTTTCTTTTGTCCAAGTGTGGAAGGGCAGTGTGGAGTGCAATAGAGATTGCATCATCTGTGGATCTGTTGGGGCGGTATGCAAATTGGAGTGGGTCTAGGGTTTCTGGGATAATGGTGTTGATGTGGGCCATGACCAGCCTTTCAAAGCACTTCATGTCTACAGACGTGAATGCTACGGGTCGGTAGTCATTTAGGCAGGTTACCTTCGTGTTCTTGGGCACAGAGATTATGGTGGTCTGCTTGAAACATGATGGTATTACAGACTCAGACAGGGAAAGGATGAAAATGTCAGTGAAGACACTTGCCAGTTGGTCAGCGCATGCTCAGAGTACACGTCCTGGTAATCCGTCTGGCCCTGTGGCCTTGTGAATGTTGACCTGTCTAAAGGTCTTACTCACATCGGCTATGGAGTGCTTGCTCACACAGTCGTCCGGAACAGCTGATGCTCTCATGCATGTTTCATTGTTACTTGCCTCGAAGCCAGCATAGAAGTTGTGCTTCCCTTTGTAGTCTGTAATAGTTTGAAAGCCCTACCACACACTGTAGTTGAAAGTTGAAAATTGGTCAGCGTCAAAGTGGTCAGTGTTAAAGTCGTTGAAAGTTAGTCAGTGTTAAAGTTGGTCATTGTTAAAGTTGGTGGGTTTTAAAGTCGCTGAAAGTTGGTCAGTGTTAAAGTAGTTGAAAGTTGGTCAGTGTTAAAGTAGTTGAAAGTTTGTCAGTGTTAAAAATTGGTCAGTGTTAAAATCGCTAAAAGTTGCTCAGTGTTAAAGTCGCTGGGTGTGAAAGTCACTGAAAATTGGTCAGTGTTAAAGTGGTCACTGTTGAAGTCGTTGAAAGTTGGTCAGTGTTAAAGTCACTGAAAGTTGGTCAGTGTTAAAGTGGTCACTGTTGAAGTCGTTGAAAGTTGGTCAGTGTTAAAGTCACTGAAAGTTGGTCCGTTTTAAAGTGGTCACTGTTGAAGTCGTTGAAAGTTGGTCAGTGTTAGTCGTTGAAAGTTGGTCCGTTTTAAAGTGGTCAGTGTGATGTATTGTTGTCTCTACCTTCTTGCCCTTTGTGCTGTTGTCTGTGCTCAATAATGTTTGTACCCTGTTTTGTGCTGCTACCATGTTGTGCTGCTGCCATGTTGTGTTGCTACCATGTTGTGTTGCTACCATGCTGTGTTGTCATGTGTTGCTGCCATGCTATGTTGTTGTCTTAGGTCTCTCTTTATGTAGTGTTGTTGTCTCTCATGTCGTGATGTGTTTTGTCCTATAACAACACTTCATTTCTCTGACCAGTCCTGAACTACCTCTACATTTAAATGTTTAATCCCAGCCCCTAAAAAAAGTCGGTCAGCATGTCACGTCTACTCCTGCTCCTCCCCTCTGGCGTTCATCATTACGCACACCTGTGAGTCATTATGATTCACACCTGGACTCCATTACCTTCATCATTTCCTCCCCTTTATGTCACGTTTCACCATGTTCACTCACCAGTTGGTATTGTTGTTGTGTATCGGCGTTCTGCTTTATGTTAGTGTCGTGTTCTTGGTTTTGTTAAAACGTTTCACCTGCACCCGACTCACTGCCCCATTACACAGCGTTAAAGTCGCTGAAAGTTGGTCAGTGTTGGTCAATGTTACCTGTCTGTTGTAGATAAAATACTTAAAGCCAAAATAGTAGTGTATATATTTTATCTCCAAATGAATTACACTTGTCACCAAAAGTAACATTTGGTACATAAGGCAGACAAAGTTGTATTGTTTAACACAGAAGCTTGGATAATCATCAAGTGGCAGAATAATATGGCAATGGTGATCGCTACTATCTTTTACCATTTGGTATATGGTCAGCGTTAAAGTTAGTCGATGTTAATTGAAAGTTGGTCAGTCTTAAAGTATAATATGGTGATCACTATCTTAAGCATTTTTTATATAGTCTGAGTACACATTTGCCCTAGTTAATATTATAGGATTAAGACAACAGTTAAGGCAACACACAAAACAAAAGGAAAGCAATTTGATTACATACAGCTGAGATGCAAGTCATTTCACATAACAGAACGTTTGCAAACGTATGTGTATGAACATTATTTACCTGTTTCTCTGACCTGTCCTGAACAACACTTCACTTCTCTAACCTGTCCTAAACAACACTTCTCTGACCTGTCCTGAACAACACTTCACTTCTCTAACCTGTCCTAAACAACACTTCTCTGACCTGTCCCGAACAACACTTCACTTCTCCAACCTGTCCTAAACAACACTTCTCTGACCAGTCTTGAACAACACTTCACTTCTCTAACCTGTCCTAAACAACACTTCTCTAACCTGTCCTAAACAACACTTCTCTGACCTGTCCTGAACAACACTTCACTTATCTAACCTGTCCTAAACAACACTTCTCTGACCTGTCCCAAACAACACTTCACTTCCCTAACCTGTCATAAACCACACTTCTCTGACCTGTCCCGAACAACACTTCACTTCTCTAAACTGTCCTAAACAACACTTCTCTGACCTGTCCTGAACAACACTTCACTTCTCTAACCTGTCCTAAACAACACTTCTCTGACCTGTTCCGAACAACACTTCACTTCTCTGGACCGAGCCAGTTGGAGTAGAACTAGGTTACCTCTTGTCGCTGATCTAGGATCTGCTTTGACATCCCTACTTATGGTTAATGTTGGAATTTGGGGGAGTGGAGGCTGATCCTATATCTGTACTAAAGAGGCAACTTCAAGCCAGCCAGCACCAGCTACTCTCTGGTTGACCATAACAAACAAAAAACAACAGTGAATGAAAAATCAATGACAAATAATCTAAATTAATCACATCCAAGATAAATTATTCAATCTCATTCTCAGCCCTGAAGACAATGGTTACTGCATTTCCCATTTGTTTGGCAACACTAGGATAGAGGGCGAAATTATATCAATGTGGAACATTTTCTAGTCTATCTTTTCAATGCACAAAGCCAGTCATATTGACACGTCATTACTTTAGTATCCTATTAGGCTCTTTTAAGGGCTGGATGAGTGAGACACACAAAGCAACATATTCTAAAGTGTTTCAGATATTATTTAGAAGTATATAGTCAATAATTTGTCAAAACTGACCAAATGCAAACAATATGTGACAAAAAGAGCTACACAATGGTTATTTTCTACACCTCCTCTGCTCACCAGGGTTCCAATATAACATATCAAACTACCCCTCCTCTGCTCACCAGGGTTCCAATATAACATATCAAACTACCCCTCCTCTGCTCACCAGGGTTCCAATATAACATATCAAACTACCCCTCCTCTGCTCACCAGGGTTCCAATATAACATATATCAAAATACAGTGCGGATCTGGGCTGGTGTCTTCAAAACAGCTTCGTGCTACTTTTATAAAAATCTCAAAATTATCACCAAATGTACAAATTGTTTACTTAGTGAACAGCTAGAAACCTGTCCAACCATTCATAACCTCCAGTATTCATATATAGTATGTTACACATTTAATGTTATACATACTTATCATATAAGTCAATGACACGTTAAGCATGATTTGTTGGGTCATTTTAAATGGTTACACATGTAAAGCAACCATAATGTAATAAAGCCAACGGTTGACTATATAAGTGCTATATGTGATCTCTAACATATTGGGACAAACAGTCTATGGCTCAGGCACAAGCAGCAGGCAGGCTGTTTCCTGGTAGGGCTACAGGCTAGTCAGCTAAAGCTTGAACAGAAACAATAATATCAACACAATAGGATGTCTTTGAAGACCAAAACAATATGACACCAAACAAGTTAAAAACAAACAAACATGATGAAGCATGAACACAATGCACTCCTTTTGATGCTTCGTATCAACATGGACACTCACTCATACTGCAGTATTTGGGTTTAAAAAATGTTTTAAAAGCCTTTGCAACTTCCAAAAAACATGACCTCCTGTCTGTCTTTAAAGCTAGAGGTTCAGCCATCTTGTTTCTTGGAATGGAAACAGACAAAAAAAAAAAAACATGATGAGAAGTGGACAAGAAACTCAAGTTGAGCGGACAGAATGGCCAGGCTCGTGTGGGAGAGAAAATGACCTGCTCAAACAGATGTTTTGTTGATAAATTCACTTTGTCATGTGGTGGGGAGAGTGATGTCCTTTGTATCGATGATGAAATGTCATATATGTAGACACATCCTCTGTCCATCTGAATGGACCCTCAGCTGTAGTCACTATGCCACTAACACACAGTCTGAACTAGGGCTGTGGCCGTCATGACATTTCCTCAGCCGGTGACTGTCAAGCAAATAACTGGCGGTCTCACGGTGATTGACCGTTAATTAACATAAACATACTTAGCATCTCCTGGCTTTCACACACAGCCTACAAGCCACTTACGCAGAATTTTGGAACTACATTTTAAAAAGTATAATAAATCAATGTAATATAGCCTACAGCTTCACAATAAATCCATTATTTATTTTAGACAGGTCTATAGAAACATCAAGAAAATGTAGTCTATTTCAGAAGAACAGAATAGCATACTCGTTGTCCTTATGTTAGGCCCTGATGTGGCTATGCCAAATAGCTGTGGGCTACACAAGTTCATTTAGCAGATAAGATTTACTTAGAATTCCGTGGCATTATTTTATAGTATGAAGAATACAATTGAACATAACTGAATAAAATGGAAAGGATATTTTCCCCAAACGATTTCTGAGGGAGTGCGCACGTGGCTATTCTGTGTTGAGCGGTTAACAAAGAAACTGGTCCTCCTATTTGCTTCATTTAGAGTTATGTAACTTTAGTTGTGATACAAACGCTGGGCTATATGTTTAGATTTTTATACATTCTAAGGCTACATGATTAGACTAATGATGATTTGAAAAAAGTTGTATGAAACATTGTTTTTTAAATTTTCTTCCTAATTTCATGGTATCCAATTGGCAGTTACAGTCTTGTCTCATCACTGCAACTCCCGTATGGACTCGGGAGAGGCGAAGGTCGAGAGCCGTGCGTCCTCCGAAACACAACCCAACCAAGCCAAGCCCCGCTGCTTCTTGACACAATGCACGCTTAACCCGGAAGCCAGCCGCACCAATGTGTTGGAGGAAACACTGTACACCTGGTCAGCGTGCACTGCGCCCGGCCCGCCACAGTGTGCAATGGGACGAGGACATCCCTGCCGGCCAAACCCTCCCCTAACCCGGATGACGCTGGGCCAATTGTGTGCCGCCCCATGGGTCTCCCGGTCGCGGCCGGCTGCGACAGAGCCTGGACTCGAACCCGGAATCTCTAGTGGCACAGCTAGCACTGCAATGCAGTGTCTTAGACCACTACGCCACTCGGGAGGCCCCTTCATTCATAATTTGATAAGCACTTGATAATATTCTCACCAGGCCTAGAATTTCCCGGCAGCACCCTCTTTTGTGTGGCCGTAATGCCCCCTAACAATATTCATGCCTTTTGCCCTTGGGCTGAATATAATAATTATAATTCCCTTCTCCCGGCTGCCAATCGCCGCTCTCCGAAGCATCTCTCAATCACATGGCTCTCTCAGATATATCAATTCTTATTAGCCAATGCCCGTCATGGTGATCGGGTCCTTCTCACAGGCATCTCAGCTCTGAAGTAGGCTACAAGTGAAGATAGACATATTGAGGACGCAAGTGCTTCCTTCTCATCAAATTCCCAGGCCCATATTGAACATGTTAGAAGAACTGTCCACATTGACTTTTCATCAGCCAACAAGATGAGTCGTCCTAACCAACAGCAAAACCACTAGCCTATGTCAATCTACTATCCCCCATAGTACAGAAGTTGACCTATTCTATTCTACCTATTCTATGTGAGAAAGAAATATTCAAAACATAGTCTGGGACAGTTGTGGGATGCGCTAGATTGAAAATTAAATGAATAAAACATTTTAAAAGCAATGAGGCTGATGCAACAGATCAGAAAGTTTAGCTTAAAATGTTGATAAACTATTAGGCTATTTCTTCACATTATAAGCACAGCAATGGACACACAGCAATACGCTATAAGCATGAATGTTCCAAAATGCAATCAATTAACAGGAAAACACCATTCTAAAAAGTGACCTCAAATGCGATTACGTATGTAATGCTTTATTATAAAAATGCATTTTATGGGGAAAATGATCTTCCTCAAACTTGAAACTCATGTGCCGCCTATGTATGCCAGTGCCGCCTATGTATTCCATGTATGCTCTACACCAGTTGTAAAGCGGATTAATGTTCTTAATTTTAAGAAGTTATTTGGCCACTTTAGTTGCTAGGCTACATGAGGTGTGTGACTATGATTTGAAAAAGTCAACAACAAAAAAGGAATGCGCTGTTTCTTGCCTTACAACACATGCTGGGCATCATTCACAAGTGAAAGGCTAATATTCAGACTATTCTTCATTTAATATTGTCTTTACATATACTAAATAATATATGTGTGAAATGAGTTTGGATTTAGAATGGACCATGATCATGCACCTGTCTCGAAACAGGAGCAGGGGAGAAGAATACATGTCATCTATGCACTTAAATAGCGAATGGAAGACGCTTTTACGTGGTTCATTTTCATGCCAGCCAGGTAAGCTATACTCCTGTTGTAAAGCGAAGCAATGTGCTTATTATTAGGAAAGTTGAAAAATAGAAAGCTGATGGGATCCTCCTCTTTTTAATAGAGACCATCACTCTGTTTTCTTACGAAATTCCATAGCTCATGGTCTCTCATGAAGTGTTTGATTTGATTTTCAATTACATTTGCATTGATGCCAGAGTGATTAGAGGGACAATAGAGTGCTGAGTGCCAAGCAGTTATGACCATCAGCAGCATCAGAGCTGGGAGAAGCCTAGTTAGCGTGACTAAACGGTCACATGGAAATTGACTGCGGTCATGACTAGTGACTGCCGGTGTGGCAGTAATACGGTCACCGTAACAGCCCTAGTCTGAACATTAAACCGGTGGCTGTCCATGGCTGGAAAGCAGCACCCTTCAACCGGACAAGGAAATTAAATGTAATATAGAATATTATCCAGCTCCAAGGAACAGTCTTCGACAGAGGTGCCGTTTTTTGTACAGTTGTATTCTTCCAGAAGATGTTGGTGGTTCCAAGGTAGGTCCTAGAGTCCAAAAGATGTTGGTGGTTCCATTGTGGAGATGGTTACTTGTATGTTCCTCTTAGTCCTAGAGAATCTAGGAGATGTTGCCAGTGAAGAGAAAAGGATCCGCATCACCATCAGGACCGGTAGGGACCTATGGAAGGACAGATGAGTTAAAGACAGATCACATTGGAGGGTCATTTTAGGTCACATTCCAGTATCTAAAGCTTGTATCAGAAGCTTGTTAAAACAGTAGTGAGATGACGTTTGGCACGGTCTCACCTGTGTTTGTCCATTCCAGTAGAATAAAGATGACTCTACAGACCCGTTCTCAGGAGGAAATCCTGGCATCAGACCTCCAGGAAGGAGGCTTTCTTCCAACCCCCTCTGACCCAGCATCAAGCTTCCTTCACTGGGATCACTACAGCTGCCATTTCCCCTGGTGCTCTGGGGAACCTGCTTGGGGCTGAGAAAGGGGCCTGGGAGCTGCTTCATGCCCAGGTACGGAGCCCCAGACCAGGCAGGGATAGCTCCTGTGTCCTTATCCGTCTGAGCTCCTCTGGATAGGGCGGGGATGGGGATGGAAGCTGGGGGGTAGGTTAGGTCAGGAATGGAGTCTTGGGGATAAGAGTTGGTAGATCTTGGGATTATGGATGCTTGAGGGTAAGTCATAAAGACTTTGGGGGCCTGGGTTGAGGAGCTGGTTCTACAGTCATTGGAAAGAGTGGGAGAGGGTCTGGGTCCATTGTTGTGAGTGGGGGCAGGTATGAGACCGTGTGATCTGCTTGGGGCAGTTGTAAGCTGGCTGGAGGGATTGGAGACACGTGGAGCCGTCTTGTCAAACATACAGCTGCCTGAGGGTGTGTGTGTGGTGTGTGTGAGTGTTTGAGTTCTGGATGCGTTATTGGACGGTATGTGTGTGCTGTGTTTGGGGTGTGTGTGACGATGTCCGTTTACCGGCTTTGCAGGAAAACCCTGTGGTATCTGCCGTGGTTGCCATTGTGTATGTTGCCGTGGCTGTTGCCAAGACTGCCTTGGGTCCTGATATGACAGACCTGGATAGGGCTGCCCTGAGAACTGCCTGTTTGCATCTCCAGTCTCAGAGTGGTATAACTCCAGGCTGGGCTGCATGGTTTGGTCAAAGGCCTCAGGGATATTGTTGTTAAAGTTTGGGAGAGGGACAGGGAGAGAGGTGTGGTTATTATGATTTATATTTTGGATGGAGGGTATCCAGGACTCTAGTTGGTTGATAGTATGAGATGTATGTGGGACCATTTGGTTGCCATGGAGATCCGCACCGCTTCCTTGAGTCCATTGCCCTGCAACGGTCTCAGCAGCTCTGGGTAGTGTGTTTGTGTTTACAGACCTCCGTGGCTCTCTCACAGTCCCAGGACTACACCCCAGCCCTTGCTCCACACCACCAACAACTCCATTTTCTAGCAACCTCTGCTCTCCAAAGCTGTTGAGGTTAGAGGTCATGTGTGGACCAGCCAACTGCCATTGGTTCTCACTGTGGGAGCCGTTCTCGCCATTGAACCCCTGGTTGCCTGGCAATATGGAACTCTGGGAGTGAGGGAACCCACGTAGTATGTTTTGATTGGCAGTGATGTGAGCAGAAAGTCTGTTGATTGGCTCAGTGCCCTGTCCCAAGCTGCCTATCACACATCCACCATCACGCTCTCTCATCAGAGCCTCCTCTACGTAGGAGAACACATCATTGGCTAAGATATCATACAGCTCACCCGTCACATCCTGCTGTTCCATGTTGATCCTGAGGAGAGTGCTCTCCCACTCCCTCAGCTCTGTCTCCTCCACCTCCAGCCCCTCCAAGCCCCCCGCCCCCATCTCCCCCAGGATCTCCCCCAGAGAGTCCATCATGGCCTGCGCTGTGGGGTCTCCCCTGCTGGGCCTCTGGGGCCCCTGGAGCTCCCCAGGGACACTCAGCAGAGCGTGGCTGTCCAGGAAGGCTCTCTCCAGGCCTGGGTCCTGGTCCTGGGGGAAGGCTGTGCCTAGGTTGGGGGAAAAGCCCTGGAGGTCCAGGTTAGGGTTAGCGTCCTGGGGCTGAGTATAAACAGAGCGGTCCTGACTGAGTAGGGACCCCAGGAGAGACGCAGGGTCCAGGGGCTTGTCCTCAGGGCTGGAGCCTGGGGGAGTGAGGCCAGGGGGGATGAGTGGTCCTGGAGGCATAACGGCAGTATCCAGAGAGGGACAGGACTCATACAGCAGAGCCTCCCCAGTGGCAAAGTTGAAGGGAAGCTGCATTCTCCGCTGACGCAGGTGCTCCTCGCCCTCTTCGTTTCTGTAGATGGGTGACAAAGGTCAAAGGTCACTAAAACATACCGTATGTAAGCGTATATAAATACCATGGAATGATACAACTATAACTGTTAGGGAGAGTAAATCTTAATATCAACAGTGGACTCACGTTAGGGCTTTCTGTCGAGCAATGATGAAGTCGGGTCTCCCTGCCTTGAAGACGACCCTGGCGTTGGCCTGAACCCACACCCACACACCTGCCTTAGCCAGCAGCCTGAAGATGGTGAAACCAGTCTCTCCTGTCTTTATCACTACAGAGAGATAGAGGAGAGAGAGAGAGAGAGAGAGGGAGTCAGAGTCTGCATCATAGTGAATGTTCGCTTGCGAAATAAAAGATAGAAGCTTTAATAAGATAAGGCTCAGATGTGTGTGTGTGTGTGTGTGTATGTGTAATGAGTAACTACAGTGTAACTCACTTTTGATGTGGTTGTCTGCGCAGTACATCATGTCAGCAGCATGGATGAACTGGTAACCTGAGCCTATAGTGACCAACTCTGTCTCAGAGTAACCCAGCACCACTTTACCTCTGGAGGGGAGAGAACAGACACACGTGCACAAACACGCACACACACACACACACACACACACACATAGCAAAAATATCTCTCAGGGAACAAACATTTGTCCTCTCAAGTTCCCTCTTTATAAGCCTCTGGGAGGGTACTGTGTTCCCAGTGGTGCTATGAGATGTGATGAAGGAGTACATTCAGAGTTTCCCTGTCGTAACGGTACCTAGTATCTATGCCCATGGGGGCGAAGTCGAGTCTGTGTTTGGTCTGGAAAATGAGTGTCTTGGTCCTGATCTCCATGACAGCTGGGGTCTGCATGGGTGTGGCGATGGCAAACAGGGCCAGCTGAGCGGGGACCGAGGCCCCGTCATCCCCCAGCCTTCCCTGGCCTCGAACATACTTTAGATGTCCCTGGAAGTTCAACGCCTAGAGGAGGGAGAGAGTGTTGTATACAATGAATCATTTGAATAGATTTTGGGAGAGTAGATTATGGACAATGTCCATGTCATTAATGGATTAAATGGATAATGTATTTATGTAATATATGGATCTATGGATTATATTTGATATATTAGTCATATCTATTTATTTTCATGCTGTCCTACCAGGAAGCCGGAGGAGTTGTCTAGGAGACAGCGGAAGCGACAGCAGAAGCTTCTCTCTAGGAAGGAGCTGTTCTCTTCAGGGATGTGTTGGGGCAGGTAGCTCATAGACTCACTGTGGGGCCTGCTGCTAGACTGGGTGGCTACAGAGGACATTACCATCAGATACATGTTTGAGATCTTTGGACTGTTCAATCAATAAATAACCAATCACTAAAAGAAACAGCATATTAAGAGGGCTGTGGCGAAAAGCTTGACATACGCATACTCAGGCTGACTGGCTCTACTGGCCTATTTCTATTTTGCCATGTTTATCTAAAGTGTTGGAAAAACTTGTCAATAATCAACTCTAGGATTGCCTATAGTATTCTCTCTGGTATGTAGTCTGGTTTACGCTCAGGTTATGGATGTGTTAGCCCAGAAACTCTAGACCCACTCCAATTTGCATACCGCACCAACAGATCCACAGATGCAATCTCTATCGCACTCCACACTGCCATTTCCCATCTGGACAAAAGGAACACCTATGTGAGAAGGCTATTCATTGACTACAGCTCAGCGTTCAACACCATAGTGCCCACGAAGCTCATCACTAAGCTAAGGACCCTGGGACTAAACACCTCCTTCTACAACTGGATCCTGGACTTCCTGACAGGCCGGCCCCAGGTGGTAAGGGTAGGTAACAACACATCCACCATGCTGATCATCAACACGGGGGCCCCTCAGGGGTGCTGCTCAGTCCCCTCTTGTACTCCCTGTTCACTCATGACTGCACGGCCAGGCACAACTCCAACACCATCATTAAGTTTGCTGATGACACAACAGTGGTAGGCCTGATCACCGACAACGATGAGACAGCCTATAGGGAGGTCAAAGACCTGACCGTGTGGTGCCAGGACAAAAACCTCTCCCTCAACGTGATCAAGACAAAGGAGATGATTGTGGACTATAGGAAAAGGAGGACCGAGCACGCCCCCATTCTCATCGACAAGGCTGTAGTGGAGCAGGTTGAGAGCTTCAAGTTCCTTGGCGTCCACATCACCAACAAACTAACATGGTCCAAGCACACCAAGACGATCGTGAAGAGGGCACGACAAAACTTATCCCCCTCAGGAGACTGAAAAGATTTGGCATGGGTCCTCGGATCCTCAAAAGGTTTTACAGCTGCACCATTAAGAGCATCCTGATGGGTTGCATCACTTCCTGGCATGGCAACTGCTCGGCCTCCGACCGCAAGGCACTACAGAGGGTGGTGCGTACAGCCCAGTACATCACCAGGGCCAAGCTTCCTGCCATCCAGGACCTCTATACCAGGCGATGTCAGAGGAAGGCCCTAAAAATTGTCAAAGACTCCAGCCACCCTAGTAATTGACTGTTCTCTCTGCTACCGCATGGCAAGCAGTGCCGAAGCGCCAAGTCTAGGTCCAAGAGGCTTCTAAACAGCTTCTACCCCCAAGCCATAAGACTCCTGAACAGCTAATCAAATGGCTACACAGAATATTTGTTATTTGCCCATTGCCCTTGATTCTAAGCAATGTTGTGCTGCTATTTTTATTGACTTGGCCAAAGCTTTTGATACGGTAGACCATTCCATTCTTTTGGGCTGGCTAAGGAGTATTAGTGTCTCTAAGGGGTCTTTGGCCTGGTTTGCTAACTACCTCTCTCAAAAGAGTGTATAAAGTCAGAACATCTGCTGTCTCAGCCACTGCCTGTCACCAAGGGAGTACCCCAAGGCTCGATCCTAGGCCCCACGCTCTTCTCAATTTACATCAACAACATAGCTCAGGCTCAGGTTCAGGAGTGGTTAAAAAAAATCACAGCATACACTTAAAATTAACCTTACAAATAGAAGTGTTGGGCGATTTGGAAAGCCACAGTCAGTCAGTCAATAAATAAATAAATAATATAATAATACTCGTAGGAAAGGTTTTCATCTTTAGCTCACAATCTGTGGATACTATACGATTAGAAAGGTTAAAAAATTATGTAAAACATCACAGCACAATTGAAAAATACATGGCACATTTAAACCAAACAAGGGTGGTCTATGGTGATAGGTTGGATGGGCTGAGAGTGGCTAATGGGTAGAATTAAAGAGCTTATGTTTGGTAATATATTATTGTTATGTGATTGCTTATATAAAAGTACCATGTATGCAAAATGTATACATAAAATGTATATGTAGCAGAAAAGCTGTAAAAAAAAACAGAAAGATATTTGTCCTCCAAAGAGGGGGGGTGGTGGTGGAAGGGTTAATACATAAATAAAAAACATAGCTCAGGCAGTAGGAAGCTCTCTCATTCATTTATATGCAGATGATACAGTCCTACACTCAGCTGGCCACTCCCCGGATTTTGTGTTAAACGCTCTACAACAAAGCTTTCTTAGTGTCCAACAAGCTTTCTCTACCCTTAACCTTGTTCTGAACACCTCCAAAACAAAGGTCATGTGGTTTGATAAGAAGAATGCCCCTCTCCCCACAGGTGTGATTACAACATCTGATGGTTTAGAGATTGAATTAGTCACCTCATACAAGTACTTGGGAGTATGGCTAGACGGTACACTGTCCTTCTCTCAGCACATACCAAAGCTGCAGGCTAAAGTTAAATCTAGACTTGGTTTCCTCTATCGTAATCACTCCTCTTTAACCCCAGCTGCCAAACTAATCCAGATTCAGATGACAGATGACCATCCTACCCTTGCTAGATTATGGAGACATAATTTATAGATCGGCAGGTAATGGTGCTCTCGAGCGGCTAGATGTTCTTTACCATTCGGCCATCAGATTTGCCACCAATGCTTCTTATAGGACACATCACTGCACTCTATACTCTTCTGTAAACTGGTCATCTCTGTATACCCGTCACAAGACCTACTGGTTGATGCATATTTATAAAACCCTCTTAGGCCTCCCTCTCCCAGATCTGAGATATCTACTGCAGCCGTCATCCTCCATATACAACACCCGTTCTGCCAGTCACATTCTGTTAAAGGTCCCCAAAGCACACACATCCCTGGGTCGCTCGTCTTCTCAGTTCGCTGCAGCGACTGGACAGTTGTGGCTGATTTGCGTGATGTATTGTTGTCTTTACCTTCTTGCCCTTTGTGCTGTTGTCTGTGCCCAATAATGTTTCTACCATGTTTTGTGCTGCTACCATGTTGTGTTGCTACCATGTTGTTGTCACTTTGTGTTGCTACCATGCTGTGTTGTCATGTATTGCTGCCTTGCTATGTTGTTGTCTTAGGTCTCACTTAATGTAGTGTTGTGCTGTCTCTCTTGCCGTGATGTGTGTTTGGTCCTTTATTTATATATAAACTCAGCAAAAAAAGAAACGTCCCTTTTTCAGGACCCTGTCTAATTCGTAAAAATCCAAATAACTTTACATATCTTCATTGTAAAGGGGTTAAACACTGTTAACCATGCTTGAACATGCACCTGTGGAACCGTAGTTAAGACACTAACAGCTTACAGACAGTAGGCAATTAAGGTCACAGCTATGAAAACTTAGGACACTAAAGAGGCCTTTCTACTGACTCTGAAAAACACCAAAAGAAAGATGCCCAGGGTCTCTGCATTTGTGTGAACGTGCCTTATGCATGCTGCAAGGAGGCATGAGGATTGCAGATGTGGCCAGGGCAATAAATTGCAATGTCCGTACTGTGAGACGCCTAAGACAGCGCTACAGGGAGACAGGATGGACAGTTGATCATCCTCGCAGTGACAGACCACGTGTAACAACACAGGATTGGTACATCCGAACATCACACCTGCAGGACAGGTACAGGATGGCAACAACAACTGCCTGAGTTAAACAAGGAACGCACAATCCCTCCATCAGTGCTCAGACTGTCCGCAATAGGCTGAGAGAGGCTGGACTGAGGGCTTGTAGGCCTGTTGTAAGGCAGGTCCTCACCAGACATCATCAGCAACAACGTCGCCTATGGGAACAAACCCACCGTCGATGGACCAGACAGGACTGGCAAAAAGTGCTCTTCACTGACAAGTCGCGGTTTTCTCTCACCAGGGGTAATGGTCGGATTTGCGTTTATCGTTGAAGGAATGAGCGTTACACCGAGGCTTGTACTCTGTATAGGGATCGATTTGGAGGTGGAGGGTCCGTCATGGTCTGGGGTGGTGTGCCACAGCATCATCGGACCGAGCTTGTTGTCATTGCAGGAAATCTCAACTCTGTGCATTACAGGGAAGACATCCTCCTCCCACATGTGGCACCCTTCCTGCAGGCTCATCCTGACATAACCCTCCAGCATGAAAATGCCACCAGCTATACTGCTCTTTCTGTGCGTGATTTCCTGCAAGACAGGAATGTCAGTGTTCTGCCATGGCCAGTGATGAGCCAGGATCTCAATCCCATTGAGCACGTCTGGGACCTGTTGGATCGGAGGGTGAGGGCTAGGGCCATTGCCCCCAGAAATGTCCGGGAACTTGCAGGTGCCTTGGTGGAAGAGTGGGGTAACATCTCACAGCAAGAACTGGCAAATCTGGTGCAGTCCATGAGGAGGTGATGCATTGCAGTACTTAATGCAGCTGGTGGCCACACCAGATACTGACTGTTACTTTTTGATTTGATCCCCCTTTGTTCAGGGACACATTATTCAATTTCTGTTAGTCACATGTCTGTGGAACTTGTTCACTTTATGTCTCAGTTGTTGAATCTTGTTCATACAAATATTTACACATGTTAAGTTTGCTGAAAATAAATGCAGTTGAGAGTGAGAGGAAGTTTCTTTTTTTGCTGAGTTTATATATACAGTTGAAGTCAGAAGTTTACATACACTTAGGTTGGAGTCATTAAAACTCGTTTTTCAACCACTCCACAAATTTCTTGTTAACAAACTACAGTTTTGGCAAGTTGGTTAGGACATCTACTTTGTGCATGACACAAGTAATTTTTCCAACAATTGTTTACAGACAGATTATTTCACTTACAATTCACTATATCACAATTCCAGTGGGTCAGAAGTTTACATACACTAAGTTGACTGTGCCTTTAAACAGCTTGGAAAATTCCAGAAAATTATGTCATGGCTTTAGAAGCTTCTCATAGGCTAATTGACATAATTTGAGTCAAATGGAGGTGTACCTGTGGATGTATTTCAAGGCCTACCTTCAAACTCAGTGCCTATTTGCTTGACATCGTGGGAAAATCAAAAGAAATTGGCCAAGACCTAAGAAAAAAATTTGTAGACCTCCACAAGTCTGGTTCATCCTTGGGAGCATTTTCCAAACGCCTGAAGGTACCATGTTCATCTGTACAAACAATAGTACGCAAGAATAAACACCATGGGACCACACAGCCATTATACCGCTCAGGGAAGAAGACGCGTTCTGTCTCCTAGAGATGAACGTACTTTGATGCGAAAAGTGCAAATCAATCCTAGAACAACAGCAAAGGACCTTGTGAAGATCCTGGAGGAAACAGGTACAAAGTATCTATATCCACAGTAAAACGAGTTCTATATCGACATAACCTGAAAGGCCGCTCAGCAAGGAAGAAGCCACTGCTCCAAAACTACCATAAAAAAGCCAGACCGGTTTGCAACTGCACATGGGGACAAAGATCGTACTTTTTGGAGAAATGTCCTCTGGTCTGATGAAACAAAAATAGAACTGTTTGGCCATAATGACCATCGTTATGTTTGGAGGAAAAAGGGGGAGGCTTGCAAGCCTAAGAACACCGTCCCAACCGTGAAGCACGGGGGTGGCAGCATCATGTTGAGAAGGTGCTTTGCTGCAGGAGGGACTGGTGCACTTCACAAAATAGATGGCATCATGAGGAGGAAAATGTCAGGAATTGTGAAAAACTGGCTAAGGTGTATGTAAACTTCCAACTTCAACTGTATGTATATATATATATATATATTATATATAATATTTTTTTATCCCCCGTCCCCGCAGGAGGCCTTTTGCTAGGCTGTCATTGTAAATAATAATTTGTTATTAACTGACTTGCCAAGTTAAATAAAGGTTCAATAAAATAAATAAATAAATATACTGAACATACCATCTGGTCCGGCCTCTGAGTCGGTCTGGTTGGGCTTGAGGGTGAAGGGAAGCTGACACCTGAACATGGCTCTGTCATCCATGTGTATCAGCTCATACACACACTGGTGCACCACATCAGACTGGACAGAAATATACCGTACCAGTCAAAGGTATTGACACACCTACTCATTCAAGGGGTTTTCTTTATTTTTACTATTTTCTACATTGTAGAATAATAGTGAAGATATCAACACTATGAAATAACAAGTATGAAATCATGTAGTCACCAAAAGTGTTAGTGTTAAACAAATCAAAATATGTTTTATATTTGAGATTCTTCAAAGTAGCCACCCTTTGCCTTGATGACAGCTTTGTACACTCTTGGCATTCTCTCAACCAGCTTCACGAGGAATGCTTTTCCAACAGTCTTGAAGGAGTTCCCAGATATGATGAGCACTTTTTGGCTGCTTTTCCTTCACTCTGCGGTCCAACTCATTCCAAACCATCTCAATTGGGTTGAGGTCGGGTGATTGGGGAGGCCAGATCATCTGATGCAGCAGTCCATCACTCTCCTTCTTTGTCAAATAGCCCTTACACAGCCTGGAGGTGTGTTGGGTCATTGTCCTGTTGAAAAACAAATGATAGTCCCACTAAGCACAAACCTGATGGGATGGCGTATCGCTGCAGAATGCTGTGGTAGCCATGCTGGTTAAGTGCGCCTTGAATTCTAAATAAATCACTGACAGTGTCACCAGCAAAGCACCCCCATACCATCACACCTCCTCCTCCATGCTTCACGGTGGGAACCACACATGCAGATACCATCTGTTCACCTACTCTGCGTCTCACAAAGATACGGCTGTTGGAACCAAAAATCTTAAATTTAGACTCATCAGACCAAAGAACAGATTTCCACCGATCTAATGTCCATTGCTCGTGTTTCTTGGCCCAAGCAAGTCTCTTCTTATTATTGGTGTCCTCTAGTAGTGGTTTCTTTGCAGCAATTCGACCATGAAGGCCTGATTGACGCAGTCTCCTCTGAACAGTTGATGTTGAGATTTGTCTGTTACTTGAACTCTGTGAAACATTTATTTGGGCTGCAATTTCTGAGGCTGGTAACTCTAATGAACTTATCCTCTGCAGCAGAAGTAAATCTGGGTCTTCCTTTCCTGGGGCGATCCTCATGAGAGCCAGTTTCATCATAGCGCTTCATGGTTTTTGCGACTGCACTTGAAGAAAATGTAAAAGTTCTTGAGATTTTCTGGGTTGATTGACTTTCATGTCTTAAAGTAATGATGGACTGTTGTTTCTCTTTGCTTATTTCAGCTGTTCTTGCCATAATATGGACTTGGTCTTTTACCAAATAGGGCTATCTTCTGTATACCATCCCTACCTTGTCACAACACAACTGATTGTCTCAAATGCATTAAGGAAAAAAAATCCACAAATGATCTTAACAAGGCTCACCTGTTAATAGAAATGCATACCACCTTATGAATCTGGTTGAGAGAATGCCTATAGTGTGCAAAGCGGTCATCTAGGCAAAGGGTGGCTACTTTGAGGAATATAAAATACACTGCTCAAAAAAATAAAGGGAACACTTAAACAACACAATGTAACTCCAAGTCAATCACACTTATGTGAAATCAAACTGTCCACTTAGGAAGCAACACTGATTGACAATAAATTTCACATGCTGTTGTACAAATGGAATAGACAACAGGTGGAAATTATAGGCAATTAGCAAGACACCCCCAATAAAGGAGTGGTTCTGCAGGTGGGGACCACAGACCACTTCTCAGTTCCTATGCTTCCTGGCTGATGTTTTGTTCACTTTTGAATGCTGGCGGTGCTTTCACTCTAGTGGTAGCATGAGACGGAGTCTACAACCCACACAAGTGGCTCAGGTAGTGCAGCTCATCCAGGATGGCACATCAATGCGAGCTGTGGCAAGAAGGTTTGCTGTGTCTGTCAGCGTAGTGTCCAGAGCATGGAGGCGCTACCAGGAGACAGGCCAGTACATCAGGAGACGTGGAGGAGGCCGTAGGAGGGCAACAACCCAGCAGCAGGACGGCTACCTCTGCCTTTGTGCAAGGAGGAGCAGGAGAAGCACTGCCAGAGCCCTGCAAAATGACCTCCAGCAGGCCACAAATGTGCATGTGTCTGCTCAAACGGTCAGAAACAGACTCCATGAGGGTGGTATGAGGGCCCGACGTCCACAGGTGGGGGTTGTGCTTACAGCCCAACACCGTGCAGGACGTTTGGCATTTGCCAGAGAACATCAAGATTGGCAAATTCGCCACTGGCGCCCTGTGCTCTTCACAGATGAAAGCAGGTTCACACTGAGCACGTGACAGACATGACAGAGTCTGGAGACGCCGTGGAGAACGTTCTGCTGCCTGCAACATCCTCCAGCATGACCGGTTTGGCGTTGGGTCAGTCATGGGGGGGTGGCATTTCTTTGGGGGGCCGCACAGCCCTCCATGTGCTCGCCAGAGGTAGCCTGACTGCCATTGGGTACCGAGATGAGATCCTCAGACCCCTTGTGAGACCATATGCTGGTGCGGTTGGACCTGGGTTCCTCCTAATGCAAGACAATGCTAGACCTCATGTGGCTGGAGTGTGTCAGCAGTTCCTGCAAGAGGAAGGCATTGATGCTATGGACTGGCCCGCCCGTTCCCCAGACCTGAATCCAATTGAGCACATCTGGGACATCATGTCTCGCTCCATCCACCAACGCCACGTTGCACCACAGACTGTCCAGGAGTTGGCGGATGCTTTAGTCCAGGTCTGGGAGGAGAGCATGCCCATGCCCAGGTGTTGTAGGGAGGTCATACAGGCACGTGGAGGCCACACACACTACTGAGCCTCATTTTGACTTGTTTTAAGGACATTACATCAGTTGGATCAGCCTATAGTGTGGTTTTCCACTTTAATTTTGAGTGTGACTCCAAATCCAGACCTCCATGGGTTGATAAATTGGATTTCCATTGATTATTTTTGTGTGATTTTGTTGTCAGCACATTCAACTATGTAAAGAAAAAAGTATTTAATAAGATTATTTCTTTCATTCAGATCTAGGATGTGTTGTTTAAGTGTTCCCTTTATTTTTTAGAGCAAGATATATTTTGATTTGTTTAACACTTTTTTGGTTACTACATGATTCCATATGTGTTATTTCATAGTGTTGATGTCTTCACTATTATTCTACAATGTAGAAAATAGTAAAAATAAGAAAAACCCTTGAATGAGTAGGTGTGTCCAAACTTTTGACTGGTACTGTGTACAATACTAAACACATTAATAGCCGGAGTGATATTCAGAATCCTCAAAGTCCAGTTAGTCCTAAATTATGAGATAGAAAGCAGCCTGAGTTGTCAAAATCCTATAATCAATAATCCTACAGTGCCTAAGGAAAGTATTTAGACCCCTTGACTTTTACCACATTTTGTTACGTTACAACCTTATTCTAAAATTGATTAAATCTATCTTTCTTCATCAATCTACACACAATACTCATAAGGACAAAGCGAAAACAGGTTTTTATTTAAAAAAAATTAAAACAGAAATACCTTAGCTACATAAGTATTCAGATCCTTTGCTATGACACTCGAAATTGAGCTCAGGTCCATCCTGTTTCCATTGATCATCCTTGAGATGTTTCTACAACTTGATTGGAGTCCACGTGTAGTAAATAAATTCAATTGATAGGATATGATTTGGAAAGGCACACAGTCTATATAAGACGGTCCTGTCTATATAAGGTCCCACAGTTGGCAGTGCGTGTCAGAGTAAAATCCAAGCAATGAGTTCGAAGAAATTGTCCGTAGAGCTCCGAGACAGGATTGTGTCGAGGCACAGATCTATGGAACGGTAGCAAAACATTTCTTCAGCATTAAAGGTCCCCAAGATCACAGTGGCCTATATCATTCTTAAATGGTAGAAGTTTGGGACCACCAAGACTCTTCCTAGAGCTGACTGCCGGGCCAAACTGAGCAATCCGGGGAGAAGGGCCTTGGTCAGGGAGGTGACCAAAAACCTGATGGTCACTCTGACAGAGCTCCAGAGTACCTCTGTGGAGATGGGAGAACCTTCCAGAAGGACAACCATCTCTGCAGCACTCCACCAATCAGGCCTTTATGGTAGAGTGGCCAGACGGAAGCCACTCCTCAATAAAAGGCACATGACAGCCCTCTTAGAGTTTGCCAAAAAGCACCTAAAGGACTCTCAGACTATGAGAAACAAGATTATCTGGTCTGATGAACCCGCGAATTAACTCTTTGGCCTGAATGCCAAGCGTCATGTCTGGAGGAAACCTGGCACCATGAAACATGATGGTGGCAGCATCATGCTGTGGGGATGTTTTTCAGCGGCAGGGACTGGGAGACTAGTCAGGGTCGAGGGAAAGATGAACGGAGTAAAGTACAGAGAGATCCTTGACGAAAACCTGCTCCAGTGCGCTCAGGACCTCAGACTGGGGCGAAGGTTCACCTTCCAACAGGACACCGACCCTAAGCACACAGCCAAGTCAACGCAGGAGTGGCTTCGGGACAAGTCTATGAATGTCCTTGAGTGGCCCAGCCAGAGCCCGGACTTGAACCCGATCAAACATCTCTGGAGAGACCTGAAAATAGCTTTGCAGCGACACTCCCCATCCAACCTGACAGCTTGAGAGGACCTGCAGAGAAGAATGGGAGAAACTCCCCAAAAAGAAGACTGGAGGCTGTAATCGCTGCCAAAGGTGCTTCAACAAAGTACTGAGTAAAGGGTCTAAATACTTATGTAAATGTGATATTTCAGTTTTGTATTTTTTAATGTAAATTTTTTTTGCTTTGTCATTATGGGGTATTGTGTGTAGATTGATATTTAATCCATTTTAGAATAAAGCTGTAATGTAACAAAATTTTGAAAAAGTCAAGGGTTCTGAATACTTTCTGAATGCACTGTATAAGCATAATCAATAAGTAATAATCATGTTGTACCTGGTGGAACCCCAGGTAGTCCTGGATGGTTGGAGAAGCGTAGAAGATAGAGCCATCAGTGTTGACCACCAGGACAAAACCATTCAGAGCCTACAGAGAGAGAGAGCACATGAGAAACCCATTCACACACACACATATATTCATGCACACATACGCACGTACACACACACCACACATACACACACAAGCATGGACACAAACAACCATTGTAATCCTAGGGTGGACCGTCTAAGCATTTTTTGGGGTAGTCAAAGTCCAAACAGTGTAAAACGTTTGGTAAAAAGCTTTCAGTGTAAACTTAAATGACTAAAATCAGATATAAAGTATGTGGAACAGATAATGGATCTACATATATTTTTAGAATATAATCTTTGTGAACTAACAATCATCAAAATAAAATAAAAGTCAGGGAAATATGAAAATGATCAAAACAATTAATTTAGCAGTACTAATTTTGTTATGTTTGAGCAGACGAACACAGCAATAGCCATGGCAAAATGCATGAAATTACCTTTATAACTGCAAAATCCTGTCTCAGCATCATGGCAAAATATGTCAAATTACAGGAAATTACCTTCTCTCAGATGCATAGCAAAATGTGTAGAATTGTAGGAAATGTGCTTTAAAATGCAAAGATTTCTCTACACCGCCAAGATGGGCGTCTCTAAAATGCTAAAATACAATTTAGCCGCACCGACAGCCAACTGCGCTCATTGCCACGCCCCCTGTCACACCCCCACCTAAGCCACTTTTTGATGCAGAAAAACCCTACACACACACACACACACACACACACACACACACACACACACTGTATACCTGCAGCAGTAGGTTTCCCTCGGAGAGGCTGACTCCGTCTATAGAAGTGGCTGTCCGTCCGTTCCTCCAGTTCCCACTGAGGGGGGGGGCGGGCCACTCACACTTCTTCTGGAGGGTCGCTGGAACACAGGAGAGGAGAACATGGCTTAGTTCTTAGTCCTTAGATTCACTTCTTAGTCCTTAGATTTACTTCTAGGTTCTTGGATTTACTTCTTAGTTCTTAGATTCACTTCTTAGTCCTTAGATTTACTTATTTGTTCTTAGTCCTTAGCAGTGTTTCCGCTGCAATCAATGCCGCCACGCCCCCAAAATATGGAACATGAAAAAATAGTACCTCTTATAACAGCTAATGGACAATGCCATGGCGATGGTAACTGGACTAATCTAATGTCACAGAAAATGTAACTGAAAAAAGGATTGTGTATTTTTGAAGATGCTGGAACAGTCCACATTTACTTTCCCTCTGCAATCAAAACAAGTAATGACTATAAAAACCAGACAACCCCATAGTAGAATAGTTTATCTATTTACCTAATCGGCATGCTGTTGTGTGTTCTATGCGAGATAAATATTCCTCTCGATGGCGCATTTAAGTTACGAGTGCCATAGGGAGGGAATTCCCAGAATCGAATTTAGTCTGATCAAGACAAAGGAGATGATTGTGGACTACAGGAAAAAGAGGACCGAGCATGCCTCCATTCTCATCGACGGGGCTGCAGTGGAGCAGGTTGAGAGCTTCAAGTTCCTTGGTGTCCACATGACCAACAAACTAGCATGGTCCAAACACACCAAGACAGTCGTGAAGAGGGCACGACAAAGCCTATTCACCCTCAGGAGACTGAAAAGATTTGGCTTGGGTCCTCAGATCCTCAAAAGGTTCTACAGCTGCACCATCAAGAGCATCCTGACTGGTTGCATCACTGCCTGGTATGGCAACTGCTCGGCCTCCGTACATCACTGGGGCCAAGCTTCTTGCCATCCAGGACCTCTATACCAGGCGGTGTCAGAGGAAGGCCCTAAAAATTGTCAAAGACTCAAGCCACCCTAGTCATGGACTGTTCTCTCTGTACCGCACGACAAGCGTTAGCGGAGCGCCAAGTCTAAGTCACTGCCAAGTGTAAGAGGAGACCTTGAAAATTTTAGCCCTTCGGCTGCTGCCATAGAAGTGCCCATCCAAGAAGGCTCAAGGTCATTGGCCACAGATAAAATGACGTCAAATCACATGATATGTACCGTAGCTTTGATTGGACTGATCATGTCAACATCATATTTCCACAATCTTAGCTAGCAGTCATCATCATGAATCAGGTCGACAATCTACTGGCAAATACTTTTTAATCCTTGTCATATGAAGAGAAATAATGAAGGGAAATTATAGATGAAACGTATCGGTGCAAATCGGCCATTGGACATAAACATTACACAACAAGTTGGAAATCGTAAATTCAACAAGTGGTTTGGAAGGAATCAGCGACAGTGGCTCTTTGGTTCCAAGTCTGGGATTAAGGGGCTCTTTTCCAAATACAAAATGATAAAACATTCAACATTGGCCATGCTGTCAATGAAGGATGATTTGTGCCACACTCAAAACAACTGTTAACTCTGAGGACCACCGCGCCACCTTCCTGTTCAAGTGAGCACAGCATGAACAATGTGAGTCCAAAAATGTATTGTATGCTGCTTCATAAATGATGTAATATGGCAGGGAGATATATATACTGTATACAGTCGTGGCCAAAAGTTTTGGGAATGATACAAATATTAATTTTCACAAAGTCTGCTGCCTCAGTTTGTATGATGGCAATTTGCATATACTCCAGAATGTTATGAAGAGTGATCAGATGAATTGCAATTAATTTCAAAGTCCCTCTTTGCCATGCAAATGAACTGAATCCCCCCCAAAAATGTCCACTGCATTTCAGCCCTGCCACAAAAGGACCAGCTGACATCATGTCAGTGATTCTCTCGTTAACACAGGTGTGAGTGTTGACGAGGACAAGTCTGGAGATCACTCTGTCATGCTGATTGAGTAACAGACTGGAAGCTTCAAAAGGAGGGTGGTGCTTGGAATCATTGTTCTTCCTCTGTCAACCATGGTTATCTGCAAGGAAACACGTGCCGTCATCATTGCTTTGCACAAAAAGGGCTTCACAGGCAAGGATATTGCTGCCAGTAAGATTGCACCTAAATCAACCATTTATCGGATCGTCAACAACCTCAAGAAGAGCGGTTCAATTGTTGTGAAGAAGGCTTCAGGGCGCTCAAGAAAGTCCAGCAAGCGCCAGGACCGTCTCCTAAAGTTGATTCAGCTGCGGGATCGGGGCACCACCAGTACAGAGCTTGCTCAGGAATGGCAGCAGGCAGGTGTGAGTGTATCTGCACGCACAGTGAGGCAAAGACTTTTGGAGGATGGCCTGGTGTCAAGAAGGACAGCAAAGAAGCCACTTCTCTCCAGGAAAAACATCAGGGACATACTGATATTCTGCAAAAGGTACAGGGATTGGACTGCTGAGGACTGGGGTAAAGTCATTTTATCTGATGAATCCCCTTCCGATTGTTTGGGTCATCCGGAAAAAAGCTTGTCCAGAGAAGACAAGGTGAGCGCCCTCATCAGTCCTGTGTCATGCCAACAGTAAAGCATCCTGAGACCATTCATGTGTGGGGTTGCTTCTCAGCCAAGGGAGTGGGCTCACTCACAATTTTGCCTAAGAACACAGCCATGAATAAACAATGGTACAAACACATCCTCCGAGACCAACTTCTACCAACCATCCAGGAACAGTTTGGTGACAAACAATGCCTTTTCCAGCATGATGGAGCACCTTGCCATAAGGCAAAAGTGATAACTAAGTGGCTCGGGGAACAAAACATCAATATTTTGGGTCCATGGCCAGGAAACTCCCCAGACCTTAATCCCATTGAGAACTTGTGGTCAATCCTCAAGAGGCGGTGGACAAACAAAAACCCACAAATTCTGACAAACTCCAAGCATTGATTATGCAAGAATGGGCTGCCATCAGTCAGGATGTGGCCCAGAAGTTCATTTATTGCAGACATCTTGGAAAAGAAGGGTCAACACTGAAAATATTGACTCTTTGCAACAACTTCATGTAATTGTCAATAAAAGCCTTTGACACTTATGAAATGCTTGTAATTATACTTCAGTATTCCATAGTAACATCTGACAAAAATATCTAAAGACACTGAGCAGCAAACTTTGTGGAAATTAATATTTGTGTCATTCTCAAAACTTTTAGCCACGACTGTATATATACTGTAGCTAAGAAAGTAATACTAAGTGTATGTTGTGTAGAAAGATGTTAGTAGCCCATGTGCCTCACCCTAATAATTTGGCCTATTTACCCCTCTTAGTTTTCGCCTACTGTTCTAACTGTAGCCTATAACTTGTTTTAGAGAAATGTAATCATTCAATATTGTAAGAGCTTTCATTGTCTGCTTATATGCCCCCTTTATTTATCCTATGGTTCTGACTTGGTGTACAGGGAGAATACTGTAAGAATGGCCCATGTTCTGAATTCTGTCCCTGTACATTTCAAAAGTGCTAAACAAATAATTATATTGACTAACGTTACATCCGTCCTAGCTCACTCATTAATTAATGTCTTAATCAAAATTACGGATTGCCTCTTATCCACTCGTTGTCTCCCTGTGCCATAGTTTGTACATCTCAATTGTCATTCGAAACAACATTTGTTTAAACAAGTCAGCCATATCAGCTATGTTTTTAAAAGGCAGTAAATGAGGCTGAATGAACTGTTGATAGCCAGGTGTAGCAGTGGTAAGATGTTGGGACAGCTTTATGTAGGCCCTAACAGTTTGTGGGCACCGCTTGTCACTGTTATAGTGCAATTAATGTATTGTTTAGTGTTGTGTTGTGTAGTGGCTTTGCTGGCATGCATCCCACTTTTTTCTTTTTTGCCCCACCAAGATTTATATGCTAAAATCGCCACTGGTTACATTTATTAAGTAGGCTACTCAAACTTTTACCAGCCGCATCGGTTTACACTTTATATGGCCTGTGTATGTTATAATAAACGAAAGCTTCAAATAATTAACTGAATTATCTAAAACAAATAGGCCTACCTGCTTGCACTATGTGCAGGCTGTGTAACCATCTACCCCGTTGTTGTCCTTCCAAACTGGGGATTGCCCTCGCGCAGCACCTGTTGCCACAATGATGTTGTAGCCTCTTCACTGATCATAACCTTTCTTTTTATTTCTCCGGTAAGGCCTATGTTGGCCATTTTAGCGTGAGCTAGGCTATCCAGTGAAGTTGGCCATTTTAGCGTGAGCTAGGCTATCCAGTGAAAGTGAACTTGGCAACATGTCTTATTTTCACATGGGGAGAGGGAACATAAGCTCTGCGCGTGGACAAATTAGAATGTTTTAGCACCACACAAATAAGGGACAGTTCACGGCTCCACACACTCACTCTTAAAACTTCTTAAGGCTAGGGGGCAGTATTTTGACATCCGGATGAAAAGCGTGCCCAAAGTAAACTGCATGTTACTCAGGCCCAGAAGCTAGGATATGCATATAATTGGTAGATTTGGATAGAAAACACTCTAAAGTTTCTAAAACTTGAATATTGATATTCCTGTAGTTTGAATTTGGCACGCTGCCATTTCACTGGATATTGTCAAATCGATCCCGCTAAAGGGATTGGCGCGTGAAGGGATCCATAAGAGGTTTTAATACATGTGTGGCTGGTAGCCTTAGGTCTGCCTCACCGCGCACAGAATGGAATTCGCAACACAACAAGCTCCTGGGTTATTAAAAAGTGTATTATCTTGATTTAATAATTTTACACATTTACAAATAATGAGGAAACACTGGTCCTCAGATTTAGTTCTTAGTCCTTAGATTTAGTTGTAGTGTACAGTCCACACCATAGACAGAGAGGAGACAGGACTGTCTGGAGCCTTTGTGAGCCAGACCAAGACCCAACTCATGACAGCAAAACATACGGTTACCCAGAACAACACCAAGGCCTGCCAAAGACTGGGATGATGATTTCCACAGTCTTTAATAAATGTACTAGAACTGAGAGCTACTGTGATGTACAGCTTGGCATAAGCGCTATACTGTACATACATGTCACATCAAAGTGACAAGTCAATCATCATCAATTATCCTACATTACATTCTGCAAAGTCCTGAAAGACACAGACTTCATGGTTTTCTCATCAACAAACCACCCACACAGTCTACTCTACACAGACTGTAGGATAGATCCACACACAGTCAGAACGTCATTAAATTAATTAAACTAATCTCCACTGACCTTCAAGAGTCACTCACAGACAGACAGACAGACAGACAGACAGACAGACAGACAGACAGACAGACAGACAGACAGACAGACACTACATGAGATTTTTTTTCAGGCGTCCTGATGAGAGCAGATATGTGCTAGATGTCTCCACAGCCACATATTCTAGATTCCATGTTTCTGCTATTCTTAGGATGGTGGCTAACTACAGAGTACATACAGTACACTGATAATCATTATCATTGCATCCCTGATCATGGTTCACTGGGCAATTTCTGGAACAAACAGAGTATCAGTGACTTCCTGCAGGGCAAACACAAACATGTGTGCATGTACACACGCGCATACACACACAAACACACACAAACACCTGCAGCCATTCCATCTGTAAGTAGGACAACAGGACACAAAAGAAAGCAGAGAAAATGGTCAACGTTTCATATCAGCCATGTGTGTGTGTGTGTGTATGTATGTACAGTGTATGTATGTACAGTTGAAGTCGGAAGTTTACATACACCTTAGTCAAATACATTTAAAATCAGTTTTTCACAATTCTTGACAATTAATCCTAGTAAGAATTCCCTGTCTTAGGTCAGTTAGGATCACCACTGTATTTTAAGAATGTGAAATGTCAGAATAATAGTAGAGAGAATTATTTATTTCAGCTTTTATTTCTTTCATCACATTCCCAGTGGGTCAGAAGTTTACATACACTCAATTAGTATTTGGTAGCATTGCCTTTAAATTGTTTAACTTGGGTCAAACGTTTGGGTAGCCTTCCACAAGCTTCCCACAATAAGTTGGGTGAATTTTAGCCCATTCCTCCTGACAGAGCTGGTGTTACTGAGTCAGGTTTGTAGGCCTCCTTGCTCGCACACGCTTTTTCAGTTCTGCCCACAGATTTTCTATAGGATTGAGGTTAGGGCTTTGTGATGGCCACTCTAATACCTTGACTTTGTTTTCCTTAAGCCATTTTGCCACAACTTTGGAAGTATGCTTGGGGTCATTGTCCATTTGGAAGACCAATTTGCAAACAAGCTTTAACTTCCTGACTGATGTCTTAACCTCTCTGGGCTAGGTGGGACGATTATTTTGGACCAAACCTACATTTGTTATTGAAGTAGAAGTCCTGGGAGTGCATTCTGACGAAGAACATCAAAGGTAATCAAACTTTTCTAATAGTAAATCTGATTTTGGTGAAGGCTAAACTGGGTGGGTGTCTAAATAGCTAGCCCTGTGATGCCGGGCTATCTACTGAGAATATTGTAAAATGTGCTTTCACCGAAAAGCTATTTTAAAATCGGACATATCGAGTGCATAGAGGAGTTCTGTATCTAAAATTCTTAAAATAATTGTTATGTTTTTTGTGAACGTTTATCGTGAGTAATTTAGTAAATTCACCGGAGGTTTGCGGGGGGTATGCTAGTTCTGAACGTCACATGCTAATGTAAAAAAGCTGGTTTTTGATATAAATATGAACTTGATTGAACAAAACATGTATGCATTGTATAACATAATGTCCTAGGGTTGTCATCTGATGAAGATCATCAAAGGTTAGTGCTGCATTTAGCTGTCTTCTGGGTTTTTGTGACATTATATGCTAGCTTGAAAAATGGGTGTCTGATTATTTCTGGCTGGGTACTCTGCTGACATAATCTAATGTTTTGCTTTCGCTGTAAAGCACTCAATGAGCTGTACTCCACCATGAGCAAACAGGAAAACGCTCATCCAGAAGTGGCACTCCTAGTGGCTGGAAACTTAAATTAGTTTTACCAAATTTCTATCAGCATGTTAAATGTGCAACGAGAGGGAAAAAAACTCGAGGCCACCTTTACTCCACACACAGAGTCGAGTACAAAGCTCTCCCTCGCACTCCATTTGGCAAATCAGAATTATGGTCAATCCTCCTGATTCCTGCTTACAAGCAAAAATTTAAGCAGGAAGCACCAGTGACTAGATCAATAAAAAGTGGTCAGATGAAGCAGATGGCATTGAGGAGTACACCACATCAGTCATTGGCTTTATAAATAAGTGCATCGATGACGTCGTCCCCAAAGTGATCGTACGTACATACCACAACCAGAAGCCATGGATTACAGGCAACATCCACACTGAGCTAAAGGCTAGAGTTGCTGCTTTCAATGAGCGGGACTCTAACCTGGAAGCTTATAAGAAATCCCGCTATCCCCTCCGACAAACCATCAAACAGGCAAAGCATCAATACAGGACTAAGATCGAATCGTACTACACCAGCTCCGATGCTCGTTAGATGTGGCAGGGCTTGCAAACCATTACAAACTACAAAGGGAAGCACAGCCGAGAGCTGCCCAGTGACACAAGCCTACCAGACAAGCTAAACTACTTCTATGCTCGCTTCAAGGCAAATAACACGGAAACATGCATGAGAGCACCAGCTGTTCCGAACGACTGTTTGATCACGCTCTCCGCAGCAGATGTGAGTAAGACCTTTAAACAGGTCAACAGTCACAAGGATGCAGGGCCAGACGGATTACCAAGACGTGTACTGCGAGTATGCACTGACCAACTGGCAAGTGTCTTCACTGACATTTGCAACCTCTCCCTTTCTGAGACCACCATAGTCCCTGTGTCCAAGAACACTGCTTAAATGACTACCGACCAGTAGCACTCACATCAGTAGCCATGAAGTGCTTTGAAAGGCTGGTCATGGCTTACATCAACACCATTATCCCAGAAACCCTAGACCCACGCCAATTTGCATACCGTCCTAAGGGCTCACACTCAAAGAACTACAGGAGTACAGTCAGAGCCAGTCACACACACACACACACACACACACACACACACACACACACACACACACACACACACACACACACACACACACACACACACACACACACACACACACACACACGCCATTCCTTTCATGTGGTCCAGCCAGGTGTGTGTGTGACTGGCTCTGACTGTACTCCTGTAGTTCTTTGAGTGTGAGCCCTCCCTGTCTCCTAACTGGACCGGACCCTAAACTTAAGTAAACTCTGTGTATCTACAGTACTGTAGTGTAGTCTCTCCCCCTAATGTTTTAGTGTTGTCACAATACCAGCATTTTGACTTCGATACCGATACCAGGTTTAGTATGTGTGTGTGTATATAAACTGCAGTGTGTGTGTGTGTGTGTGTGTGTGTGTGTGTGTGTGTGTGTGTGTGTGTGTGTGTGTGTATAGAAATGTCCTCTCACTGTCAACTGAGTTTATTTTCAGCAAACTTAACGTGTGTAAATATTTGTATGAACATAACAAGATTCAACAACTGAGACATAAACTGAACAAGTTCCACAGACATGTGACTAACAGAAATTGAATAATGTGTCCCTGAACAAAGGACGGGGGTCAAATCATGCACAGAACGAGCAGTATGGCTGGTGGCATTGTCATGCTGGAGGGTCATGTCAGGATGAGCAAATTGAGCAAATTGTCAGTGAAGAGCACTTTTTGCCAGTCCTGTCTGGTCCAGCAACGGTGGGTTTGTTCCCATAGGCGACGTTGTTGCCGGTGATGTCTGGTGAGGACCTGCCTTACAACAGGCCTACAAGCCCTCAGCCTCTCTCAGCCTATTGCAGACAGTCTGAGCACTGATGGAGGGATTGTGCGTTCCTGGTGTAACTCGGGCAGTTGTTGTTGCCATCCTGTACCTGTCCCGCAGGTGTGATGTTTGGATGTACCGATCCTGTGCAGGTGTTGTTACACGTGGTCTGCCACTGCGAGGACAATCAGCTGTCCGTCCTGTCTCCCTGTAGCGCTTTCTTAGGTGTCTCGCAGTACGGACATTGCAATTTATTGCCCTGGCCACATCTGCAGTCCTCATGCCTCCTTGCAGCATGCCTAAGGCACATTCATGCAGATGAGCAGGGACCCTGGGCATCTTTCTTTTGGTGTTTTTCAGAGTCAGTAGAAAGGCCTCTTTAGTGTCCTAAGTTTTCATAACTGTGATCTTAATTGCCTACCATCTGTAAGCTGTTAGTGTCTTAACAACCGTTCCACAGGTGCATGTTCATTAATTGTTTATGGTTCATTGAACAAGCATGGGAAACTGTGTTTAAACCCTTTACAATGAAGATCTGTGAAGTTATTTGGATTTTTACGAATTATCTTTGAAAGGCAGGGTCCTGAAAAAGGGCCGTTTCTTTTTTTGCTGAGTTTATACACACACACACACACACACACACACACACACACACACACACACCTGCCATCCCTTTCATGTGGTCCAGCCAGGTGTGTGTGTGTGCGTGTGTGTGTAGATGACTGGCTCTGACTGTACTCCTGTAGTCATTTGAGTGTAAGCCCTGCCTGTCTCCCGACTAACCTAACTACACAATTTGTCCTCCTGCCCTGTCATGTCCTCCCCTGTCTTGCCCTGCTCTGTCCTGTCCTCCCTTGTCCTTTCTAGGGTCGCAAAGGGAGGGTATATTACTGGAAACTTTCTAAATTTACCAGTAAACTACCAGAATTTTGTTATCTTTCAAGGATTTCATATAATCTATCACATGCCATCTAGTGGCCATTATGGGTACTTCAGATTATCACAGGTGTCTGTAATTATCTCTGGTTCTCTGTGTGGCCTTATCACATGTCAATTATATGAAATAATTAAATAAGATGATTTTACAAAAACATTTTAGCTGTAGCCTGTGTGTGTCTCTGAGTGTGGTTTCTGCTTATCACCCAAACAGGCCAGTTTCACACATCCTGCTTCTCTTTCCTGACCACAGTGGCTGCTAGGGACCGATATCAGCCACCATTTTGGTTCTAGGGTCAAGGTTAGGGTTTGGGTCGGAAACATTATCAGCGCTCAGAAAGGGAGGAACTTCGTGGATAGAACAGCATGTCTATTTTTGTGAGAAACAGATTTTGACTTCTGCCTCCCTTAAAGACACAGAAACACACACACACACACACACACACACACACACACACACACACACACACACACACACAGAGAGAGAGAGTTGGTGATAAACATTGGTAGGTTAATAGATGAGTTCCCTCTGTACAATGTACCGGCACTTTGAAGACTTGGTATAACAGAGGTAGACCAGTCAAGTCCTGGTAACTGAGGCAGCTGAGGCAGTTGTGACAGTCAGCGTGCACTAGACCAGAGCATGCAGATATCAGGAGAGGAAAAATGTTGGGGAAAATCAATAGCCAAGTCACAAAGAAAAATGGGTTGCACATTGACCTAAAGGAGAATTTAGCTTTTTTTTACAACCAAATATATTTTATATTTTATATTAAAATACAAGTAGTTGAAATCTGTATTACACTTAACAGAGCTTGCACTTATCAGTTGACTGTACATTTAACAATATCCAATCAATTAGAGGAGTGTACAAGTGAACCACTCACTCCAGAGGAAACCAATGGTTAGGTAGGCGAGAGTTAGGTTAATGACTGGACTGACTGGGATTCAACCCAGCTCCCTCACCCCCTTCCTCAGCTCTCCCTCCCTCACCCCTCCTTATCAACAAACACAGGAAACAGGCCTGATGATCAGCCAGCCAGCCAAGCCATTGCACACACAGCAGCACCAAAAGCCTGATAAACACATCTGATTGGCCCTGGAGGCTGTAACATCATAAACAAGCAGGAAGTGACTGTAACCAGTGGGCTACAACAAAAACAACATCATAATGATGTTTCAGTCCCAAAACAACTGCAGATCTGGGGAACTGGATAGGTATAAGCTAAGGCTCCCTGTTGTTATGGGGAGAGAGAGTAACCACAGTTACCAACACTAGGCGATGTGGACAGCCTCACCTGGGGCTTATGCCCAAGGGTGCCATGTATATAGAGCAGTCCGATAGAAATGTGTTATCTAAAAGATATATGGTACTCAGAATAACAAATCCTATCAGCTCTATAATGTAAATTTCGATCTGCAATGTTTCTGATCTAAACATTGGTTGCAACTCACTGACTAAGACCATGCATTAAATCCCAAACCTTGAGTCCACTAAGTATACATGAAGGCCTGTCTGTTTGTTACCCGGCCTTATCAAATAGATGTGTGTCTGGGCCGTATTCACCTCTCAACACTCTCTCCACAGGGACATCTGCTGAGGGAGAGACATCATACACACACAGACAAACTGACTGCAAACAAGAGAGTCTTTAAAGAGCTGAAAATACCCATATATATATATATATATATATATATATATATATATATATATATATATATATATATACAGTTGAAGTCGGAAGTTTACACACACCTTAGCCAAATACATTTAAACTGAGTTTTTCACAATTCCTGACATTTAATCCCAGTAAAAATTACCTGTCTTAGGTCAGTTAGGATCACCACTTTATTTTAAGAATGTGAAATGTCAGAATAATAGTAGAGAGAATGATTTATTTCAGCTTTTATTTCTTTCATCACAATCCCAGTGGGTCAGAAGTTTACATACACTCAATTAGTGTTTCGTAGCACTGCCTTTAAATTGTTTAACTTGGGTCAAATGTTTCGGGGAGCCTTCCACGAGCTTCCCACAATAAGTTCAGTGAATTATGGCCCATTCCTCCTGACAGAGCTGGTGTAACTGAGTCAGGTTTGTAGGCCTCCTTGCTCGCACATGCTTATTCAGTTCTGCCCACACATTTTCTATAGGATTGAATTCAGGGCTTCGTGCTGGCCACTCCAATACCTTGACTTTGCCACAACTTTGGAAGTATGCTTGGGTTCATTGTCCATTTGGAAGACCAATTTGCGCATTGGCACATTCATGCAGATGAGCAGGGACCCTGGGCATCTTTCTTTTGGTGTTTTTCAGAGTCAGTAGAAAGGCCTCTTTAGTGTCCTAAGTTTTCATAACTGTGACCTTAATTGCCTACCGTCTGTAAGCTGTTAGTGTCTTAACGACCGTTCCACAGGTGCATGTTCAATAATTGTTTATGGTTCATTGAACAAGCATGGGAAACAGTGTTTAAACCCTTTACAATGAAGATCTGTGAAGTTATTTGGATTTTTACAAATTATCTTTGAAAGACAGGGTCCTGAAAAAGGGACGTTTCTTTTTTTGCTGAGTTTACATAGGCGTACAGAGGCCCATTATCAGCAACCATCACTCCTGTGTTCTAATGGCACGTTGTGTTAGCTAATCCAAGTTTAACATTTTAAAAGTCTAATTGATCATTAGAAAACCCTTTTGCAATTATGTTAGCACAGCTGAAAACTGTTGTCCTGATTAAAGAAGCAATAAAACTGGCCTTCTTTAGACTAGTTGAGTATCTGGAGCATCAGCATTTGCGGGTTCGATTACTGGCTCAAAATGGCCAGAAACAAAGACCTTTTTTCTGAAACTCGTCAGTCTATTCTTGTTCTGAGAAATGAAAGCTATTGCCAAGAAACTGAACATCTCATACAATGCTGTGTATTGCTCCCTTCACAGAACAGCTCAAACTGGCTCTAACTAGAATAGAAAGAGGAGTGAGAGGCCCCGGTGCACAACTGAGCAAGAGGACAAGTACATTAGTGTCTAGTTTTGAGAAACAAGTCCTCAACTGGCAGCTTCATTAAATAGTACCAGCAAAACACCAGTCTCAACGTCAACAGTGAAGAGGCGACTCCGGGATGCTGGCCTTCTAGGCAGAGTTCCTCTCGGTTATTGTTATCGGTTTCGGGTTTTTTGGCAAGGAAAATATCGGATATCGGTATCGGCCAAAAATGTCATATTGGTGCATCACTAGTTTACATACTGCTTTACTCATCTCATATGCATACTGTATTCTATTCTACTGTATTTTAGTCAATGTCACACCAACATTGCTCAATCTAATATTTATATATTTCTTAATTACATTCTTTGACTTTTAGATTACTGTGTATTGTTGTGAACTGTTAGATACTACTGCACTGTTGGAGCTAGGAACAGAAGCATTTCGCTACACCTGCAATAACATCTGCTAAATATGTATATGTGACCAACACAATTTGATTTAATTTCATTTGAGCAGCTGGGTCTGGGCAGGTGTGATGGCGATGGGGGTGTGAGCAGGTGGGTCTGGGAAGGGGTGATGTTGTGGATGTTGCTGTACATCTGTATGTTGTCTTGTGTATGTTTTGTAGTGTTAAAAAATATATGTTCGTATTTTTATATTTTATTGCTGTTGCATTGTTGAGAAGGAACCTGCAAGTAAGCATTTAATTGGACGGTGTATACCATGTGTATCCTGTAAATATGATTAATAAAACTTGAAACTGCAGTTTGAGATGGCACTGTACCCTGGCAATGTACGATAGACATGGGATGGCACTGTACCCTAGCAGTGTACCATAGACATGGGATGGCACTGTACCCTGGCAGTACCATAGATATGGGATGGCACTGTACCCTGGCAGTACCATAGACATGGGATGGCACTGTACCCTGGCAGTACCATAGACATGGGATGGCACTGTACCCTGGCAGTACCATAGACATGGGATGGCACTGTACCCTGGCAGTACCATAGACATGGGATGGCACTGTACCCTAGCAGTGTACCATAGACATGGGATGGCACTGTACCCTGGCAGTATACCATAGATATGGGATGGCACTGTACCCTGGCAGTATACCATAGATATGGGATGGCACTGTACCCTAGCAGTATACCGTAGACATGGGATGGCACTGTACCCTGGCAGTACCATAGACATGGGATGGCACTGTACCCTGGCAGTACCATAGACATGGGATGGCACTGTACCCTGGCAGTACCATAGACATGGGATGGCACTGTACCCTGGCAGTATACCATAGACATGGGATGGCACTGTACCCTGGCAGTATACCATATACAAGGGATGGCACTGTACCCTGGCAGTGTACCATAGACATGGGATGGCACTGTACGCTGGCAGTATACCGTAGACATGGGACGGCCTTCCCTGTGGCTCAGTTGGTAGAGCATGGTGTGTGCAACGCCAGCATGGTGTGTGCAACGCCAGGGTTGTGGGTTCGATTCCCACGAGGGGCCAGTACAAAAAAATGCATGAAATGAAATTAAATGTATGCATTCACTACTGTAAGTCGCTCTGGATAAGAGCGTCTGCCAAATGACTAAAATGTAAATAATAAAAAAATGGCACTGTAACCTAGCAGTATACCGTAGACATGCTCCTCACGGACAATTACTACAGCAAAAAAGACACACACACAGGGCTGATAAAAAGGTCCAGACACAAACACACACACAGACATCAACCGACATGCTGGAACAAATTTGGGTCAGAAGGATTCAGTGTCAACTCTCATTTCAATCTCTCTGCTCTCCTTTGAGTCAGACAGACAACAGACAGCTAGGCTTCAGCCACCTCAGACAGACAGCAGACAGCTAGGCTTCAGCCACCTCAGACAGACAACAGACAGCTAGGCTTCAGCCACCTCAGACAGACAGCAGACAGCTAGGCTTCAGCCACCTCAGACAGACAACAGACAGCTAGGCTTCAGCCACCTCAGACAGACAGCAGACAGCTAGGCTTCAGCCACCTCAGACAGACAACAGACAGCTAGGCTTCAGCCACCTCAGACAGACAACAGACAGCTAGGCTTCAGCCACCTCAGACAGACAACAGACAGCTAGGCTTCAGCCACCTCAGACAGACAACAGACAGCTAGGCTTCAGCCACCTCAGACAGACAGCAGACAGCTAGGCTTCAGCCACCTCAGACAGACAACAGACAGCTAGGCTTCAGCCACCTCAGACAGACAACAGACAGCTAGGCTTCAGCCACCTCAGACAGACAACAGACAGCTAGGCTTCAGCCACCTCAGACAGACAACAGACAGCTAGGCTTCAGCCACCTCAGACAGACAACAGACAGCTAGGCTTCAGCCACCTCAGACAGACAACAGACAGCTAGGCTTCAGCCACCTCAGACAGACAGCAGACAGCTAGGCTTCAGCCACCTCAGACAGACAACAGGACATAGACATGGAAACTACACAACCATTCACCATACAGATCCTTAAGAGCTGCACCTAAACTCAGAGGAAAAAACACTCAACTTGAAAGACTGAATCCTAACTTCAGATATAAAAAAAATATTACTTGTTAAACAAAATCTCTTTTCCGGAGCAAATACTATATTAGTATTAGTGACAAGCACTTGATAATACCTCAAATCTCCCCGCTGCATCCCCTTTGTGTAGCCGTAATCCTCCCATGCCTCTTGCGACCAGTGGCTGTTGTGCCCTTGGGCTGAATACTATAATTCCCTTCTCCTGGCTGCATGCCGAAGCACCTCTCACTCACATGGCTCTCCGTCACGTGATCAGGTCTTTCTCACAGGCTACAAGTGAAGACAGACACATCGAGGACGCAACTGCACGCATCCTTATCCAAATTCGAGCCGCATATTGAAGATATTGGAAGAACTGTGCACATTTACTTTTCGTTAGCCAACAAGATCAGTAGGCCTAACGAACAGCAAAAGCAATAGCCTATGTCAATCTACTATCCCCATAGTACAAAAGTTGACCTTTTCTATTCTGTGCTAGAAATAAATATTACAAACATGGTCTGGGAAACGTGTGGGATGCGATAGATCCCACATTGATACAACCACTAGCATAAAATACATTTTGTAGTGATTCCGATGTTGATGTAAAGAATATTTGTTGGTCCGTGGTGTGTAATGAGGAGCAAACAGATGCTGCATTACTTATTCCAATTGCTAATAAGCATGCACCCACTAAGAAAATGACTATAAAGATGGTTAAATCCTTGTGGATTGAGGAGGAATTGAAAAATTGTCTGGTTGAGAGGGATGAGGCAAAAGGAATGGCAAATAAGTCTGGCTGCACAACCGATTGGCAAACGCATTGCAAATTGAGAAATCATATGACTAAACTGAATTAAAAATAATAAGAAACTACACTATGAAACAAAGATAAATTACATAAGAATGATAATAAAAACACTTTGGAGCATGGGAAAAAGGCAACCTAATATCTTTGAGAAATTGAAGTAATAGCATTTCTAAGGTATTTGAATAACGCGCCACGGGATTCCACTGGCTGTTGAGTAGGTGGGACGATTTCGTCCCCCCGACCCTAGAGAGGTTAAAGGGTTTTTCTTTATTTTCTACATTGTAAAATTATAGTGAAGACATCAAAACTATGAAATAACACATAGGGAATCGTGTACTAACCAAATAAGTGTTAACTTCCCTGGGCTAGGTCCCACCCTAGTCAACAGCCAGTGGAATTGCGTGGCGCAAAATACAAATACCTAAAAAATGCTATAACTTCAATTTCTCAAACATATGACTATTTTACACCATTTTAAAGACAAGACTCTCGTTAATCTAACCACATTGTCTGATTTCAAAAAGGCTTTACAGCGAAAGCAAAACATTAGATTATGTCAGGAGAGTACCCTGCCAAAAATAATCACACAGCCATTTTCAAAGCAAGCATATATGTCACAAAAACCAAAACCACAGCTAAATGCAGCACTAACCTTTGATGATCTTCATCAGATGACACTCCTAGGACATTATGTTTTGCATGTTTTGCATGCATGTTTTGTTCAATCAAGTTCATATTTATATCAAAAACCAGCTTTTTACATTAGCATGTGATGTTCAGAACTAGCATACCCACCGAAAACTTCCGGTGAATTTACTTAATTACTCATGATAAACGTTCACAAAATACATAACAATTATTTTAAGAATTATAGATACAGAACTCTTTTATGCAATCGCGGTGTCAGATTTTAAAATAGCTTTTCAGCGAAAGCACATTTTGCAATATTCTGAGTACATAGCCCGGCCATCACGGCTAGCTATTTTGACACCCACCAAGTTTGGGACAACCTAAACTCAGAATTACTATTAGAAAAATTGGATTACCTTTGCTGTTCTTTGTCAGAATGCACTCCCAGGACTTCTACTTCAACAACAAATGCTGTTTTGGTTCCAAATAATCCATAGTTATATTCAAATAGCTCCGTTTTGTTAGTGCGTTCAGGTCACTCTCCGAAGGGTGACATGCGAGCGCATTTCATGACAAAAAAATTCAAAATATTCCATTACCGTACTTAGAAGCATGTCAAACGCTGTTTAAAATCAATTTTTATGCTATTTTTCTCATAAAATAGCGATAATATTCCAACCGGGCAACGTTGTATTCATTCAAAGGCTGAAAGAAAAAAATTGAGAATTCTCATGAACGTGCATCTCCAGTGTCACTGTCCCCAGGCTGACCACTCACAAATTCTCCTGCTGTTCTTCGCCCAGAGACAGCAGACACCCCATTACACTTTCTGGCGGCTTCTGAGAGCCAATGGGAGCCTTAGAAAGTGTCACGTAACAGCACAGATGCTGTATTTTCGATAGAGATGCAACAGAAGGACAACAAATTGTCAGACAGGGCACTTCCTGTATGGAATCTTCTCAGGTTTTGGCCTGCCATATGAGTTCTGTTATACTCACAGACACCATTCAAACAGTTTTAGAAACTTTAGAGTGTTTTCTATCCAAATCTACTAATTATATGCATATTCTAGTTTCTGGGCAGGAGTAGTAACCAGATTAAATCGGGTACGTTTTTTATCCGGCCGTGAAAATACTGCCCCCTAGCCCCAACAGGTTAACCTGTTAGGGCTAGGGGGCAGTATTTACACGGCCGGATAAAAAACGTACCCGATTTAATCTGGTTACTACTCCTGCCCAGTAACTAGAATATGCATATAATTATTGGCTTTGGATAGAAAACACCCTAAAGTTTCTAAAACTGTTTGAATGGTGTCTGTGAGTATAACAGAACTCATATGGCAGGCAAAAACCTGAGAAGATTCTGAACAAGAAGTGGCCTGTCTGACAAGTTCTTGTTAATCTTGGCTCTTTTTATTGAAGACTGAGGATCTTTGCTGTAACGTGACACTTCCTACGGCTCCCATAGGCTCTCAGAACCCGGGAAAAAGCTGAATGATATCGAGGCAGCGCCAGGCTGAAACACATTATCGCGTTTGGAAAGTGGCCGATCAGAGGGCCGTCAGACTAAGGCTCGTGCACGAGGGGATCCCATGCTTTTACTTTCTCTCTCGTTGAATGTAAACAGGCTTTGCCGGTCGGAATATTATCGCTTTTTTACGAGAAAAGTGGCATAAAAATGTATTTTAAACAGCAGTTGACATGCTTCGAAGGACGGTAATGGAATATTTCGATTTTTTTTGTCACGAAATGCGCCATGCTCGTAACCCTTATTTACCCTTTCGGATAGTGTCTTGAACGCACAAACAAAACGCCGCTATTTGGATATAACAATGGATTATTTGGGACCAAACCAACATTTGTTATTGAAGTAGAAGTCCTGGGAGTGCATTCTGACGAAGACAGCAAAGGTAATAACATTTTTCTTATAGTAAATCTGACTTTGGTGAATGCTAAACTTGCTGGGTGTCTAAATAGCTAGCCCTGTGATGCCGGGCTATCTACTTAGAATATTGCAAAATGTGCCTTCACCGAAAAGCTATTTTAAAATCGGACATATCGAGTGCATAGAGGAGTTCTGTATCTATAATTCTTAAAATAATTGTTATGTTTTTTGTGAACGTTTATCGTGAGTAATTTAGTAAATTCACCGGAAGTGTTCGGTGGGAATGCTAGTCACATGCTAGTCACCTGCTAATGTAAAAAGCTGGTTTTTGTAACAACAGTTGTCATGGAGAGAAGACCAAGGCGCAGCAGGTATGTGAATACTCATATTTAATTTAAAATAAAGGAGTAGAGTATTCACTTAACAACAAAAAAGGTGACAACAGTGACAGTTCTACAGGCTAATACAAGCAGTGTAAAAAACAACCACCCACAACCCCACAAGGCAAAGTAGGCACCTTATGTGTGACTCCCAATCAACCACAACCCTCTACAGCTGTGCTTGATTGGAAGTCACACGGCCAAAATCAATGAAACAATAACAAACACACACTCCCTTCTGCCACGTCCTGACCCAACTACCCCCTCTACTGGTCAGGACGTGACAGTTTTTGATATAAATATGAACTTGATTGAACAGACATGCATGTATTGTATAACATAATGTCCTAAGATTGTCATCTGATGAAGATCATCAAAGGTTAGTGCTGCATTTAGCTGTGGTTTGGGTTTATGTGACATTATATGCTAGCTTGAAAAATGGGTGTCTGATTATTTCTGGCTGGGTACTCTGCTGACATAATCTAATGTTTTGCTTTTGTTGTAAAGCCTTTTTGAAATCGGACAGTGTGGTTAGATTAACGAGAGTCTTGTCTTTAACCTCTACGGGCCACGGTGGCAGTATTGAGCATTTTGAAAAAAATACGTGCCCATTTTTAACTGCCTCCTACACCAACTCAGAAGCTAGGATATGCATATTATTAACACATTCGGATAGAAAACACTCTGAATTTTCTAAAACAGTTTGAATGGTGTCTGTAAGTATAACAAAACTCATATTGCAGGCAAAAACCTGAGAAAAATAGATTTTAAAAAAATGAGAATTTTGTGGCTGTACTATTTAGTGTCATTGTTTATTAGATACCATAGTGAGAAAGGATTCAGTTCGCAACTCCTACGGATTCCACTAGATGTCAGCGATCTTTATAAAGTTGTTTGAAGCTTCCATGATTAACAGGGAGCAAATATGAATGCATTGAAGTTGACGTCCGTGGGATGTCGTCACTTCCATTATGGCCTGCACCTGCGCAATCATGAGACACGGGACATTTTTCAAAAACGTTTTTCTAGACACAGGTGAGGTCGGGTTGAAACATTACTGATGTTTCACGTTAAAATGCTGTAAAATAGTCATATGTTTGAGAAATTGAAGTAATAGCATTTCTAAGGTATTTGAATAACGCACCACGGGATTCAACTGGTTGTTGAGTAGGTGGGACGCTTGCCCAGAGAGGTTAACTTATCCTCTGCAGCAGAAGTAAATCTGGGTCTTCCTTTCCTGTGGCGGTCCTCGTGAGAGTCAGTTTCATCATAGCGCTTGATGGTTTTTTCAACTGCACTTGAAGAAACTTTCAAAGTTTTGGACATTTTCCGGACTGACTGACCTTCATGTCTTAAATTAATGATGGACTGTCATTTCTCTTTGCTTATTAGAGCTGTTCTTGCCATAATTTGGACTTGGTCTTTTACCAAATAGGGCTATCTTCTGTATACCAGCCCTACCTTGTCACAACACAACTGATTGGCTCAAAAGCATTAAGTAGGAAAGAAATTCCGCAAATTCATTTTTAACAAGGCACACCTGTTAATTGAAATGCATTCCAGGTGACTACCTCATGAAGCTGGTTGAGAGAATGCCAAGAGTGTGCAAAGCTGTCATCAAGGCAAAGGGTGGCTACTTTGAAGAACGTCAAATATAAAATATATTTTGATTTGTTTAAAAAATGTTTGATTACTACATGATTCCATATGTGTTATTTTATAGTTTTGATGTCTCCACTATTATTCTACAATGTAGAAAACAGTAAAAATAAAGAAAAACCACGGAATGAGTAGGTGTGTACAAACTTTTGACAGGTACTGTATATCTGACCAAATTATGAAAGACAACAAGATTGTGGGGCTGTTTTGTTAGACTTCAGTGTGGCTTCTGACATTATGGATCATAGTCTGCTGCTGGAAAAACGTATGTGTTATGGCTTTACACCCCCTGCTATATTGTGGATAAAGAGTTACCTGTCTAACAGAAAACAGAGGGTGTTCTTTAATGGAAGCCTCTCCATAATCCAGGTAGAATCAGGAATTCCCCAGGGCAGCTGTCTAGGCCCCTTACTTTTATCAATCTTTAGCGACATGCCACCGCTTTACAACAGGTGTAGAGCCTAACTGGCAAACATATACAGCGTGTGAGTTTCAAGTTAGAGAAGATAATTTTCACCATAAAAATAAACCTTTATAATAAAAGCATTGCGTGCATAATAGCATTTGTGGTCACTTTTGAGAATGGTGTTTTCCTGCTAATTGAACATTTGCGCTTATAGCTTATTGCTGTGTGCGCATTGCTGTGCTTATACTGTGAAGAAATAGAGCAATAGTTGATCAACATTTTAAGCTAAACGTTCTCATCTGTGGTGTCAGGCTCATTGCTTAAAACAGTATTTTTTTTTATTTAGTATTTATCATGGATCCACCTTACTCTTCCTGGGGTCGAGCAACATTAAGGCAGTTACTGTATATAAATGTAAGCAAGGTTTGAAATGATGTTTTAGTTAAATATTATTTCTGTCCGGGCTTCTTGCAGTCAATTTGCAGTCTACAAATTATTTGTAGTTATGTTCCGGCCCCCTGACCATCCGCTCGAGCTGAATCTAGTTGATGATCCCTGCTGTAGAGCATGTTAATAGCCTGTGCATTACTTTCCAACAGTGAGTTTAACGATAAACGTAGTAGTGTGTGTGCGTGCCTGTATGTATGGTGTGTGCGCACCTCCAAATTCCACTCACCATGGAAGAAGCTCTTGACTTTGACGTATCCCACGCTGAGCCGCAGGACAGACAATTTGTCCAACCTACCCCTGACCTCTGGGGAGAAGGGCAGCAGGCTGGTCAGCCGGTCCAGCTCCCCGTTCAGACGGTCCCGGTGACGTTTTGAAGGGTTGGTCTTTACCACACCATCACCTGGAGCATGCTTCAGACTGGGGACAGGAGAGGAGGGGAGAGGGCGGAATTAGTAATCTACTGAACAGAGCTGAACTGCGGATGATGGTCAGAGGCTTTAGCTCAGAGGGTTAACAGGCTGGGGACAGACCAGAGAGAACAAGGGAAGGTTAGTAATCTACTGAACACAGCTGAACTGCAGCTGATGGTCAGATACTTTAGCTCAGAGGGTTAACAGGCTGGGGACAGACCAGAGAGGACAAGGGAAGGTTAGGAATCTACTGAACACAGACTTTGGACTACTAGAGTATATGATTGTCAGTAGCAAGCTAACACAGTCTTGTGGTGAACAGACAACCCAGGTTCAAAACCAGTCAGTCACCAGTCAGTCACATTGGAGCCATGACACAAATTCTGTCAGGTGATGCTTATCAGCTGCTGGGGTCATTCCGGAGAGGAGGTGGTCAAAGGAAGTGAAGTGTAATAGATTGGATACCTGGTCAGTCACACTTACAGTACCAGTCAAAAGTTTGGGCACACCTACTCATTCAAGGGTTTTTCTTTATTTTTACTATTTTTGACATTGGAGAATAATAGTGAAGACATCAAAACTATGAAATAACACATGTAGTAACCAAAAAAGTGTTAAACAAATCAAAATATATTTTATATTTGAGATTCTTCAAAGTACCCACTCTTTGCCTTGATGACAGCTTTGCACACTCTTGGCATTCTCTCAACCAGCTTCACCTGAAATGCTTTTCCAACAGCCTTGAAGGAGTTCCCACATATACTAAGCACTTTTTGGCTGCTTTTCCTTCACTCTGTGGTCCAACTCATCCCAAACCTTCTCAAATGGGTTGAGATCGGGTGATTGTGGAGGCCAGGTCATCTGATGCAGCACTCCATCACTCTCCTTGGTCAAATAGCCCTTACACAGCCTGGATGTGTGTTGGGTCATTGTCCTGTTGAAAAACAAATTATAATCCCACTAAGTGCAAACCAGATGGGATGGCGTATTGCTGCAGAATGCTGTCATAGTCATGCTGGTTAAGTGCGCCTTGAATAAAAAAAATAATCACAGAATGTATCACCAGCAAAGCAACCCCACACCATCACACCTCCATGCTTCACGGTGGGAACCACACATGCAGGGATAATCCGTTCACCTACTCTGTGTCTCAAACAGACATGGCAGTTGGAACCAAAAATCGGACATTTGGACTCATCAGGCCAAAGGACAGATTTCCAGGTCTAATGTTCATTGCTCGTGTTTCTTGGCCCAAGCAAGTCTCCTTTTCTTATTGGTGTCCTTCACCAGTAGTTTCTTTGCATTAATTCGACCATGAAGGCCTGATTCACACAGTCCACTCTGAACAGTTGATGTTAAGTTGTGTCTGTTACTTGAAATCTGAGAATAATTTATTTGGGCTGCAATTTCTGAGGCTGGTAACTCTAATGAACTTGTCCTCTGCAGCAGAGATAACGCTGGGTCTTCCTTTCCTGTGGCGGTCCTCATGAGAGCCAGTTTCATCCTAGCGCTTGATGGTTTTTGCGACTGCACTTGAAGAAACTTTCAAAGTTC